>NC_045447.1:65324889-65570842 GCF_002776525.5 Piliocolobus tephrosceles | reverse complement strand
TGTGTGTGTGTGTGTGTGTGTGTGTGTGTGTGTGTGTGTGTGTGTGTAGAAATGGATTGTCCCATGAAGGATCACTTGAACAGCAACCTTAGTTTTACAGATGTGGAGGGAGTATGTAGCCCTTGTCCTGTTGTGAACACTGTCACTATTCCCTGTGTGGCAGGGGAGTAGCAGGTCCCTCTAAATGAGAGAAGTGAACCAGAGGAAGAACAGCAGCACAAATGAGATGACCTGTAGCAACCAACCCCTGCCTCGGGGATGGGGAGATGCTGTGTGTGTGTGAGCATGTATTGGGTTGGAGTAAGCACAGTGACTTGGAACACTGCACCCCTCCCCAAAGGGAGGGGCTATATTACAGACTGAACTGTGCCACTTCAAAATCACCCTTGCTGCCTCAGAATGTGACTGTATTTGGAGATATGGCCTTAAGGGGGTACTTAAGTTATAATGAAGTGGGCCCGAATCCAGTATGACTTGTGGAGTCCCTGTAAGAAGTGATTAGGACACAGACATGTATAGAGGGAAGACCACACGAAGACGGAGAAGGTGGCCATCTACAAAGAAAGAGGCCTCGGAAGAAACCAACCCTGCTGACAACTTGATCTCAGACTTGAGCCCCTAGATTGTGAGAAAATAAATTTCTGCTATTTAAGTCACCCAATCTGCAGTATTTTGTAATGGCAAGTACAGCAAACCAACACAAGATGATACTCTGCACCAACCCATTATGTACAGCCATTTGAAGATGCAGACCCAGGGTTGCCAGATTCTGTAGTTTAAGAATCTTTTGCTTTTTAAATATTGGCAGCAGGGCTGGTTTCCTGGGTGTGTGTCCTTTGCAGTCACACGGGATCCCATACTTAGAAGTGTCCCACATTGGCTTAAATGCCCTGCTTGCAATTCTTAAACTTTCAACAAGGGGCCTGCATTTTTGCATTGCACTGGTCCCTCACAAACTGTGTCGCCAATCCTAGCTGACAACTAGTACACATTTTAGATAATGTGAATATTAAGATTATGGGGGCCCAAAGAAAATATGCCTGAGGCTGTGGCAGTGTGAGACACTAGTATGAACTTTTTGTCACTAACTGGATTAAAACTTCCCATTCTCTGGTAATCACTAGGAGGGAACTTATGGATCCCAGTGGTTTTCTTGAAGTGGGATAAAAAGGCACAGATAATCCCCAGGATGTTATTTCCCAGGATTCCACATGAGCTAGTGTGGCTCGGACCAAGATTTTCTTTTCTCAGGGATGGATACTGAGGATGTCACAATAAGAATATCTTGAGAAAAGGCCCCACAAGAGGAACTAGCGTTTGGGGTTGAGGGCTAAGTTTAGCCCTGCATGTGGCTGATGCTGGTGGGCTTTGGGAAGCTGGAGCTGAATATGCTACCCAGGATGGTCAGCAAGGCCCTGAGGGGCAGTGCAGTCCCACGTAAAAACAGCACCGAGACACAGCAAGAAACAACAGTGAGAGCTGGACTGATTTCATCTCCCATTTTTTGCCTGGGGTTTATGAGCAGGACTCCTCTTTTGCACTGAGCCAGTTTCAGGATTATTAAGGGGTCCTCAGCTGAGGTGAGTTAGGAGGTCTGAGCTAGAGAGTAAAACTGGATGGTCTGAGGGTCTGGGCGATCCTGAGCACTTAATTATGAATAATGATATACTTCAGTTTTATAGTGCATGCCATACCAGTGGATTCTAATTTGGAAGGGAAACTTTTGCTCTTGCCGAAAGGAATGTCAGTCACCAGTGAGTGGTCATGGGGCTATTATGGGGAGATTCTGTTTTTAAGGATATGCACTGATTTATAGAAGCTCACTGAAAATATTATAGCGGAATGTTTGGTCAGGAGGTCTGCTTTTCTAGTTCTATTTCTGCTCAGTACTGGCTAACTGAAGAGTGTAAATTTTAAAAGAAGTAATTTCTTATGCACACTATGCAAACTCCCTCAGGGAAATGAGTGAAAGACTGTTTGAAATGCTCTGAATTTCCTGGAAAAGAGTTGCTATATAAATTAATATAGGGCCTTCTTTTTCATTGCAGATCTGCAGGACACACCAAAGAACTCCTCCAAGTCACACAAGGGAGAAAATTAACTTCGTTGGCTTCTATCAGGAAAGCAATTTTTTTCCTCTTCCTTCCTGCAAGTTTCCCAAACCCCATGACTCTGATTTCCAGGTCAGAGACTAAAGTTTTATTTTTTGTACCTGTATACTTTACATATGGAGAGTCCCCGAAGGAACATTGTGATGGGCTGATTATTGTGAGCCAGTTGTGGGCCAGACCTGGCTTCAGGTGCTGCAAAAGGAATTCGGTCACCCCTGCACAGTGATCTGTGGGCCCCAAGTCAGCTCCTACTTTTTCCTGATAGACACACCCTCTTCCTCCCTAACAAGAAATAGCAGGGTTGGGGGTAGTGACCCAATATTTAAGAGGTTTGAAATTCTGCATGAGATATTTCTGAGTGAACTCCTAAATAACAGTTTCTTTAATCATGGAAAATAAGAACACTTGCTAACAATTTTACCTTAAAGACCATTGGTTTGAGAGAAATGGAAACTTATGTCCACATAAAAACTTGTAAATAAACGTTCACAGCAGCCTTTTCAGAATATCCAAAAAAGGAAAGCAATCCAAATGTCCATCAACTAATGAATAGATAAACTTTATGTGGGATATACATGTAATGGAATGCTATCTGGTGATGAAAGAAATGAAATATTAATACATGCCTTAATAAAGATTGACTTAAAATGTCATGCTAAGTAAGAGAAGCCTGTCACAAGGGAATATGTATTGTATCATTCTACTTATATGAAATTCCTAGAACAGGCAATTCTATAGGGACAGAAACTAGACTAGTGATTGCCTAGAGCTTGGGGAGAGTTTGGGGAGCCTGGAGAATGACAGCAAAGCGGTGCAGAGTTTCTTTTTAGGTTGATGACAATGTTGTAAAATTAATTGTAGTGATGGTTGTGCAACTTTGTGATTTTGTTAAAAACCATTGCATTTTGCCCTTTAAATGGATGAATTGCATAATGCGTGAATTAGATATAAATAAGTTTATTTATATAATTAATACATATTTATTGATATATAATTAAGGACAGATATCCATCTATTTAAGAGCTTACAATTTATTTGCCAGTAAAGGAATTTGGTATAGCCCACATATTGAGGTCACTAGCAGTATTAACTTTTCATTATATAGTCTATAATTTTCTGAATAGTTCTAAATTCAAGTAATTTAATTAATATATCAATAAATATGTACTATATAAAAATAAATTTATAGTTATATAAAATGTGAATTATATGTAAATACATAAATAAAACTGCTAAAACTAAAAAAAAAAATCTTTAAAAAAAGACTGTTGGTTTCTCTCGCATTTTCTGAGCCCAATCACTTTGGGATAAATGCATCCAGGCTTAAAAAGCACAGATTTTATGAGCTAACTAAAATGAAAATGTGAAAAATTGTGTTTTTTCCATAGGAGGAGAGTGTCTGATTTGCAGGTACACGCATACCCACAGTAGTCATATGTGTAATTCTTTTAAACTTTGCTGAAATTTTTCCCTAGCCTGAAATCATTAAAATATGTTTAAACAATGACACTGAGGTGGGTTGGTTGTTTTTGTCTGCCTAATGTTACTTTCCCCTTCTTTAGGCAGTAGCACCCCAGTTTTCTCTAAAAGAAACCACACACCCTATTTCCAGTTCATGTGGTTTGGCTATTGCTGACCTTATGCCCTAGGCTCTATGACTCAGGCCCCATCAGTCAGCATATTTTATCCAGTGGTCTGTTGGAGCCAACTCATACCAACTCATCCAAAGCAACTGGTAAATGTTCAGAAATTCCATGTGCCAGTTGTTAAACACTCACCATTAAAATTTAAAGTTCATAACCTTATAATTAAATTATGTTAAAAATGAAGGTAATGATACATAAACCTTATCATCACTTCCTAATCATTTGACTGCATTTTACTATTATTTATGCTCTTGAGGTTACTTACATCTATTGGATCCGGAAGTAGAAATACTGGATAATGGTGTGCTGCTATACATCTCCTCCCAATTCCATGTTCATTGACTTCCCTTTGATAGCCTGAAGTTGGCCATGGTAGCGGTATTTACACTACAGAACTGGGCAAATGCTACAAGATCAGGGTATACCCTTTCTTGCCAAGGAGATTGTTAAACATTTGGCAGCTGTAGTGGGTTGAATGGTGGCCCCTAAAAAGATATGTCCAAATCCTAACTTGTGAAACTTGTGAATGTGACCTTATTTGAAAAAAGGCCTTTGCAGGTGTGACTAGGTTAAGGATCTTGAGATGAAATCCTCCTGGATTATCCATGTGGGCTCTAAATACAATCATGTGTGCCCTTATAGGATAAAGGCAGAAGGAATTTGACACAGACACACCAAAGAGACATAAAGATAAGATGAGGAGGCAATGGCCACACAGGCAGAGATTGCAGTGATGTGGCCAAAAACCAAGGAATACCTGGAGGCACCAGAAGGTGGATGAGACAGAAACAAAATCTCCCCCAGAGCTTCCAGAGGTAGCATGATCCTGCTGACACCTTGACTTTGGACTGGTGGCCTCCATACATGTGAGAGAATAAATTTCTGTTGTTTTAAGCCACCAGTTTTTGATAATTTGTTATGGGAACCACAAGAAACTATTAATAATACACCAGCTCACCACTGCAGCACTAGTATATGGTTCAGGGATGAGCATGTGATACAAGCTAGGGCAATGGGAACTCAGCTTCTATCGTAAAACAAACACTCTCCTTCGCCCTGGGGTTGCTGAGTGGTTCCATCTTTGCTGCTATATATACCAATGAATGAAAGCAGCACAGAAAGTAGTAAAGTTTAGATTTAAAGAGAGACATTTCTGTCAACATTGTTTAAGAAACTGGATCTACTCTACCACTGGATTTTTAAATATTACATATTATATGAGAAAATTAATTTTTTTCTTTTTAAGCCAAATTCCCAACCAATATAGAAATGTTAACTTTTGGAGAACTTTTAAAAGTGCTCATCTGCACAGAGAGCGTTTTAAATATATATGGTTGTTATCACTTGGTCAGCTACCATTTAAATGAGGCATAACTGAGAAAGACAATCAGGAAAATATGTACCAAACAGTGAACAATTTAAGACCTACCTGAATTCAATCATGTTCATTTGTGCTACAAACACTTACATTAAGCCCAACCCTTATCTAAAGCATTCGATTCAGGACAGATATCCATCTATTTAAGAGCTTACAATTTATTTGCCAGCAAAAGAATTTGGTATAGCCCACATATTGAGGTCACTAGCAGTATTAACTTTTCATTATATAGTCTATAATTTTCTGAATAGTTCTAAATTCAAGTAATTTTATTATTTTTCCTAAACAGAATTTGGTTAATGCACAATTAAAATACTTCAAATTCTTTATGAGATTACATTTAACTACATCCACAAATTATAACAAAAAATCTTTTGGCAAATTGAATGGTTTGGGTGGAAAAATATTCTTATTGTGCTTTTCAATGATGTTGTACCTTTGGTTAATTTTGTACCTTTTGATAATTTTTATTTGTTAGTGTGGAAGAGCACTTTTCTGAAAGGAACATGTCACAGAAAACCCCGGGGATAGACATATTGTATTAATTATTTTTAAAATAAAAATAAAAGGCTTTTACATTCAGCATTTCTATCTTTAATGATTTTTCCAGGTTTAAGAGGTTTCAAATTAATTTTGTCACCCATAATCCTGTTTCTTTCCCTCCACTTTCAAATACCTTTGTTTTTTGATGAGCACATTTTGGATGAATTCCCAGTCAACTTTTTAATCTAATTAAATTCAGATAAGTTTAACTCAGATAATATTCACAGTCAGCTCCTTGATAGTTGATTAACTGGGAGCCCATCTTTCAGAATTCTTAAAACAAAACAAAACAAAAAGACTTTTGAGGATTGTTTTTTGCTAAAAGAGCCTATTACTAATGCTGATGTCACTGGCATCAATAAACTAACACCCACTTGTCTTGGTTTAAAATGACAATAGGCTTTCAAATGCAAATATTCAAATATTATATCATTCTTCAGCACTTCTGTATTTGCTAGTAGCATTACTTATCAAAAAGAATTGTTTTGAATATTTTCATGAACAAGCAAGCAAACCACATCACATCACACACATGCACACACACACACACACACACACACATGCATGCAAAGCACATAAATGATTTCACTAATGACATATAGCATACATTAGTCAAGCAATTGTATTAATTCAAGTCTACTCTCCTTGTAGTCTGGAACAGTCTCCATCTTTGCTACACAACAGTAGCCACTAAAATCTTTTGGAAGATTAGGATCACTCATATGAAGTTAAAAGAAAACATGATAAAATGAAAGCTTAGTTTTAGGATTTCCCAATTTTTAGCCCTATAATAGCCTAAAATAAAACTTGGGAACAAATGAGGTTTACCAATGACAGGAGTAAACAGACTCAAAGTAAATGTTTATAGGCAAGGCAAGGAAGCTACTTCCTTTCCATTAACAAAAAGGAGCTTTTAAATCTTACTCATTCTTGATAATGCTGGCTAAGGAGAAGCCCAGCAAGTTTGCTTTTTCCTTAAAGCTAAAACAAAACTCAACACAAGAGTTGAAATACAAGGAACCAAAGAAAATCACTAATTTGTTCTTTGATGACAACTCTATGCCAGAGGTACAAGGGCATCTCTGCATTAATTGTTTTCTTCATAAGGAAACCACTATAGAAATTTAGGTGAATGAATATAATTAAGTAGTTCTGTGGCTCCAACTGTAACACATCGTTTTAAAAAAGAAAAAAATCAAACAACCCAACATTTGCCCAGGAATCAGAGGAGAAAAATAGCCTTCTAAGAGTTAGGTCCTCAAGATATTTCAAAGCTGCCTGGACAATGACTTGGAATGACTACAATGGTGAACCATTCTGCCTTGGACCCAAATCTAGATTTATGACCTAATATATCTTTCCCAACTCTGCCTGCCATAGTTTTATGAACATCAAGAACTGGGTGTCTGCCACTGTCAGCAAATAGAGCTTCTCCAGAGCATTTCCATCCACAGAAACTCAAGTATCCCCAAAAGAATATAGATCTCAGTCTTCCAAGGCTGCCTTGGGATGCCTCAGGATGCCTCTAGCTTTCACCACAAATTGTAGGGAAACTGTTTTGGCACGATAATTCTTCAAGAAAAGGAAGAGTACCTATTACTGCCCTGTGTTTTCTTGGTTTAAGAATGTTTGATGAGGCCAGGTCCAGTGGTTCATGTCTATAATCCCACACTTCAGGAGGCCAACGCAGGGAGGATCTCTTAAGGCCAGAAATTCGAGCCCAGCCTGGGCAACATAGAGAGGGCACATCTCTACAATAAATTTGAAAATTATCCAGGTATGGTGCTGTGCACCTGTAGTCCCAGCTACTTGGGAAGGCTGAGGTGGGAGGATTGCTTGGGCCCAGGTCGTTGAGGCTGCAGTGAGCTGTGATCCTCACTGCACTCCAGTCTGGTTGACAGAGTGAGACTGTGTTTCAAAACAAAACAAAACAAAACAAAAACAAAACACACCAAACAAAAAAGGACTTTGGGTCAGAGTAGCAAGAATGCACTGAGAAGCTAATGAAGCTTAGTTTAAGGGCTTCTCCTTTTTAGGGTCCTCTTCCAAACTCTTGAGCCTAATTTTATAATTGTAATTTTGCATTCATTTTATTAAGAGTCCTTTTAATATAAGTATACACGCTACAAAATGGGGATCTGCTAGAGAAATTGCCCCAAACTGAGCTACAGAAGTTGCACCAAATTTTAGCTCAATAAAAGTGTAAAAATTAAACACAAATTCTTTGTCTTTTTTTTTTTTTTTTTTTTTTTGAGACGGAGTCTCGCTCTGTCGCCCAGGCTGGAGTGCAGTGGCCGGATCTCAGCTCACTGCAAGCTCCGTCTCCCGGGTTCATGCCATTCTCCTGCCTCAGCCTCCCGAGTAGCTGGGACTACAGGCGCCCGCCATCTCGCCCGGCTAGTTTTTTGTATTTTAGTAGAGACGGGGTTTCACCGTGTTAGCCAGGATGGTCTCCATCTCCTGATCTTGTGATCCGCCCATCTCGGCCTCCCAAAGTGCTGGGATTACAGGCTTGAGCCACCGCGCCCGGCCAAATTCTTTGTCTTTTATGGACACTCCCTCACCCCCACTCCTGGCAAATCACCACTGGGACTGAGACTACTCAGTTTGAAGCCCTGGTTGTCAGTTGTCCTTTCTTAACTGTGGCAGTGATTCAAAAACTGGCTACAGTTTTCAGTTTTGTCCCCTCCTTGGAAGAACACTCCATTGTGGGCTAATTATTACAATGGCTTATAGACTCTAGAGACCCAGACAAGTTTCCAAGTGTGGTCCTCCTTTTGGTTAAGTGGTATCATTGTTCCAATGTCAGCTAAGTTTTTCTTTTACAGTAAAGTTGATGGATTTGGACTAGGCTTCCACACTTTCCTAAGAGGTCTCTCTGAAGACCCAGCCATACAAACATTTATTTTTTTCTGATTATAAAAGTAATGGCATGTATATGTGTGTACATATACATATATACACATACATATATATGTACACACATAAACATCTTTAAACATTATAATATGTAGCATAGAAAGTGGAAATCCCCCATAATCCCACACAGATGAGAAAAGCAGTTAAATTTTTTTTCAAGGCGTATATTAACATTTCACTTATTATTTTACAAAAAAATGGGATTATACTCTCAACTCAAAAGCATGCTGTTTTCTATCTAGCAATATGTCTTACACGTCTTTCCATGTCAGTGGTAAAAAGTTATCATCTTTTTAATCTTCTATTAAATAGCTCCATGAAATTGTATTGTATGGCTGAACCATACTCTCCTTAACCAATTGCCTGTTTATTCACCTTTGAGTTCTTTCCAGTTTTTCCTGTAATAAATATTCTTGCAAACGTCATTTTACTCTTAAACATCTTTGAGCAGTTGTAGAGTCTTTTGCTACGGTGAATTCCCAGGAGGTGAATTATTATTGGGTCAAAGGGTATGAGTATTTCATTTTTAATAGCTATTGCCAAATGGCCCTCTAATAATTTTATACCCATTTACAATCACAACCACACTGTAAGAAATTGTCTGTTTTCCCACCCTCTTAGCAACCCTAAAATCATGCAATTTGGGAATGTCTGATATGAGTTAGGAGTTAACAGGTTCAGCCTGTGGAGTTTTTTTTCCTTTGTGAAAAGCCAACAAAGAGATCAAAAGTCTCTCCCTTTCCTTGATGAACTCCCTGCTCTGGGAGAGCCAGCTGCCCAGACAGTCATCTAGTTAATGCGAGAGGTGAAAATTCTAATGCTTAATACTAGCATCTGGCTGGATTTATTAGAAACAATTTGTCTGTGAGTGTCTAAGAAAACGTGTCAGTGAGAAAATACCTAATAACTTAATTATTAAAGAAATAGAAATTGGTTCTTACTTTTTAATATAAACAACACATTTCATCTTATAGCATCAGAATGTTTAAATCTGCACAATTCTTTGATTTCATTCCTACATTTATTGGATCAAAATAGTTTTAAAAATCTAGTCTTCAAAGGTGTGTGAAAAGTGACCCTGAGCCAGCCCTTTAAGAAAGGCCAAGGTTTGCCAATATCCAGTCTTCAAAAGCACGTTTTTGACAGTTACTATGGTTTACATCTCCAGAATGAGGATCACTGGGCATTAGAATAAAAAGAAATTTTAGGAGGTTTCTAGTAAAAACATTACCAAACTCTGCTCCCCATAAAGCCTCAGGGTTGCTTCAGAGAGATGAGAGGGTAGTGGAGGAACAAGACAGCAGGGGGATTTAAGAGTTCTTGGTAATCTAACCGTAATTCCACCACATCAGCCCCATTTTGATCTGTGTCATATAGTGGGGTTGTGTATTATGTTATCTGAGGCATGTTGATTTCTTATTTTTCTTGTCTGTAAAATAGACATAACAAGAGTGCCTAATTTAGAATAGTGAAGATTAAATTAAATTACGCTACACATGTAAAGTGTTTAGCCCAGTGTCCTGCACATGCCAAGGACTCAGTAAATGTTGGCTATTTTATCTAAGATTTTGCTCTGAAACAGAATTCTGCTGCTAAAAAATAAATTTCAAGATCATCATTTATGTTTGTCATCTCTAAAATAAGATGATTATTTCTGATGTAATGATTTTACGTTTTATTTGTTTCCTGCTTCCCAGTCCAATGGTCATTTTCAGACCCTCTCATTCTCGGACCCCAGTCCAATTTTGCTGAGAATGCTAAAGGCTCTGAGGATAATGTGTCTTCCCACACCCCAGGAGACTCCACTCACCACCAAGTGTGGCCAGACCATGGCTATTCTGTCCATGTTCCTGTTGATTTGTAGAAGAAAGATGGTAGTATAGAAGTTTTCCCTGCCCTGTGGGACAAGATCCCTGCAGATAGACCAGGAGGAATAAACATGAAAGTTGTAAAATCTTAGAAATATTACTTAGTTTCCATCTTTTCCATAATGATGAGTTCATCTGAAGGAGTTCAGAAATAGATGCTTATACCTTCTAAGACTGGCTGGATTTTCTATTCTTGGCCAGACGTTTGTTCCAGGAAGAATTCATCCAACAAACATATGCTCTTATCAATTATTGTCTTAGGAAAGCTTGTCTTAGTGTATGGGAAGTTTTTAAGTTTTTCTAATGAATCACAGACATGAAGCAGGAGGGAGAGAGTTTCAAGCGTGTTCCTTTCTGACTGGTCTAACGTGAGACCAAAAACTATGGAGTAAGAGCAAAACCTTGCAAACTGTACATCTTTTCTACCCAGGAACTCCTTCCATGCCAGTCACTGCTGATGCCTGAGAGCCAGATGTGCGCTTAGGGAACAGTCTCTCTATGTCAGGGCCATTCAGAGTCTGTAGCTGACTTAGGAACAAGTAGATGTAAAACCTAGAATTAAAGGCTGAAAACAGCATTTAATGAAACCCCTCCCTCCAGACGCTCCTGATCAAAGTCTACCCTTGCACTAAGACAATTGATGTATATAGTTGCATATATAAAATTTTGGCAACACTCTGTTCTCATTGCTTTCAACAGAGGCTTTAGGCCCCTGAATCTGGGCATCGTCCCAGAATTGAGATCCAGTTGCATTACGCATACCAGAAGACACACCACCACAGCCGAGGCCCGTGCAACCACTTTCTTTTAACCTCGCGTCTGTGAAAAATTACTTTCCAAAAAAATAAGTGAAACCCGATGTCTTCTCCGGGTGGTTATTTTTGCGCCTATGAAGTCAATAAAACTCCCCAGATTTATTAGACAGCCCTGCTGCTGAAGACAAGACCACTTCCTATTCCCCAGCGGATATGTGTGTCTTTCCTTTCTGTAACCTTCTGACCACAGATTTTAATTTTCCTTTTTTTTTTTTTTTTCTTGAGACAGTCTTGCTTTGTCGCCCAGGCTGGAGTGCAGCGGTGTGATCTCAGCTCACTGCAATCTCCGCCTCCCAGGTTTAAGTGATTCTCCTGCCGCAGCCTCCCGAGTAGCTGGGATAACGGGTGCGTGCCACCACACCTGGCTAATTTTTTGTATTTTTTAGTAGAGATGGGTTTCACCATGTTGGCCAGGCTGGTCCTGAACCCCTGACCTCTTAATCTGCCTGCCTCGGCCTCCCAAAGTGTTGGGATTACAGGCGTGAGCCACTGTGCCTGGCTGAATTTTTTCTTTTTAAAAATTTTCCCAGAAAATTTGTCAGAACCCTCTAGGATAAGTGGCTTGGCCTGCACTAAAATTCCAATCTCTTGCACTGAAGAGTGATAAAATGAACATATTTCAGGCTCCTCTAACTTTTCTTCTTTACCTCCTATTTTAGAGGGCCCTCTTTTCTTTGCATCAGAATCAACAAGAGTTTTGGCTGTCTCTCCTTCCACCACTCTAAATGCTAAATGTAACACTTATCAACAAATTATACTCCTGTAAGAGTCCACTAACCTTGAGTTGATAACCATGATAATGACAATTGGATTGGATTCTACTCAGTGCAACAGTATTTACTGGGCCCTTACCCTTTGCAGGTGCTCTACTGGGTATGGGAATGCAAAACTACAGAACATAATATGTATTCTTTCAAGGAGTGTTGGGTCTACTAGGGGACACAAACATGTTAACAATTGTTATTTAATTGTGACACTTTCAATAATGAACTCAGAGTGTTGTGTGGGTACAAAGACTAAATTTGGAAAGGCCAGGAAAGGCTTTACAGAGGAGATGTCTCTTGAGCTGTGCATTTAAAGATGAGTAGGGGTTCATCAGGTGATGCTGGGGAAGACATGCCAAGCAGAGGGACTAGCAAGTACAGAGGGATTAGAGGTGTGAAACAGAAGGGCACATTTGAGATCTAAGAAGTTGTGAATTGGGAATGAGGGTCAAAAGGTTGTAAGCAACCTGTGTTCCTCCATGAATATGGGTGTGTATTTTCACTGATGGGGATATGCTGAGGGGGTTTAAGCCCTAGAGCAATTGTGATACTATGATAAATGAGAGGTCAAAGACTTGGAACCAACTCAAATGCCCATCAATGATAGACTGGATAAAGAAAATGTGGCACACATACACCATGGAATACTATGCAGCCATAAAAAAGAATGAGTTCATGTCTTTTGCAGGGACATGGATGAAGCTGGAAACCATCATTTTCAGCAAACTAACACAGGAACAGAAAACCAAACGCCTACCAGAGTCTTCAGAAGGTGCTTCAGCTTTAACATCTCCAAGCCAGAACTCATCAATCAGCCCCACCTCTCCCTTCCCCACACACATCCTCCCAAAGCTCTGCTTTCCCTCATGTCTTGATAGAAGGCATTTTCATATATCTGGCACTCAAGTTAGAAATTTTGGACTCAACTTCTACTCCTTCTTTTCTCCTAGTCACCAAGTCTTATTGTTTCTACCTCAAAAAAGGTTTTCAAATCTAGCTTTTCCTTTTCATCACAGCTTCTGCTCCTTAATTCAGTACCTCACTATCTTTGGCCTGATATATTTGGACAACTTCCTAATTGACCTCCTTACCTTCAGTCCCTTCCATCACCAGCCCACTGTAGATAAAATTAGATTCTCATAACCTAGAGCAGATCAGACATTCTCCACCTCTGAAACCTTTGGGGGCTATCTCTTTACCTCCTGGGTAAGAAAAGGTTATGTCCTACTGTGTATGACTATGCTTAAAACCAATCCCAGGCAGATTTTCCTGTCACTCACCTTGTGTGTTGTTGGCTTTAGCTATTTTGAACCACTCACCATTTCCAAACACCCAGCATATTTTAGGACTTTGGGCCTCTCTTCAAGCAGCTTTCTCTGCCTAGAATAACCTTCACCTCCTTATTGGCCCATTCCTGAAAGCCCAGCTCAATATCACATTCTAGGTGAAGCTTTTCCACTCTTACCCCCATCTGACTCAAGGACAATTAATGGCTCCCTCTTCACATTTATCATAACACTTTCAATGTTATCGAAGCCAGTTATTTGTATATTAATGGTCTATGGAACCATAAGGTCAAGGACTACTTAATTCATTGATGTAATCCCAATCCCAACACAAGGATAGTTAACTGTTTTTTTAAAATCAAGAAAAAAGTGGTACTCTGGCTTTTTAAAAATTAAATGAATAAGAGTGCAAGTGATAAGAGGAAGCCAAATCACGTAGAAGGTGGGATAATAACAAATGTTTGAGAGTGCTGGTCTAGCCCATAGTGTAAATATGTGTCAAATTTGTGAATACATCTACTATATAAACACTTGACTTCACTTCAGGCACAATCTGGCTCCATAACAAAGGTAAGAAATAACCATGAAAAGGACAGATTCATCTCAGATCACATGACACTGGAACTCCATAAAAATCAGATCACTCCTAATAGTCAGGTTCCTTCAGACTTGGAGACTTTCTTACCCTGTTATGGGTCACCTTTGTCATAGGGCTTTTTTGACCCCTGCTCTTCTGGAAATGCTATCAGTTTCTTTGTTTAAATACTAATGTCCAAGCAGGGCACAGTGGCTCATGCCTGTAATCTCAGCATTTTGGGAGGCCGAGGTGGGTGGATCACTTGAGGTCAGGAATTTGAGACCAGCCTGGCCAACATGGTGAAACCCCATCTCTACAGAAAATACAAAAATTAGCCAGGCGTGATGGTGGGCACCTGTAATCCCAGCTATTCAGGAGGCTGAGGCAGGAGAATCATTTGAACCCAGGAGGCGAGGTTGCAGTGAGCCAAGATTGTACCACTGCATTGCAGCCTGGGTGATAGAGGGAGACCCTGTCTCAAAACAAAACAAACAAACAAAAACAAAGAAACAAAAAAAAAAAAAACCACACACACAAAAACTATATGTCCAGCCTGCCAGAGGACCAGCCTTTTCTTATAGCTGTGCAAGGCCTCAGTCATCTCTGGAACTTTTCATATCTTTTCCACCATTATATGTCAACTTTGGAAATGAGGTTTTACTTTTATGTTGTGGGAGAAAACACTACTATAAAGAACTGTAATACTGAAAATAATCTAAGTTCCTGCTTCTTAGGGTAGGCAGTCTAGAAATCCTTCTTGAAGGGTTTTCAGTGGTATTACAGGATTTGTTTTGAAGAAAGTGAGATCTCACTGGCTGGAGAGTCAGGGGCTATGGATCTCATTCTGGCTCTGCCACTAGTTACTTGGTGATCTCTGGGGAAGTCACTTAGACTTTAGCCCTCTCCTATGTCTCAGAAATAAAAAAGGTTGCAAATTGGGAACACCTAGGCTACATTTCGCCCACAGAAACACTTAGTTTGCCCCTAACTGTATTTAAATGAGTTGATACTCTAGTTGCAAAACTTTACATAAGAATATAGGTTTTTACTTTCCCTTGAAAAATCAGAAGATCTGGCCACAGGAGTCTTACATTCCTATTCATTTGGTAGTAGCTACCCCCTTTAACAGGGAAGGGGCTCTCTAGGACTCCAGTGACCCCATCAATTCCTATTGCCCTTTTGGTTTGCCCTAAACAGAGACAAAATACCAATTGCTATTTATCAATATACTTGTTCTCAGCAATGTTAAAAATATGTAACTACTAAGGCATGGGAACTGACCGATTGGAATGGACACTGACCTTTGTGCTAGAGCAGCTCCTGGATGCTCCCCACTCTGCTCCAATTGGTCATGGGGAAGTCCAAGAACTCTTGGAGGAGAAGCTGAGGATGGGTCTCACTCGGTGAGCTTAGAGCACCATCTATACATGAGTTGCTAAGGACCATCCCAACCTCAGGTGCTCACCATCTGAATGTCAGCCCTGCCAAAACTGTTGTTTTATCAGCGTGGAGATAGATATTTCCATACCCATGGCTCTTACTGAAAGCAAGAAAATGAAATAAAAATAGAAAGACAAAGCAGAATGATTTTTCTTGCTCTTGCTTGCTTTGTTCATTTATGAACTGGCCTCTATAAACATCTGAGTTTGATTTCCTGGTACTAACCAACCTAAAACTCTCTTCCAGCTTAAGCATAAGGAGCCTCTAATTTTATCCATTTTATAAATGGAGTGAAAATTTTGCAAAACATGTTGAAGAGAGGGCATCATACAGAATTTATATAAGATCTAAAACACTATTGAAATAATAGATCACCAATAAATGATCTCTGTTTTCTTATCAAGCTTTTCAATTTTAAAAGAACTTTGATGTTCTTTTTTTTTTTTTCATTTTTAATTTAGCTGTGGCTATTTTTCAAATGGAATTAATGACCAAAAGCTAGCCTCATTCTCTAATTACAGTAAGAGACACTAGACAGGAGTTGTTCCAGACAATGACCCATCTTGGCTCAGGCAGAGGCTCCGGGCAGTTTTACTGTGTGCTGGCTTAGTACCTGGGGCCAGGAAACATCTGTTATAACATGCGGTCCAGCGGGTGCCCTGCTTAATTATAAAATGGCATTGCAGTGTCCCTTTGAGTTGGCTGGCTGTAGCTTCTAATGCTATGCTATCAAGCAAAATGTAATTCTGGATGTCCTGTGAACTGAATCTCTAACTCAAGTGTTGAATCATTCAGAGAAGACTAAAAAAAGTTAAACCTTTGCCCTCAGGAAAAAGGTATAGGGAAAGACAAAACAAAGAAATGCTTTCTAACAGCAATTGAGAAGCTTAGATATAAACGG
Source organism: Piliocolobus tephrosceles (assembly GCF_002776525.5). Taxonomy (NCBI): domain Eukaryota; kingdom Metazoa; phylum Chordata; class Mammalia; order Primates; family Cercopithecidae; genus Piliocolobus; species Piliocolobus tephrosceles. The sequence goes on along the minus strand of NC_045447.1, from coordinate 65,554,594 downwards.
GCATCCCTTATATAGGGAACAGGGGAACGGATTCCAGAATGACTCACACTTCTAGAATGAGCTGTTTATATAGTGCTTCCTCCTCTTCATTCCAGGGATCCTGTTAGGAAGGTCAGGGACAATGACAATCAAGAAGCAAAGGGAACACTGGAGAAGGGTGGAGGGAATGCTTGGAACACCAAAAGATTCATTCACCTTGAATAAGAGGACAGATTTCTGTAATGGGTTATGCAATCAGCTATGACCCAGGACTTACGATTTATTATTGGAACATGTACACCCGGGAATTCTTTTTACAGTGGTGTGAATCTCTTATTAGCATTTATGAGAAACTTACCTTCCCAAATCCTCTTATATGCGGATGCGAGTATAGAGCCCATTGCCAGCAGTGTCTGCTTAGGAATATCTTTTGTCTTATAGCCTGTTGTAATCACTTCCAGACCAGTGGTATATTTATGATTTACATCATGTTACAGAGGAATAAGTCTTAAGGATTCTTTTCTCTAAATCTTTTTGAATTATTATTTTAGACTCATTGCCAGGTTTTTTTTTAAAGCGGGAAGTTGATGAACTTTTAAACATGTCATTACACGCTCCAAAATGGCAACTCTTTGTTCTTTTAGAGTTTCTCGTAGAAAGACATTTAAAGGGCTGTGTGTGTCCGCATGTGTGTGTGTGTGTGTGTGCGTGTGTGTGTGTGTGTGTGGTGTTTAGAAACAGGTAGATAAACAAAATGAGTGAAAAGGAACACTTGAAGTTCATATTTTGTGTTTTTGTTAGAATAAAATTTGGCAGGTTTGGGGGAATCTTACCTAACATTGGGGGAGAGTTTAGGAAAGGCAGATCCACATTCATTTTAATCATATTTCAATAACCAGGGACAGCAACTGAAAGGCTCAGCCTTAAAGCAAGGAAATATCTCTAAGTCAGAAAACAAAGGGAAACTTGAATATTTCTGAAGATGACATAGGATCAGCTTGTGGATTTCAAGCAATTATGCGATATGATGATTCCCACTGAGTATGCATTAGTTGGAATACTGTTCTTTTTATTTCTCCATGTCCTGGGGTTGTACACTGAAAGAACCCTGTTCAACTTCGAATGTCAGGGTTTTGAAGGCAAAATTATAGTAAAATATGTTTTAAAACAGTGGGGCCTTATATGAGTGAATATAACATTTTCCAAGGCTTTCAAAAATCCTTTTGTTAAAAATACGGTTCTTATTTTGTTTCTTCTTTCCTTTCTTTCTTTTTAAATTATTTTCTTTTACTCAGGCTTTCGCCTCCCCGCCTTCCCAAAGAAAAGAAGAGAGAAGTTTCAAAGGATATTTATAATCCAGTCTACATTTAGGGCCTGGGGACATATAATGGAATTATTTTAAATGGGATACCCCACATGGAAAATAAACAAGTGAGGAAAGTTCATCTGTGTCTGTTACTTCAGTACCAGCAGCAATGGTGACAGTCATAGTACCTGAGTAAATGTGTTCTAGAGTCATCTTGTGAGAAAAATAATTATTAATTGAGGTTTCTGTGAGTTGAGAAATGGGTTGTTTACAAAGGAAAGAAACTTTTTTAGAGTACAAGGAACTGAAATTCACCTCAGGAGTTGTTCTAAAAGAAGAAATGTCTTTTAAAAATTGAATTAATTAAAATCAAGGCCAGGCACAGTGGCTCACACCTGTAATCCCAGCACTTTGCGAGGCCAAAGCAGGTGGATCACTTGAGGTCAGGAGTTCGAGACCAGCCTGACCAATATGGTGAAACCCTGTCTCTACTAAAAATGCAAAAATTAGATGGGAATGGTGGCATGTGCTTGTAGTTCCAGTTACTCAGGAGGCTGAGGCAGGAAAATCGCTTCAACCAGGGAGGCAGAGGTTGCAGTGAGACAAGATTACGCCACTGCACTCCAGCATGGGCAACAGAGCTAGACTCTGTCTCAAAATAAATAAATACATAAATAATTGAATAAATAAAGGAATTAATTAAAAACAAAACAAAAAGCAGGCATAGCAAAAGGCATAGTTTAGGAATGATGATGAATGAATGCCATGTTTATTTTATTACATGCTATGCTTCCTCCCAAAGGAGAGAAGTATTTGTTCAGTTAGGACTTGTATTTAACTGGCAGTAACAGAGACAAGACTTCAATGTCTTAAACATCCAAGACTTATTTCCAACATAAGAGAAACTCTACCTCTGGATGCACAGGACTCATATGGTGGTTCCTCAAAGTCATCAGAGCCCTAGGCTCTTTCTTTCTCTCTGCTCTTCCAGGCTTAGGCCATGATATCCCTCTAGCTATCATTTATTCTCTTGAATTATGAAAAAGGAAAAGAGGAAGGCAAAATGAGAACCCCTCCTAGCTTAGTTAGTTCCTTTTAAGGAGCTTCTCCGCAAGTACCTGAGGACAGGGCCAGGTGCGGTGGCTCATGCCTGTAATCCCAGCACTTTGGGAGGCTGAGGTGGGTGGATCGCAAGGTCAGCAGTTCAAGACCAGCCTGACCAACATGTAGAAACCCTGTCTCTACTAAAAATACAAAAAAATTAGCTGGGCGTGGTGGCAGGCACCTGTAATCCCAGCAACTTGGGAGGCTGAGGCAGGAGAATCGCTTGAAACCGGAAAGTGGTGGTTGTAGTGAGCCAAAATGGCACCACTGCGCTCTAGCCTAGGCAATAAGAGCAAAGACTCTGTCTCAAAAAAAAAAAAAAAAAAAAAAAGTACCTGGGAACATTTTCACTTATAACTCATTGACCAGACCTTTGACACATGGTCATGGCCACACTTAGGTGTAAGGGAATCTTTTAAGAGGAAAAATTACTGTCCCAAATGAAGTCAGGATTCTGTTACTAGTAATAACAGAAGAGCAAGTATGGGATGGGAAATTAAAAGTCCTTGTCATAGTCACATATAACATCCTTAGAGCTAATACATCATCCAAGTCTTCCTCATTGCTTCCATTTCAATTATGTAGTATTTAAGGCACTAGCTTGAGAACCCAGTCTGCTGTGCATTATCTCAAAGTACATGGCCAAAATACATACTTTCGCACATCGCTGATTGTTTCCTCATTTGAGTAGTTTAAGCTATGGAACTTTTTTAAAAAAGAGATGGGTCTTGCTAAGTTGTCCAGGCTGGAATGCAGTGGCTAAGCACGGGCATGACCATAGTACACTACAGTCTCAAACTCCTGGGCTCAAGTGATCCTCCCACCTCAGCTTCCCAAATGGCTAGGACTACATGCCACTGTGTCTTATACACATGGGTGGACTTATAAATGAAAAAAGGAAGAAATAGTAAAGAGTAGCTTCAACTTAGAAGGCATTATTTCCTGCAGGGATGACAACTCTACCCTCAAATATCTTCACTGCTTGAATGTCTTCACTTCTGTCTTTCCTACTACTTACCATTCCTTACCTACTGCTTACCATTCCACTTCTCAAAGTGTCATTTTTTTTTTTTTTTTTTTTGATATGGGATTTCACTCTGTCATCCAGGGTGGAGTGCAGTGGCATGATCTCTGCTCATTGCAATGTCCGCCTCCCAGGTTCAAGTGATTCTCCTGCCTCAACCTCCCTAGTAGATGGGATTAAGGTGGATGCTACCATGCCCAGCTAATTTTTGTATTTCTTGGTAGAGATGGGGTTTTACCATGTTGGCCAGGCTGGTCTCAAACACTTGACTTCAGGTGATTCACTTGCCTCAGCCTCCCAAAGTGCTGGGATTACAGGCATGAGCCACCTTGCCTGGCTTAAAAGTGCCATTTGTTTAAAAAAAGAGATAAAGTTATTATTCACTCAAAAATCTGTGCCAATTACTCTAATCAGATTGCCTTCCTACTATGATACAACTTCACTGCATGGAAGGTGTTCATCTGTCTGGGTTTTCTTCTCATTTGAGAAATAAAATACCCTCAAGGCTAAAACTTCAATCTGACCAGAAAGATATATTGTATAAAATGAATTGCCTTTCACCCCAAATTCTGAGATTCTTTCCCTCCATGAAGCAATAATAAGTAAACATTTTGTGTGTATTATTGAAGAGATATACTCTGCATGCTTAAGTATACACAAGTGTTAACACACGTACACATACACACAATGCAAATATATAAAAATTCTTTTGTTTAACCCAAATGAGCATGTACTATGTATATTATTGTGTGCCATTTAAAGACAGAGTCTCACTCTTTTCCCAAGACTGGGGTGCAATGGGATGATCAAAACTCACTCCAGTTCCAAACTCCTGGGCTGATCCTTCCACCTCAGCCTTCTGAGTAGCCAGGGCTACAAGTGCACACACCATGCCTGGCTATTTTTTCTTTTATTTTTTATAGAAATGGGGTCTTGCTATATTGTCTATGCTGGTCTCTATTCCTGACCTTAAGTATCTCCTGCCTCAGTCTCCCAAAGTGCTAGGATTACAGGCACGAGCCACCATGCCTGGCCGGGAGAATGCTTTTTATCAGCACATATACCTGGTACATTAAAAGAAAAGACTCTGTTAAAGTAGAAGCTTTTGGGAGGGGAAGAGAATACTATATTTTTAAAATATTAAGCATTTTGCTTCAATATTTTATTGTGAAGGTTACAGCAGCCTAGGGCTTATAAAGGAAAATCTTAAGAGGAAGGAAAAGGGTGGATTGACCTGGAACTCTATTGACCTAAGAGCTAGCTGTCCCCAGGCCCTAAATGCAGACTGGGTTATAGATATCCTTTGAAACTTCTCTCTTCTTTTCTTTGGGAAGGAGGGAAGGTGAAAGCCTAAATAAAAGAAAATAACTTAAAAAGAACATCTGAATTTCCCTAAGACAATCCCCATTTATGCCTATTTTCCTATGATAGTTTTTAATAGTCCCTGCTTTCATCCTCAAAGTGGTCCCAGTTTGGATGACAAATCTGTGATCACTCTAGTAGTGACCACTCTAGTAGGAACTAATGGACAGATTAACTAGCTAGGATCAGCTGAAAGGTTTAAAAAGGTGCTCCACACCACCTGAGAGTGGGGGCTTGTCTGGATGGGACATTGGCTCACATTTTTATGAGTGGCATGATCTGATTAAGTTAATTAACTACTGTTTTCCTCTGCTTTCTGAAGGGAATAATAATTGCCTCAGAATGGTATTATAAACATTTCATAAAGGAATGTATGTGAGGGATTTATCTGGTTCATATTTAAGCTCAATGTCTGGTTCATATGTAGGGCTCAATAAGTGTAGCTATTTATATTACTTATTATTTTTACATCTCTCCTTCCAACTACTTTATTCTTTTTTTTCTTGTCTTTTCTTTTTTTTTTTTTTTTGAGACAGTCTCGCACAGTTGCCAGGGCTGGAGTGCAGTGGCAAGATCTTGGCTCACTGCAACCCTCCCCTTCCAGGTTCAAGAGATTCTCCTGCTTCAGCCTCCCAAGTAGCTGGGATTACAGGCGCCCACCACCACGCCAGGCTAATTTTTTGTATTTTTAGTAGAGACGGGGTTTCCCTGTGTTGGCCAGGCTTGTCTCCAACGCCTGACCTCACGATCCACCCACCTCAGCCTCCCAAAGTGCTGGGATTACAGGTGTGAGCCACCACACCCAGCCCAACTACTTTATTCTTTGCTTTCTTTTTTTTCTTTTTCTTTTCTTTCTTTTTTTTTTTTTTTTTTGCGATGGAGTCTCCCTCTGTCGCCAGGCTGGAGTACAGTGGCACAATCTCGGCTCACTGCAACCACCGCCTCCCAGGTTCAAGTGATTCTCCTGCCTCAGCCTCCTGAGTAGCTACAGGCAAGCGCCACAACGCCCAGCTGATTTTTGTATTTTTAGTAGAGAAGCGGTTTCACTATATTGGTCAGGATGGTCTTGATTTCCTGACCTCGTAATCCGTCCGCATGGGCCTCCCAAAGTGCTGGTATCACAGGCGTGAGCCACCATGCCCAGTCTCAACTACTTTATTCTTACACAGCATAAAATGTTACTGATTAGGATTTGTTTAGGTGAACAGGCATCATCTTCAAAAACGGGTCGTGGTACAGTCACTTATGAGGAAAAAAATGAGGCAAGTGTAGGGCGTTGTTATTAGCTGGAGGGAGCCCCTCTGGCCCTACAGAAGAGAGAAATCAGGGTGTAGTTTGAAAACACAGCACCATCTTGTACTTCTTCTTTTTTTTTTTTTTTTTTTTGAGACCGAGTCTTGCTCTGTCGCCCAGGCTGGAGTGCAGTGATGGGATCTCGGCTCACTGCAAGCTCTGCCTCCCGGGTTCACGCCGTTCTCCTGCCTCAGCCTCACGAGTCGCTGGGACTACAGATGCCTGCCACCACACCCTGTCAATTTTTTGTATTTTTAGTAGAGACGGGGTTTCACCGTGTTAGTCAGGGTGGTTTCGATCTCCTGACCTTGTGATCCACCCGCCTTGGCCTCCCAAAGTGCTGGGATTACAGGCGTGAGCCACCACACCCGGCAGCACCTTGTACTTATGATTTGATTTGACGTTGGTTTTGATGTGAAAAATTCTTTTTTTTTTTTTTTGAGACAGAGTTTTGCTCTTTTTTCCCAGGCTGGAGTGCAACGGCATGATCTCGGCTCACCTCAACCTCTGTCTCCTGGGTTCAAGTGATTCTCCTGCCTCAGCTTCCTGAGTAGCTGGGATTATAGGCATGTGCCACCATGCCTGGCTAATTTTGTATTTTTAGTAGAGACGGGGTTTCTCCATGTTGGTCAGGCTGGTCTATGAACTCCTGACCTCAGGTGATCCACACGCCTCGGCCTCCCAAATTGCTGGGATTACAGAAGTGAGCCACCGCGCCCTGCCAGATGTGAAAAATTCTTAACGTTCAGCATCATTAAGAAGGATGCAAGCCTCCCACAATTAACAAAGAAGAAAGGCATTTGAGATGATAGAGAGGCATGCATTGTTGCTATCTGTATTACACAAGCAGAGTTCTCCAGTATTCATAACCTGTTGATGATGGAATTACTTCAAAGAGAGGGCTCAGAACTTACAACCAATCACCTCTCAGTATATCTTACCATCTGGTGTATCTCTCTCCATACATTTATTACCTCACTCCATGTCGTCCCTTCATGACTCTCTCTCTAATACCAAACAATGAATGACAATTGTTTGCTGAATCAAGCTGAAACTCCTGAGGCCTTTTACAGGGAAGGATAAAGGAAGTTTGAGCAGGAGTGGGAGTGGGAAGACAGAGCTATTGAAAGAGCAGGAACAGGTATTTTATTTCATATTCATTTCCTTAAAATTGAATTATGTTTCTGTGAAAAGCTGTTCTGTAAAATAACAACCTCTTTACGGTTTCACCAGCTGAGACATAAAAGACTATTTGTGGTGTGCTGTAAGATCTGAATGCAGGTGAAAATTCCCCACTTACTGGCTATTTTAATGAAAATAAGAACAATGTTTTGTAAATAACCTGACTCATTAAGGGTCTCAAAATCCTTATGTCACTGTGGTAAATAACCTGACTCATTAAGAGTCTCAAAATCCTTATCGTCACTTTGGCTCTGCATGAGAGGGTTGCCAGAGCTTAATTTACATTCACACTGCAGAATTTCCTTCTTTTTCTTCTTAAGTTGTCAGATTTTATTTATTTCTTTATTTTTGGAGATGGAGTTTTGCTCTTGTCACCCAGGCTGGAGTGCAATGGCACAATCTTGGCTCACCCCAACATCCGCCTCCCGGGTTCAAGCAATTCTCCTACCTCAGCCTCCCAAGTAGCTGGAATTACAGGTGCCTGCCACCACGCACAGCTAGTTTTTGTATTTTTAGTAGAGACGGGGTTTCACCATGTTGGCCAGGCTGTTCTTGAACTCCTAACCTCAGGTGATCTGCCCACCTCAGCCTCCCAAAGTACTGGGATTACAGGCGTGAGCCACCACTCCTAGTCAGAATTTTTTTTTTTTTTTTTTAATTAAAAAAACAAAGTCTCATTTGACCCATTGGAAACAGGATATAGGAATATTTCTGGCTTCTGCCATTACTTCTTATTCAAATAATGTACAATTTTCTAAACATATTTAAAATAATGGACTCAATCCAATAAATAGACTCACCTCTGCTACTACAAGTTAGTGGAAAATTTTGAATGACAGGCAGCACCACAAAACTCCCTTTTACCAAGGTCTGCAATGCTTCTGGGTCTTCCACTATGAGAAGCCCCCTGGAAGCAAGGGAAAGCCACTTCAACCACAATCACTGAGGAGATGAAGGGGGTTACAAAAGGGGAATTCAGAGCTGAGGGCTAAAGGCAAAATGTAAAAACAAACTAGGGACTGATGCTTGCCGGATACTTTTGCCAGATTTTGGTCCAATAAAATGGTGATGTAAATAGAAAAATGTATTGGCACAGGTTAAAACCGAAGGGAAATGTCTTCATTCGCTTTGCATCAATTCCGAATTTATCCATATAGAAAACAAGGAAGTCACGTAATCCTCCTAGAGTCAAGAACATTGAGTATACGTGGGAAATGAATAGAGCAAGCTCTTCATTTATGACAACAAATTACAGGAAGCAGCTGTCTAATAAATTTTTAAAAATGCTGTTCTTATCTTGCCTGGACCACCCCTGCCTCTATCCTTTTGCCTGCATATTAAACTATTTTGGAGAGTAGCAATGACCGGGAGCATGGTGCTTTTTATACATGATCTCTCATCCACACAATCACTCTGCAGAGAAGGTATTGACATCCCTGTTTCTTCGAAAAAGAATCTCAGTGACTGCACAAAGCCACACAACCAGGAAGGGGCCAAGCAGGGATTTGAACTCAAGGTGGGAGAAGTTAAGTGCTATCACTAATTTACCTCATCTGTTCTTCTAGCACCCAGATCTCCTCCACACTGAGTGGAGGCCCCTGTTCCCTAACCTTAGATTTTCCTCCTTCATTGTTCATCTGATTTCCTGTGCCAGGAGGCAGAGGTTGCAGTGAGCCGAGATCGCGCCACTGCACTCCAGCCTGGGCGACAGAGCAAGACTCCATCTCAGAAAAAAAAAAAGAAAAAAAAAGATAATTATAATAACGCCTATTTGTATACCTTCTATATTTGGTGTGAATCTGTACACAATTATGGATGCAAAAAATATTTTCTTGTATTTCTTTTTCTTTTTTCTTTTGGAGACAGAGTCTCCCTCTGTCATCCAAGGGAGTACAGTGATGCAATCTTGACTCATTGCAACCTCCACCTCCTGGGCTCAAGCAATCCCCCCACCTCAAGCTCCTGAATAGCTGAGACCATAGGCATACACCACCATGCCCAGCTAATTTTTTAATTTTTATAGAGATGGGGTTTTGCCATGGGGGGTTTGCCATGTTGCCTAGGTTGTTCTTGAACTCCTAGACTCAAGTGATCTGGTTGTCTTAGCCTCCCAAAATGCTAGGATTACAGGTGTGAGCCACCACACTTGGCCTGAAAAGCATTTTCTAAACTGTAACTATTTTTTAAATAGCAATTATCATTACTTTGGACCAATGTCTGGGAGATCTAAGGAAGTCATAGACATACATGGTACAAATACATCCAGGCAGCTGGTGTCATTTTGTAACTAAAAGTAAGTGTGCACTGTGTGGAAGAGGAAATTTTTCATCTAGGGCCTAGGACAGGCCAATAATGTAATTGGGACTTGGGGCAATTAAGGCAACATCAGGAAAGAACAGTATCTGGGGAAGCAATGAGAGAACCCAGTGGAAATTCCTGTTTACTAGAATGTAAGCTCTGAAAGGGCAGGGTACTACAACAGTGCCTTGCGCATAGCAGCCACTCACAAAAATATCAATTGAATGAATGAATAAGGGTGAAACATTTTGAGTGCTCCTAATTCAAGTTCCTTACAAAGGGCAACTAAGAGAGTGCTACCAAGATGTTTTGCTTGGAGCACCAACCTTTCATGCCTGGCTTAGCTGGAAAAAAGGCTAAAAACCTGATGATTTGTTTGTTGGTTTTTTAAAAGGGAAGTTAAAATAGGCCCTTGTAGTTTGCTTTTGACTAACTTGTCTCTCCCATTAAAATCTAAAGTTCCTGAGGGCAGAGAAAAAGGCAACTGGCCTCTAGTAGGTACCCAGTCACTTAGCTGAATTGTTGAGTTAGCTTCCTAAAGGAGTTATAAAGTCTTGGAGATACCCTCCGGAAGGCAATCCTTTTCAAAGCAAAGAAGAGGTTTCTTGAGGAGTGGATGAATAACTATCTCATGTTTGAGAACACAGCAAGGAACGTGCAGCTTCTGTACAATTGTTGATAGCAGCAGGGAGGCAGAAAGTGATAGAGAGAGAGAGAGAGAGAGAAGATAGGAGTGTCTCCATTTGTGGTTCTTAGGTTCTTATTTATTTGGAGGATGACCGATCCACTCTTTCCAGTAGAATATAAATAAGCACTCTTGCACTATCAGGGAAGAGAGGTGACTATATTTTGCTTGCCACAGGGCCAGCTCAGAGCCTGACATGCACCCTGGCTCAATAGGGAATTGTTTGGAAGACCATTTTGGAAAATAGTTTGGCATTACGTAGTAAGACAGGCACACCCTCAGTAAAAATCCTCAATAAACTCTTGCATGAGGGTAGCAGGTTACGTGTGCAAGGAAGTTCCTAGCAGCACTGTTTGTAAGAGCCCCCAAAAGGAACCAATCTCTGTCTATCAATAGGATAACAACAACAACAACAACAGAAAGTCATATATTCACCCAAGGGACTATTACACATCAAGAAAGATTATTGGAATAAATGAACTATAGCTGTGCTACTAGAGAAATGCAAAAAATAGAGAATGAAAGTCCAGGGAGAAAAAGCAAGCAAGTAAAGCAAGGGATGGTAGAAGCTTTTGCAGAAAAAAACCATCCTGATGATACTAGATGTCTTGAATATTTAGTTTCTCAGGCTGAGTATCTGGAAGTCTCCCAACAATATATGGCACAAATTGGAGAGAAGTAGCTAAGTAATATCAGCTTAGCCTTGGCCTTAATAAAACCAATGTGGAACTCTTAAGAAGAGGATTATTAGGCAAAAGGAATATGACAAAAAAATTGAAAATGAAAGGTAATAGGTTCACTCTGTCTTTGAAACTCTTACCTACAGTTTAATAAAGAAAGCTCGGTAGCAAATTCAATGAGAAATAGCTGCAACTTATCTAATTTGTGAAGTTTAATTGCTTAGTAAATCTGTTCACAGTTTTATTCATAGGATAGTTACTGGGTAACTCTCAAATTAATCTCCTTTTTTGAGGGCCCTGATATGAAATACAGGTATATCCTAGTATTCTATTGATTATGTTTTTGGTACCTGGAAAGGGTGGATCTGTTTGCCTCCTGGATTGAAAGGAAGGAGGTATTCTAGAATTAATAATTCAAACAGGGCTGTTACACTGGGAGGAGAGAAAAGAGTGTCAAGGCGGTGCTAAGAATCTGGGAAAACTGCCAGCACGTTTTGCATGATGAGTGTGTGTGAAAATACAAAGAGAAACGTGGTCCAGTGGTTGATTTGTTTCTTCTTCCTTTATAAGGGTGGTTTACTTTTAAACAAAATTATGTGATTCTTTTTCAACTTCCATTAAGAACAGAGTTGATAACAGATCTCTTTTAAGACCAGAGTTTCTGCAAACATCATGCCCGACCATAACAGAATTTGATCACTTTGCATTTTCCTGCACCTTTCATCATGGCAGAGAGTGTACCCTGAAGATTTACATGGCATCATCTATTCTCTGGCCACCTTGTGGAATGCGACCTATATTGCTATATCTAAAGGGGAGCCCATTACAATTTACAAATTAAAAGTCAGTGGGAAAGAACATAATCTTGGCAACTGCCTCTTGGGAAATCTTACAACTGCAAGAGCGCCATGGAAGAGCGCTTTAAATACCATCGTGTTTCATCCAATCTCCTCACAATTGTATAGGAGGGCATGTGGCCAAGGCCTTGCAGAGAAAAGGCCGGGGTGCCCAGGCTTGTGATTGGCTAGGGGGCGTGATGCTAAGCGAGCCACTTAGCCCTCTCTTGCTTCATGAGGAGCACGCCACATGCTTCTTTGCACATTCTTTTAAATCCTTGTGTGGTTGGCATTTGGAAAAATATCGACTGCAACCAGAAGTCGCAATCCCGATGACAGCTCCCGAAATCTCATCTTTCTCGCAGCAACATCTACTGTCAGCTCCCCACCCCTGTTACAAGAGAGCCTTCCCCACCCAAGTTGTGCTCCAAATAGAAAGAATTTCAGATGTACATGTTTGGCTCCCTCCTCTAGAGGCCTTGACAAATATTCAGGTAGTAAATAGCCTGAGAGAAATGCTGCTGATAAAATTAGTTCAAATATTTCCCAGAAAACAAACCTGACACCACCATGATACTTGATAGCTCAGCCTCAGCGCTTTCGAACCTTTCCAAACCCCTTTGCCTTCAAAGCCCAAATGTCCTGTCTTAAATTGCTTTTATTTTTCTCCTTTCCAAACCTGATCCTTGCCACTTCCTCTCCTCAAAAAAATAACCCTATGGTAATAGAGTAGTCTAACCAGGGATTTTACATTACAAATGACTACGTTGAAGGTTAATATCCAAGGTCAGGTGTCATTCATATCTATTTGAATTTTGTTCTTCTGGTTTATGATATCATCTCAGTCACCTCATTGATTTATAACATGGTAATCCCATATCATCATTCATTTTCCTGAAATTCTATTCATGGCCTGGTATCAAACCCTCTCTTTCATACCCTTTTTGTTTTGTCTGATCAATAGCTTTACACTCCTTGCATTTATCTCTTTCCCACAGGTCACACTACCCCTCGTGTCCAAGATTGTTTGATTGATTTTCACCCTGTCACCTTCTCTTTTTCCTAAATCTTATTGTAGAAAAAAAAATGTTAACCCTTCTCTTGAGTATTTTACAGTACTTTGCTCTCCAAAGCCAGTTCACATCTTGATTTTCAGGTAAGTAGCCTCTCTAAGTACATAGGCATGCTGATTTGTCGGTATCAAATATGAGGCATTCGCTCCAACTTAGCTGAAGGTCTTGGACTCGAACTCCTAGTAAGAGCTAACAATCCCCGGGGCTAGCCACTAGGCTCAGGGCTTTGATGAATTCTTTTTTTTTTTTTTTTTTTTTATTGAGACGGAGTCTCGCTCTGTCGCCCAGGCTGGAGTGCAGTTGCCAGATCTCAGCTCACTGCAAGCTCCGCCTCCCGGGTTTACGCCATTCTCCTGCCTCAGCCTCCGGAGTAGCTGGGACTACAGGCGCCCGCCACCTCGCCCGGCTAGTTTTTTGTATTTTTTAGTAGAGACGGGGTTTCACCGTGTTAGCCAGGATGGTCTCGATCACCTGAGCTCGTGATCCGCCCGTCTCGGCCTCCCAGAGTGCTGGGATTACAGGCTTGAGCCACCACGCCCGGCTGCCAGTAACTATTAGAAGCAGATATAGAAGACCTGTGTAATCTTGGGCTCAGACGAGTGTTCTTTTCAATCTTGCTATACTGCTTTAGAGTAGCAAGCCAAGTGACATCATTTGGTACTAAAATATTACTATGCAACCAAGAGCCTTACATTTCTTCACTTGAAACATAACTAAAAAATAAAAACTTTTAAGAAAAGTGATTCTAAAATAAAGTTAAATGTAAGCCAGCGACTGGAGTAAAATATTTGCAATGCATATAACCAACACAATATTAGTATCCAGAATACATACAGTCATTACTAATCAGTGAGAAGAGGAGACAAACAACTCAATGGAAAAATGGGCAAAGGATAGAAACTGAGGATTCATAAGCTATAAACATACGCCAGTAAACATATGAAAAGACTTTCTAACTTATTAGGAAAATGCAAATTAAGACAAGATACCATTTCACATCTATCAGACTAGCAAAAAATTTTCCAGTCTGACAAGTTAGGCATGGGGATTGGTACAATAATTCTTAGAATAATTTAGCAATATTTACAGAGTTAATTAAGTGTGCTTACTCTACAACACAGGATGGCCACTTCTAGGTATATTTCGTGGGGCAGTGTTTTCCAATTTCCCCATTATGACATACATAAAGAAGGATAATATTCATAGAGCACATTGGGGTAAGCTGAGGAGGCTGTTCACAGCAGGAGGTGGTCACCTTAGGTGCCCCATCTAGGGAGCTGTGGTCACCTTAGGTCCCACATCTTCTACCCAACTGTGAGGCACTGCTATACAGAATTGTATATAAGCTCTGCCCTAGAGAAGCTTGTTTCTGTGTGCTCAAGAAGACAAGCACAAAAATGCCCACCACAGTATTTTTATCATACCAAAATCCAAGCAAAGCAAAATGAGAAAAACAATTTAGATGCCCATCAGTAAGGGAATGTATAAAAGTATTATAGGATACTACAGTTAAAATTAATGAGCTTGAATTACAAGGATGAGTTGCAAAAGCATGATGTTGAGTAAGAAAAGCAAAATGCAGCCAGGTGTGGTGGTATACACCTGTCGTCCCAGCTACATGGAGTAGGCTTGGGTGGGAGGATTAATTGAGCCTGGGAGCTTGAGGCTGCAGTGAGCTGTGATCACGCCACTGCCTTACAGTATGGGCAACAGAATGAGACCTTTTCAAAAGAGAAATAAAGAAACAAAGAGAGAAAGAGAAAGAGAGAGAGAGAGAGAAAGTAAGGAGGGAAGGGAGGGAGGGAGAGAAAGAAAGAAGGAAGGAAGTGAGGGAGGTAGGAAAAAATGCCAAAGAATGCATATGCTATGTGTACAAAATTTTAAAACAATCAAAAGTGTATATACCTATGTAGTAAACATATACAAATTATGAATGGGGAGGATATGACCAACTTCTAGATAGCAATTGTCTCTGGAAATGGAGGAGAGGCAATAGGATTTGATAGTGGATGAGGAAGTCTACGGATATCTGTAACATTGTATTTCTTAAAAAATAAAAATAAAATGAATGTGGCAATAAGTTTACATGTTCAATCTAGGTTGTAAATACATAGTATCAAAGTATATTTTCACTATTTGTGTATATGACATGCCCTGTAATTAAAAAAAAAAAAATGAATAACTAGATCAATGGTTTCAAACCGGGATGTACATTAGAATTACAAGGAAGTTTTTAAAATTTTTCATGCTGGGGCTATATCAGAGACCATTTAAATCAGAAACGTAAGGGTTGGGGCCTGGACATCATATTGTTTAAAAGCTTCTCCAGTGATCCTAGCATGTAGCTTTGGATCAAGAACTGCAAAATTAGATGATCTCAAAAGTTTCTTTCAAACAACATTTTCTGTTTCTAAACATTTTAATTGCAGTTTCCTCATATGGCTTCATGTGAACACAATTGTGTGAAACATGAAGTCAGGCCCTGTTAATATTCACTGAGAACTTTCCTTCTATCACAACCACTTATCTTTTCCTGGTGCTCAAGATTCTTTTGTTTTCTAGAATCACATGTTTCTCCTCTCCCATTTAAGTTGTTGTTCATCCCTCCCCCTTTCTCCTCCCACCTTTCTGAGTCCATCCCAACAAGCAATTCATCCAAGCACCACAAACTTAAGCTCTGAGTCATTCATATGCATTGCTTTTGAACATATTAAATAGATCCATATGCTTATCTACACTAAGATATAGATTTTTCCTTCAGAAAATAGAATACAAAAAAAATCATTCCAATGTGTACACTTTAAATATTTTAAGCAGGCATCTAAAACGAAGCAGAAATTAAAGTAACTTGGACCAGAATTTTGAACATTAAAACATTACAGCAAATTGGTAAAACATAAACCAAATATATAGATGTCTACTTTATATCCAAAAAAGTTACTCTTTCCCTGCCATACACACAGACAACTCTCATAATGGGTCCTCCTCAATTAGAATTGGATCACAAGCAGAACAGTAATGAGTATGGCCTTTCCCAACATTTCCACCCCCAAAGCCTCTTTATTATCCTTCCCAACTTCAGAAATTTCTATGACATCATCATCAACCAATCAGAGCTTCTAATGGTTTGAAGTAACTGATGTAGCCAGACACATTGAGTTGATATAGAATCAAAGAAATGTGACATTCTCCTTAGTCTGAGCAGTTGTGTCATGGATAAACATATGATTTCCATTAGATTTCTCAAAACATGGAAAAATCGCTTTCAGACCTTAGCACTACCTCTGAAGATACTTATTTTAGATTAGAACCACTAACTAAAGTGCCATTGTCTTAAATCCTACCAAAATCTGATCTCAGCGACAGTAAGAATAGGAACACTGAAATACAATATATGTCAACAGACGAGGAAAACTTCCAGCACTGCTTAAAGTTCACTGGAAAGCAGACTGATGTCCCCAAAGGAAAAAAAGGCAAGAAATCATGCCACATTTATAACAACAAACAGATCTGAGCTTTATGTGGATTCTACAGTTTTCTGAGGCATGACCTTGGGCAGATTACCATTCTAAGCTTCGGTTTCTTGTATATAAAATGGAGAAAATAAAAATACTTCCATACCTGATGCCCAGATCTTGGCTTTTAATATCATTCTCCAACAAAAGGAGCCAGGACTCCTTGAAGAAATGGCTTATTTCAAGACTGGGGCAGGGAATGTAGAAGAGGAGCCTGAAGCATCTTGCAATGCCAGAAAGTAAGGAAGGGCTAAAAAAAATTGATATGTCAAAGGAACATAAGGGTAAACTAAAAGAGTAAACTCAAGAGTAAGATTAAACTAAAAGAGCTAAACTATGTAAGAATAAACTAAAAGAGCTCTTAGTAGACAAAGTTGTGATAATTTGATTTTTAAAAATTTGGTACTAGATGCAATAGACTGAATTTTTGTGTCCTCCCAAAATTTGTATGTTGAAACTTAATTCCCTAAGTGATGCTATTTGGAGGTGAAGCTTTTGGAAGTTTATTCGGTTATGAAAGTGGAGCCCTCATGAATGGGATTAGTGCCCTTTAAAAAAAGACCCCAGAGAGCTTCCTTGGTCCTTCTGTCATGTGAGAACACAGTGAGAAGATGGCCATCTATGAACCAAGAAGTGGGCCCTCACCACACCTCAAATCTGCTGGCACATTAATCTGGGGCTTCCTGGCCTCCAGAACTCTAAGAAATAGATTTCTGTTGTTTATAAGCCACTCAGTCTATGGTATTCTATTACAGTAGCCTAAACAAACTAAGACTTTGGATTATAACCAAAAATGGAGCACAAAATTTCTTGAGTTCATACTGATATAACAAAATGATTGAATATATAAAGAAATGGGGGGCAGAATAGATATATTTCACATACAGAAGAATACCAATTTATACAGATACTGTCCCCTCAAAGAGGTGGAATGTAACTCCCTACCCCTTAAGCATGGGCTGTGCTTAGACATTTTCTTTTAAAGAGTAAAGTATAGAGAGAAGACAGCAGGAGAGTAACTTTTTAGTGGAGAAATGACAAATACTACCTAGTCATTGTTTCAAACTCAATATTATCAGTGATAAATCACGATGATAGCAGGAATCCTTGATATGATGTGATGGGCACTTTATCTCTGTGGTCTTGTTAGAGTACGTAGTTAGGCAGACATGACCAGTGCAGGAGAGGGGCCCCCTTTCAGAAGTGTCAGGCGACCATTTGGTGATGATCAGGCGGTTGTTAAACTGTCTCTCTAAATAAATAGTTGGTCAGAGCCAGTACGAGGGAAAGGCAGGCTCCCAATAGATAGGAAACACCTGAAGCTGATAATCTGCAGCTTCCTGATAAGATCTCAGGAGTTGGGTGAGCAGGCTCAAGCATGTGCACTAATAGGCTTTAACTGATATATGACTTTTCTCCAGGAACCATTGACTGATAAGGGAAAAATGCCTTGAGTGAGCATGCATACAACTTCAGTAAATACACCATGCATGTGGCCCCTCCAAAGTGCTGGCAGGCCACTGTGCATGTGCATAGCCCACCCCAAAGGAAGAATCAGGGGAGAAAAACACAAACCCTGGAACCATGCCAATGCATAAAACCCCAAGTCCAGGACTGAACAGGACACTGAGATCTCTCAAGTTGTTACTTGGCTCTCTTCCAAGTGTACTTTGCTTCTTTTCACTCCTGCTCTAAAACTTTTTAATAAACACTCACTCACTTCTGCTCTAAGACTGTCCTCAGTCCCTCCCTCTGCCTTACACCTACTTCCGGCCCTCAGCTGAATTCTTTCCTCCAAGGAGACAAGAATCAAGCTTGCTGAAGACCCAGGTGGATTCTCTGCTGGTAACAGACTTCCTCCCAAGAACCCAACACCCGGTATAATCATGAGAGAAATTAAATTAAGAAACATTCTATACAATACCTGATCAATATGCCTCAAAACTTACAAGCTTATCAAAAACAGGGAAAGTCTGAGAAACTACCACAGCCAAAAGGAGCCAAAGAAGACATAATGACTAAATATAATGTGGCATCCTGGATGTGACCCTGGGGTAGAAAAAGGGTATTAGGGGAAAAAATGAAGAAATTTGAATACAGTAGGGACTTTAGGTGATCATTATGTATCCACGTTGGTTTCTGAATTGTGAGAAAATGTACCATACTAAAGTAAGAAGTTAATAATCAGGACAGCAGAGTGGAGGGTATACAGAAAACCTTTATATTATCTTTACAACTTTTCTATAAGTCTAAAACTATTCTAACATAAAAAGATTATAGACTTGGCACAGTGGCTCAGGCCTATAATCCCAGTACTTTGCGAGGCCAAGGCTGATGGATTGCTTGAGCCAAAGAGTTTGAAACTGACCTGGGCAACATGGTGAAACCCTGTCTCTACAAAAAAATACAAAAATTATCGAGGTGTGGTGGTGTGTATCTGTAGTCCCAGCTACTCGGGAGGCTGAGGTGGGAGGATCTATTGAACCCAGGAGGCAGAGGCTGCATTGAGCTGTGATTGTGCCACTTCATGATAACAAGGTGGCAGAGCAAGATCTTGTCTCAAAAAAAAGGATTATTAAGAAAAATGGTTACTTCATAGGGTGGTTATTCTCATAACACCAAACTTAAAGCATTTAGCACAGCATTTGGCACATAATACATGCCAATACCTGGCAACTATTATTGGTTAGCATTATTAAGCAAGGTTAACGGATGAGCTGCTTAGCAATCCATCTCAAAAGCAGAATACTCATATTATTTGGGGAGCATGAAGAAAAATCTGATAACTTCCACCACCTTAAGTGCTTATTCATGTGTTTACAAATCAGTAATCTTGGGAATCCTATTATTGTTATCTGTGCTGGACAAGTCTATTTTCATTACCATGATTTTTCCAGCATTATTCTGTATTTAAGATAAAACTCCAAGGAATGAATTGTATTATGCCTCTGGATTACTAACCTCTCTCACCTTTCTGTGTAGAGCTCAGTAATGTTCCTTCTAATAACTTTCTTCCAATTGTGTCTCCTTAGCCAACAAATTTAACTTGTAGTCATACGATCAGAAATGTGCTGTACATCCTCCCAGTGCACTGGAACGTCTTTGTCACACTGCAACATTGGCTATGGCCTAAAAAAATACATTGCACCATCTGGTGTTTGCTCACCACAATATCTCCTTGTCTGGTTCCCACTTAAACTTGCATTCCTTCTACATCATTCATTAAGCCTCTTTGACCCTGCCCCCAACCCAAATTGGAAGTCATGTCACCCTCTTCTGAGTGCTTAATTCAAATTTGCTGTTGAGTACTGGAAGCACAGTCCTGTACTGAAGGTTTCTGCAGGCATTCTGTGTAATCTCTCCTAGTTTGTTAACTCCCTCTGGGCTAAAGCCAACCCTGCTCTACCTGGTAACCTTTTCCACATTTAGCTCTGAGTCCAGCACATCAAGGGCTCCCAGTAAACATTTATTGAAGTGATGCTAATTTGGATGCCATCCAAAAAACTAACCCAAGCACTCAAATGAGCTTGCCTACCAGGAGGATTTATCTCACTTAGCACAGCACTCCAGAATAGGCTTTACTGAGTTGTCTGCAGAGACCATTTCCAAGAACTGATAATTAAATAAAATAAAAATAAATGCCACTAGTGACTGCCTTATTTTCCTATTGGTTTGTTTTTGTATCTTTATCATTCTTCTGGTTTGTTTATCAGAGTCAGTCATCTTCTCTTTTTCTTATTAATGCCAGTTACAGTATTTTTGGCAAATTAACAAATATAGAAATGGTTATACCCAACATGTTCCATTTCTTCAAGGTCATGAAAGGGATTGCTAAATCAGACAGATAGGTAAAATAAGACTTTTATTATCTGTCCATCCACCCACTCATCTATCTATTTATCTATTAACTTATCCATCCTACTTCAATAGTCATTTACAGATGCCTACCACATGCCAGGTGTTACGCAGGGCACTGCAGATGCAGGGGTGAATAAGAAAGGCCTAGCCCTCAAAATGGTCCCAATCTAGTTGGGGAAAAACAGTCAAATAAATAAATAAGTACAAATGCAACATAACAAGTGCTATTATAAGGATAACATAGGACAGACACTCTCTTGGACATATATGCTCATAGACTAATGACTCTTGAGCCAAAACAAACAAACCAATCCCAATTGTATTGGTCTGTTCTCACAATGCTAATAAAGACATACCTGAGACTGGGTAATTTATAAAAGAAAGAGGTTTAATGGACTCACAGTTCCGCATGGCTGGGGATGCCTCATAATCATGGTAGAAGGCAAAAGAGAAGCAAAGGCATGTCTTACATGGTGGCAGGCAAGAGAGGTTGTGCGAGGGAACTCCCATGTGTAAAACCATCAGATCTTGGGAGATATATTCACTATCATGAGAACAGTATGGGGAAAACTCTCCCATGACTCAATTATCTCCACCTGGCCCTGCCTTGACAAGTGGGGATTATTACAGTTCAAGGTGAGATTTGGGCGGGGACACAGCCAAATCATGTCACCAATCATGGGTTGTTTCATGGATTTCTTCAAATGGCTTCCATGTCTTGTAGAGGACTAGGAAGACTGGGAATGAAGCCTTGCCTCTGACATTTCCTAACTCTGATCATAAGCAAGTCACTGAACTGCCCTAAGTCTCAGCTGCCTTCTCTGTACAATAGCATCATTGAGGTCCTTGTTTAAAAGTTCCTGACATGGGAGATGTGTGTAAACTCTAAAGGGCTGTAAGAATATAATCAATTAGTTAATGAATTGCAATTATTATTATTATATTGATTACAAGGCAAAGGAAAATATTTTTCCCTTACAACCTCCTCTGGTCCACTCAGTCTCTGCAAGAATTGGAAATTTTTGGTAGAACCAGTTTTTTTCTCTTAATCTGTATAGTCAAGCTCTACTTTTCTGCTTTTACTAGACTGGTGTCTGGTGGCTTCCTCAGACCCCTGGGTGCCAAGATGTCAGTGTATGCTGTGACAGAGCACCTGGCAGATTGACTTTAAACCTCCATATGTGTGCTAGCTACCCCATCGCTGCTCAGAACAGGAGGTCCAAACAGCAGTTTTGGATGCTGTGAGTCTTAGAACTCATGGTTTTAGTCTAGTCAGATGTTCATTCATATTTGGGGACAAAAACAAAAACAAACCTAAAAAAAAAAAATCAAGAGATGCAACATCTTAAGGAAGAAAGTTTGGATCTTGTTAAAAGATAGTAGTGATTGAGGGGTGGGGAGAAGGGCAATAGTGTCCCAATACTATCTCTGAGAGCTGGCAGGGGCTTTGTGGCCTGGATGAATTCAAAGCCTACAGGACATAAAGCCACATGTTTTTCTCGTGAGCCCCACAAATATAAAGCTCCCTTAATCCACACTAAAATAAAACTGAAATGTAAGCCGGCCCCGATCTATATGCAGCATGACCTCTTCCACCACCCTACAGCTCATTCAATCTCCAACCTACTGGTTGCCTTGCCACGCTAATTTCACCTCCTAAAAAATTCTTCCTCATTCCTCCTCATCCCCCTCCCATATTCTTTTGACTTTTTTTTTTTTTTTTTTTTTTGCCACCCAAACAGCATCCCAGAATGCCTCATTTGGTGACATCACAGATAGCCATGGGTTGCTTCTGGTGTCCCATCTGTTCCTGCAGGCCTTGCCTCAGTGCGGGTGAGATATGAAGGGAGTGTTCAGTTGAGGCTGGGGTGGGGGTGGGGGTAGGGATCGGGCCTTTGAAGCTGTTTTCTATCAGGGCACTGCAGCTGTCAGTGTTGGCTGTGGAAGCCAGTGATTGTCCTTGTAGCTCCCTGTTGCCGGCAGTGCACTGTGCTTGCGGATATTAATTGGGCTTTCATTATGTGAATAAACCCAGAGGCTTTTGCAGCCGATTCCTATATATATATTGATTTATTAAAAATGCCAATAACTAACAGCTCTCTCAAAGCAGCTTTCAATGTATTTGATAATTAGTTGGTTTATGGTTTTTGCACCATTTTTCTTCCTTTTCTTATTTCTTTTTACACATCACAGCATAATAGATCACAGAATCTTTGGGACAATGAACAGGCACATTGGCTAAATCACCTTATTACACTTCCATATAGTTGAAAAGAGGCTTAATGCTAAATTATCAGATCCCAGCTATTGTGGAAACCAAGAAAGAATAATGCTCCAAATTAACGACTGTGGTGCCTCTGTGCCACTCATTGTCCCAGGACCTACTGGCACGCCTCCCACGGGCGCTCTCCATTGAGTCAGCACTCCTCTGAAATGAACAGTGGGGCCCAAATTCAGGCGGGGAGGGAGCCTCTTTACTTTTTGGTGTATTATAGGCTATAAGATATCTTAGGACCTGGTCTTGGGGAAAACAAACAAACAAATAAACAAACTTGTATTACATTTGTGTGTAACTGTGGGAAAAATTGTGCTTTGGCACACCCCAAATTCAGCATGTCACAGGAGACTTCAGCACCTGAGATACTATATAATATTCCCCAAAAAGTGGAGATGAAAGGAGAAATTGCTCATTTGTTTCATTTCACTGAAACTTTTCAAAGGAAGAAAAGATGTTCATTAAAAGTTAACAGTGAGGCAGCTGTGCTGAACTCCCAAAGAAAATGTCATTGTCACAGGAGCCTGTGACCCAGTATCATTCTCTGTAGCAGAATCTAAGGTTCCTGTGGTCTTGTGGTCTTTGAGCCATTAATGTAACTGAAAAAGAAGAGAAGTGTCCCAAGAATGTGGGGATGCAGATGGATTTGGGAGGACCATTGTTATAGCCTGCATGCCACGACTTCATAGGAAGAAAATATAATTTCGATTCTAAAAACTAGGTAGGATAAGAGATCCTAACGAAGCTCTTCCTCTCAGTTCTGGGAAGAGGAGTTGAACTTGATTTCCTTACAATAAATGATTTATGTCCAATTCTCTCTCTCTTTCTGTGTCTGACTCTTTCTTTCTCACTCTACTTCTTTAAGTGAAAAGCCCACTGATATTAGATGGGCAAGAGTGGAAATATGGAACAAATGAGAAAAAGCAAAACCAAACCTTAACAAAATTGCTGTTTTCATGTTCAACTATAGGTTGTTTCTGCAGTGTTATATATGGTTATTTCTAATACAATCTCTGAGAAAAACAAGCAAACAACTGTGTTTCAGGTAAATATGCAAAGATAACTGTATATTTGTGCCATTGGACAAACTCTTCTTGAATGGCTTCATGCAGTTAACAGTTCAGTGATGACAATGGAACTTTGGGTAGCAAAGATAATAACTAAGTGCTAATTTTGGAGAAAACAAATCATGTTTCTGACTATTTAATATAACACTTCTCTTTATATATTTTAAAATGGGTAGAGAATAAAAGTATCCCTTCCCCCTACCAAAAAAATTCAGAAAGTATTCACAAGGTCCAAAACTAAGGACCCAGGGTCATTTTAAGAAAACCATTACATTCCTATTCAAGACCATATGAAGTCATGCTTATTACTTTGCACTAATATTCTCTTTCAACTTAATAAGGGAAATAGAAAGATAGCCAGCAATATCATGCCTAACCTTTATCCCACTGAGGTGTTCTGACATAGTAGCTATACAAACACACCTTTATTAATTAAGGTATGTTAATAGGAAGAAATAATATTCCATTCAGAAGGGCACAGAGAAGATATAATGGGTATGTGCTGCTTTTCTGAGACCCAAGATAAAACAGAAAAGTGACACATACGGAGGAGATGGCACCATACTGTAATTCTGGTTTTCTCATGTTGCCAGGGTGGTTCCCTCAGCAATATAACATTTGTAGTAATGGCCTCCATTCATTTAGTGCCCACTATGCTCCAGGCTCCACGTAACATGCTTACATATATGAATATTTCTCATACTGTTGAGTTACATTACTGGAAATGTCAAGACCAAACGTTGCTTATTTATTTTTGATAAGGGCTGAGAGTGGAGTAAAATAGTAGAGGCATTAAAAGAAGAAGAAGAAGAAAAAAAAGAAAGATACTTATCTTCATTTCGTGGATTATTTCTCAGTTTTCAGTTTAATTTCTCTCTTGGCTAACCTTGCAGCAATTTAGGGCCTATGGGAAGGGGATTAACTTCAGAATACCTATGCTGTTTCTTCTCCCCAAAACATCTACAATGCATCCCCCAGCTTCCGTATTCTTTCTGTACCATTTCCAAATAATCCTTATGCCAGCTCTGAAAGTTCACCTCAGTAGTCACTCTGCATTGGAAAACCAGCCCTGCAACAGGAGGGACTTTCTCTAGAGCAGCCCTATTTTCTGAACCCCACACTGAGACACATTGTCTAAGAAGTTGGGACCTATTTGAAAGAAAAACTGGTGAAATTTGTGAAATTTAGACTCACAGAAAATCCAAAGCATAGAGTTGACATTCTTTTAAGAATCCCAGGGTTACATTTCAGAACTGCACAGCAGACAACCCAAAAGTCCACAGACCCTGGGATTCTTTCCATCCTCTAAACGGATTCCCGACAAGAAGCCTGTGGGCTCTGCTTCTCCCATTTGCGCCGTTTTAGAATGTCTGCTCCAGGTTACTGAGTACCTTAGCAAACACAGCTTCATAGGCATGAACAGGCAGAGGGTCCATAGAGTTTGAGGGTGACTGATGGATCTTTATGGAGCAGAGCAAGCTGTGAAAAACAAAATAGAACAAGAACAAAGGGGTCCTGTACACTCGAGGAGTTTACTCCACTAACAATCTTGCTCCGACATGTGAATCTTTCAGATCGGTGTCAGCTCAACAGTGATGTTCTATGAAATCATTCAGTGTAGGCATCTGATCATCTAGACCTGTACTGCCCAATATAGTAGCCACTAGCTACAGATGACTACTGAGTACTTGTAATGTGGCTAGCATGAATTGAGATGTGCTATAAATGCAAACTATATGGGAATTTCAAAGATGTAGGGCACATAAAGAACACAAAATATATCATGTACAATTTTTTATATTGATTACATGTTAAAATAGTATTTTGAATATATATTATTGGAGTCAATTTTACTTTTTCACTTTTAGAAATGTGGCAACCAGAAAATTTAAAATTATAAGTGTGGCTCTTGTTTAAGGCTCACATTACGTATTTCCATTGAAAGCACTGGTCCGGATAGTTGGATGGAATAACAGGACATGATGTTATAGGGCAAGACAAGTCTTCTGAAATTACCTTTGCTTTGTTCTTAATTTTGCAGGTGACATTAACACAGGATTTCTAAATACAGTATAAAAAGATGTTTTATATGGATACTTTTTTTGGTATAAATGTATTTTTACGAGTGAGTCTCTCTTTTTAGTTAAAAATAGGCAAAAAATTTGTAAGTAATTAAAATACAGCTTGAAATTAAAAATTACAAATACCTACCCTTTGGTTTTTTAACATTACAAAGAATTATAATTAATGATTGATTTGGTCTCCCTGCCCCCAGAAGAGTATTAAAATAAGTTTACTTAGATTCAATGTGAAAATTCTTGAAAGCCAGATGTTGTGTTCAAGTGAAAAAAAAAAAAAAGTCAGCATTAGGCATTTGGTTATTATAGTCTTTACTTTGAAAGAAATAAAACACTGCAATATTCAGTGAGAGTTGTTTAATAGTTGCATATATCTTCTAGGTTGTATTGCTATTCTTAATAAATCAAGAAAGTTCTTGTTGTTTGAGTTAAGCAACTTGGTAAAATAAGTATGTAACATTTTGTATGAGTCAAGCAACTTGGTAAAATAAGTATGTAACATTTAAGTTAAGCCACAGAGTATTGCCCAAATGCAGTCTTGTCCCTGGCCATCTTGCAATGTTCAGATTCTTTTATAACACGATGAAATCATCTTACATGACAATTTTACCTTGGAGTACGTAACAGCTAATCAGCTGTAACAAACAATACTAGATCACAGGCAAAAACACACATTTTTCTTCACTAGCAAGTCCTGGAGTTTAAAACTTCAATAGCAATTTTAAAGCATGTCTTCATAATGAATAGTATATTGCAAGTAGCAGAGTGCATTCTAAGCAGTGGCTTTATATTCTGTTTACTTAAAATCATTCCATATGCACTTATGATAAATTACTTAATCTTTAAACATAAAATGTTTTAACTCAAGGATAAGATTCCTACTCAATAAATGCACAGGGATACTATTACTTCTTAATCAGAAAGCTAAAAATATATGCATTCAGAAACGATGTTTGCTGAAGTACTTGCAAGCCTAAGCATCTTCATTCTAAAAGGGATATATCCAAGGCTGATACCAAGGAGATGACTTTGCAGAATAAAAGCTACATGTTTTTCCCGTTAAATTTTGTTTTATTTTGTTTTTCTGACCCAACTTTGGATTGTTGAGGCATCAGGTAATAAGCTGTAGAAACATACATTCTATCCATGCTGAGTAATATACAGATCACAGCTGTAACTCAAGCCACCAACTAAGAATAAAAGCACAAGAAAACAAACCAACCAAAATCGAAAGCAAACAACATGCTTATCACATAATAACTATTGAATAATGCAAATATGAACAAAGCAAACCAAGCAGGGGGCCTCCATCTCAGGAAGAAGAAAAGCCAGCAAATAGAAGGCAGTGATTGGGAAAGCGATAGGCTCTTCCTCCTCGTTCATTATTGAGAAAAAGTGGATCAGGACTGACATCTGCTGGCCTTGTTAATGGGATGTACCCATTGAAACAAGGGTCTTGGAGAACAAAACATTCTGGTGGGGTGATATTGCATCACTGGGGTAGGGAGGAGGCAATGGCTTGGCAAAGGCCTTTCTGGTGAGCTGCTTCCGAAGGAGCCAATCAGCGACCACTCCTTGGGCCAGAGTAGCCTCAGTTTTTTCCCCTCTTTGACATTTCACCCTCATAACCAGGAATGTTTTTCTAATCATCCCAAGAAGGGACAGAATATTATGTAGGTGGATTTCTACTTAGGATGACACAAGTTCCAAGAAGTAGTGGTTAAGTAGATGCTCAATAGATATGACAGACAATTCCAAGTCTTTATCAAAAGGCTCATTGGAGAATAAATTACTTGAAAAGGCTCATTGTGTGTCCACCCATTGACAACCTCAATAGCTTTCAGCAGTACCACGCTAGGGATCAGCCTCTTGAACATGTACTGAGTCCTGAATCTGTTCAACTTTTGTCAATCTCTCTTCTACCTGCTCTATTTTCTAACTGAAATCAATCTTGTGGCACAGACATTGGGTTTTTGAAATTTTGTCCTCGTGGGGCTTTGCTTCCAATCTCTGGGGTCTTAGTTTTCTAAGCACAGTACTATCCATCATTGGGAAATACCAGTTCATCATTGGCCTGGAAGGTATAAGAAACCTAGGGCAGTGTCTGTCTTACTCAAGTCATCTTCTTGGCACCTAGTACAGTTCTTATCATATAAATAGTTACTCAACAAGTATTTATTGACTTACTTTGAAAGTATTCTATATTCCCTCATGTTGCTTTTAGGAATGCAATGTCTCTACCATGGATCTAAACAGAGCCTAGTGTTCTAGTGTTTAATTAGAAACCCTAGTTTTAATTGGAAATAAGCAGTGATGCTGAGTATTTTTTGGGCCTCCTACCAGTGCCCTTCTCCATGTCATTTTAATCTTATCTCTTATGGGAGGTGCAGCATTAGACTTTGTAATAGTAGGCTTAGGTCATGAGTTATACAGAAATTCTTTTCCAGAACAATCCATAGTGTGCTTCCTTTCAATAACAAAAGTGAGACTGGTGGGCCAGAAGTCTTTTTCCCTACACCTTTTGCTTATATGAATGTCAAAGTACTGTCAAAAGTATATATGACTGCTGTCTCTTTCAGTTAAATACATGTGTATGCCTCTTAGTGTATGTGTGCATGTACCCCTGGACACAAACAACTTATTTAAAAAAATTCTTTTTACAAGGCATATGGAAAAATTGAAGCCTGGAAAAATTTCCCCAGAGACAGAAGGGGGAGAAAGCCTGAAACTTTGACTGCCAGAGCATGAAAGAGACATACTGATCACACATTATCTTTAAAAACACTTGCAAAAATCATCCGGCTTAGATGAAGCTGGATGAAATTGATCCAGCAAAGCTGAATTACATTGCCACCTCAAACTACATTTTGGGAGGCAGAGGCAAACTAGTGCATATAAATCATTAGCTTTAAGGAAAAAATTATTAGCTTATGTCAAAAACTCTGCAAATCCCATTTTCTCTTTTCACCTTCTTTGAGCCTCTGTACTTTAGTCCCAGCTTAAACAAAAGAAAAATGAATAGTTTCATTTTTCTTAAATACAGTTGAAGTAAAGGCCTTTTTTTTCATTCTGATTAAATAATTCTGAGTGTTTTTTGTAGTCATTAATGTTGTAATGGGGTTAATAGTTTATATATATTTGTAAGATTCTCTAAGCCTTGGGATTATTCTCAGATTTAAAAAAAATTAAGATCGTAAAAGAAAATATCGGTCTTAAATTATTGGGTACTACCATCTCAATATTTATAACTCATTTCAACAGTTTTATTGAAAACATATTCATTTACATTTTGAAAAAATTTGAAGGTGGAAATAAAAATCATCCTGCTCAAAAACTTTGCAAAGCATTTTGCTTTTTATATACCATGGTAACCTAATAAAGACACTGTCACTTGGCAGATGGCATGGCATATTAGCCTTGAAATGAAACACTAGATGCCAAAACTATTAACTCCAACGTGCTCAGAAATTTAAAAAAATAATAATTTTTAATAATTTTTAAAAAACATTTATCTTGTCCTTCATCTTATCCTGCAACAAAAAGTAGTCAATTTCTAAAAGGGAAAAAAGCTCCAGTGCTTACTCAAATATGATTTGCAAATACAGTACCAGCAGGCATTTGAAATACTGAATCTGGACTGGAGCATCCAGGCTAATAGTCTCAGTCCTATTTAAAACCATTTTGGCCGACATGTAGAGACTCTCCACTTATGCATTGTTTGAGCAGAACATTTCTTTTGTCTTATTCTTGCACCTTTATCGCAGCCCCTTTTCAAAGACATAGTTTATACAGGCAACTGGCTCTGCAATCCTAAAATCTAAGCGTCCACGGCGACGAAACGATGTAGAAGGGGTTTGATTCCTCAGGCCAAGATAAGCCATGTTCAGAATACAGCCTTGTCTCTTTAAGAGATGATAGGTTTTTGCAGGCAGCCTCAGCAGGCAAGGCAGGGCATCTGTGCCAGGTGGCCATGCTCCCGGATCCCTGTTTTAGGGTGTAATAGAAGAGGCAGAATACCCCTTTCCCAGAAATTTTCCTTTTTTATGGTGTCCAACATCCATATTTTGTAATTTTCAGACTCTTAATTCTAAATCTAAGTTATACTGGAAAAGAAGGTCAGATTCTCCCTCTCCTCCCCTCCCCTCCCCTCCCCACCCCTCCTCTCCTCTCCCCTCCTCTCCCCTCTTCTTTCCCATTTCTCTGTTTTCCTAAAGAGCTCATTGAACATATAACTTTTTAACCTCATCTAAATCAGGGCAAATAAACTGAGACATGGTAATGCATGCCATAGTTTTTCTTATGAAAATAATACAGGATGAAAGGAGATTTTCTTGTTAGAGAGGAAAGGATTAAACATCTTTACCCTGTATTAGCCGGTTGACTTTTAAAATATTGTCATGTAATATCAGTGCCACTTAAAACCTCTGGAAAGGCAAATCTTTCTCTGTCAAAGAGATGCCATAATTCACATTCCCAGGAAGGAATTCTATAAGAAAAGGAAACAAATACAGATTCTCACAAGACATACTCAAGGCCACTAGCCTACTAAGGAAAAAGAAGCACCTCAAAGAGATTATTCCAAATATATGGGCCAAGAACATGAATCTCTTTGGAGAAAAAAAATAATTTTCAGACTTAAATTTCAGTATATCCTTCTGAAAGATAAAATGTAGAAAACCTGAAAAATAATTTTTGGCAATGTTTACTGGTCTTTCCTCCTATCTCTGATTTTCATGGACTCTATTGTATAGTTAAAAGAATACTTCTATAGTCAGAAACCAGGCAGGAGACACTCCTGTGGTGTGGTCCATCTATCTAATATTGAAGTTCTTTTACTCTTATTCTTGTATTTAGGTTTAAACAACCCCTACCAGCCATCAAAAAATGCAAGAAGGAACAGAAGCATAGGTGAGCATATCTACCACCTCAAGGATTCTTTGATTCAGTAAATACTTACTGAGTGACTACCAAGTACCAGGCACTATTCTAGGCAGTGGGATGCTGTGGTGAGCAAGACAGCTCTAGATGAAAGCAAACCTTCAGAAATCTTGATGTTTAGGAATCAAGAGCACAAGCATATACATATACAGAATAATGTAGGCCACCGCCTATTCGTTCAAAACACTCTTTCCTACCAGCTTGCCATTGTTGCTGAAATTTCCATCATGAAATTGGTTCCTTTGATTTAGTTTGATTCCCCATATTTATTTGGAGACTCTCTCACCGTATGAATTACGATTGAGGGCAGAGTCTACAGCTCACTATAGAAGCTAAAAATGCAGGCTTGTTTTCCCAGCCTTTTGTGCAAATAAGAGAGTAGGCCTATGACCTACACTCTACAAACCTGCTTTGGGCTTTGACTTGAGAACTAGTGAGTTAAAGAGACTAGGACCATGGAGAACCCATTCCAGTGTGCATGGTGTGACAGTAGCAGCTACATTGTCTTCTAAGGGGCATCAACATAATGACAGTATCTTTTTGGATGCTGGAGGCATTGGTGGTACAATCTTCAGGGTCCAGTCTCCAGCAGCAAAAGGGGCAGTGTTCTCATTCATCTGTTGCTCGGCATGATTTTGGCTGAGGTTCCAGTTTATGGAAGACTCCATGTAGTTTTTTACCTATTTTCCTTTCCTGCTGGGTATACAACTGTACTATATTTTTCAGTCTCCCTTTTGAGTTAGGTTTGACCTTTTTACCAGAGTTCTGGCTAATAGGTTGTGGTCGATAGAAGTAGATATCACTTCCAGGTTTGATCCATAAAGTCCTCCCACCAGATTCTCCATAATCTCTCTTCCTTCAACTTTTAGCTGGCTGGTGATGCCCAGTCTAAACTTGAAGTCACATTTAAATATGGCACAGCCTTCATCAGCCTGAGTCCCTGAATGGTTATGGGTAGCAAAGCCTCCTCACCAATTAGATTTTGGTGGATGAGAAAAAAATTTCTATTGTACTATGTCATTGAGATTTCAGGAAATCCAAATAACAGCTAGAATTTCCATTAACTAATGTGCACATTCATTCCAGAGTGTGGAATGTTGCATAACAAAAACCTAAAATGCCTGGCATCGGCTAAGCAACAAGGATGTGAATGGCAGGGAAACTGACTTTGGAGGCTGAAAAGATGAAGATCTATGTTATGCAGTGGCAAAACCTTTGATAAAACTGCCTCTTGCTATAACTCAAAAGACAGGCCAAGTGCATGCTGATTCTTTAGCTCTAGGGAAAGGGGTTGGAAAACAGAATGTTAGTAGCAATTTCCAAAAAAAATGGATGAACTCAGGCAAGAATCGGCTTGTTTTCAAGCAAAAATGAAATGGAATGTCAGAACCTAGAGGTGTTGAAAAGTTGGAAAAATTGATTGCTTCCAAAACGGAAACAGTAGGAAATCAGAATGAATAAGACTCAGCCTTGCAGCTAAGAACAAATCAAGGGTGAAGTCTTCCTATTTAGACTTGATGGCCTCAATACCGTAGATAGAGAATGAAACATGAAGATGTAGAAAGCAAGAATATAAATCAGGCCTAAGAACTATGACCAGGGAAGAACCTTGGATATGCTTTCTAGCACATGAAGTTGATTAGAAGTAAATAAATTAGAAATCTACTAGATTTTTGAGGGAATTGTACTGACAAAGAAACCATAAAGTTAGACTAAAGT
Organism: Piliocolobus tephrosceles; assembly: GCF_002776525.5. Lineage (NCBI taxonomy): Eukaryota > Metazoa > Chordata > Mammalia > Primates > Cercopithecidae > Piliocolobus > Piliocolobus tephrosceles. Next base: position 65,522,322 of record NC_045447.1, on the reverse strand, counting down.
GTACTTTTGATTATTAAAATAAGTTTTGGGCCACCAGAGTTATGCAGCCTCCTAGGAGGGTGTATTTTCCTTCACTTATATTAGAAGTGGCCAAGGAGGAAAAGGACAAAGAAGAAATTTTAGATAGTGGATCCAGGAGCTATGAAGACCAATGGACAAGGGAGTTTCTCCAAGAAAGCAGATCTAGGATCTATTCTAGAAACTTTCCTCACTCCCAGAGCAGGGTTTTCATAACGCCTTTCCCCCAGTAAAATATGACACCTTCACCAGTGACTGCTGTGAGTCTTTTCTTTTCCACAAGGGTATGTTTACTGCAATTATTTTGTCCTCATCCCACCACTCTAGAAGGGATGTGTTGGGGAGGAGGCAGTAGGTAATTGTCCTTCTAGTTATAGGTAGCTGGGCCATGGTGAGCCATGAATGTGGACCTGATGGGAAAGATGGCATCCCTAAAGAATCTGGACATAGAGCCAAACTCAGTGAGTAGGCAGTGCTTTGAGTTCTCTTTCTTGGGGAGTGTGTGATTGTGTTGTGTGTAGAAGGAAGCATGACACAGATGTTTGGCGACCAGAAGGATAGGCTCGGGCAGAGACAAGCTAGCTGTTCCTCTCTCTTACTACGTGGTATTTCCTCTCTCATAGCTAAGTGTGGTCATGTGACTGAGTTCTGACCAATGAAATGTGAACAGAAGTGATGTATGCTGCTTCCGGGCCTGACCTATAAAAAAGGTACACATGGACTGTGTCTCCACTCGCTTTTTTCCCTTCATCTGCTGACATGAGGCTCAGGTCAAGGTGATCCTGGAAGTCCAATGCTGAAAACATTTGTGGTCTTGTTAGTTTGACCTCTTTAGTGATGACGTAGAGCAAAGCCTCACCTTCTTTCCCTCAAACACCAACTGAACTGTGAGTGAGAAATACATATTGTTTTAAGCCATTGAGATACCATGGTTTACCTGTTAATGCAGAGATTGCATCAGTATTAAAATTAACACTAGGGCTGCCTTATCTTTATTTCTGCCCATTTTCCAAGCCTCATTCTGTGGCCATCCTGGCAACCCTGTGAGCTCTCAAATGAGTATCCTTTCCATTTATTTCTTTCCTATTTGTTACCTAGAATTGGTTTTTCTTGCTTGCAACTAAAAAACCTTCCTTGATACAGTCATTGTAAAAGTTAAGTTAAATAATGCCTTTAGGATAAGGCCTGACATCTAACTAAATATTCTACAAATATTAAACTTTCCTTTGCTTTAATTGGAAGAGCTAGTTTAACACTTTCATATGAGTCAATAACAAAGTCCGTAATAGAATCAAATATTGTCTCAATGTAAATCAGATTGTTTTGATTAACTGGCCAGTTAATTAGCATCGTCTTAAGGAAAATCTTATCTTATTGGTAAATTGTGATGAGACAAGGAGAGAAAGTCTGTGGTGTTACTGAATTGGGAGTAGGTCTGAGGAGGGTTCATCATGCGCCTGCCTCTGTTCAAATCAGGAGCTTAATTCAGATGAGAATGAGCAACAAAGGAGTTAGAGGAGAAACAAACTTCATCTATGCAATTTTTCCCAAAGAAAACATGAATTAAAAAGAATATGTAAAAATCCAGATAGTGTGGAATAAACATTTCCAAAGGAGAAGGCTTATGATGTAAGTTTGTCTGCACCAAAAAATATTTACTTTTTATTTTTATTTTTAGAGATAGGATCTGCTTTGTTGCCCAGGCTGGAGTGTGGTGGTACAATCATAGCTCACTGTAACTTTGAACTCCTGGGCTCAAGCAATTGTCCTGCCTCAGCCTTCTGAGTAGCTGGTACTACAAGTGTGCACTACCATGCTCATCTAATTTTAAAAATTTTCGTAGAGAGGGGGTTCTCACTATGTTGCCTAGGTGGGTCTTGAACTCTTGGCCTCAAGTAATCCTCCCATCCTTGCCTCTCAAAGCCTGGGGGTTACAGACATAAACCACTGTGCCAGCCCAACAAAAAATTTTAATACACAAAATATACCTGTAAATAAGTAGAATTATACCTTCACATTTGTATTCTAAACGAAAAGGTTTACTCAGTTTCAGGCCTAGTTTCAAGGAATTGCCAATTATATTAGCTCTAGTAGTGAAAGTATATTATAAACATGCACATGGCAATAAGGGACATAGAATTTTCCAGAAATCCAATAACATGAGCCATGGGAGCTGGGCCTCATGGATCTGGAACTGGAAGATCATTAAGAGTCTAAGTTTAGCTCTCAAGCCTCTAACAACTGAATCTGTATGTCTTTATTTTCATTCTAAACCATGAACCGATTTCAGCCCACGTTTTACATCTTTGCTGTCATCAACTATGACCGGTTCTTTTCATATTTGTATGTTCAGATTTCCATTATCCCTAGGGTATGACTTTCTTCCTCATGGTACCATATGGTGACTAGAGCTCTAGCCATCACACCCAAGTTTCAGAGACCACAATGGAAGAGGGAATAAAGAAAAAAAGGGGACAAAGGGAATTTGCCAACTGTCACTTGAAGATTAATTCCTGGATGTGATTACATGATGCTTCTGTTTATATCACTTGATTCTAATTTTTTTATGGGAGGCTGAGAAATCTTATCTTTTTTGAATGGTCATGGATACAACGAAAGTTGGATGTTTTATTAGTGTGGAAGAGAGTAGAACAGATTTTGAGAGATGAGATACAATTGCGATAGAATCAAAGAGAAGACCGGTGGTTCTTAGAATAATTTTTAGTTTATTTTATTTAGCAAATACACAGTACTTATTATGTTTCAGTTATTTTTTAAAAGTGCTTCATAAATATCATTCTTTTAATCCTCACAGCAACCCTGTGAAATAGTTGCTATATTATCCCTATTTTGCAGGTGATAAAACTGAGGCACAGAGCAGTTAAATGATGTGTCCAAGTTACATAGCCACTAAATGACAAAATCTGGGTTTAAACCCAGCCAGTCTGGTTTAAGTACTGCCAAGAAATTGAGAAGTTTCAGAAGTGTATGCCTAGTGATATACTGGTAAATATTTAACAGTTGGTTCTGTGGCAGGGAAGAAGCCCAGACTTTTGGTGTTTGCTGACATGTATGCTGTAAACACTTCCACCATGGATAAATAACCTTGAGAACATGAATAATAATAACATATAGCCAAATAACTAGGAAGTGATGAGTTTTGAGTATTTATTAGCTTGCTTTTCATATAATTTATTTAATTATAAGCTTATATAATTTAATTTTTAATAATGGCTATGTTTAACAACTGGTTGGCAAATTTCCTGAAAATTGAACTATCTGTTCTTAGGAGCAGGTGCAAGCCCAGTCTCAGCACAGAGTTGGTGCTCCTTGTCTAGAGATGAAGGGTGTTGGGAACAGGGGAGGGTTCACAAACAACCAGCCATGGGGCTGGATTGCAGTTCTACAGTAGGAGATCCAGGAATGCCAATGCCTACCCATGCCATCCTTCACCCCTGGCCCAGGCAGCAGCAACAGGGGGACTCTTTATTTGAAGGGAGTACTTCTAGGGTTAGAGAAGACAGGGCAGTGCCCCGTGAGGAAAGGGGAGCGGCAACACTCTGACGGCCAGCCACTAGAATACTGTCTATGACACAGCTCACCTTTCCCCACTTTTGCTGAAAAAGTAGAAAGAAAAGTTAAGTAGCTTCTTCCTCCTCGCCAACAATATAGCTGGGAAGGAGGAAGGCAAATCAGCAATCACACAAAGAAAGAACTTATGTCTTAAGAAACCAGTTAAAATAGAATTGGACTTGAAATATAATTAATATCTTCAGTCTGATAAGAGAAGATATTATAAACAGTTAAAAGAGCAGATGGTTAAGAAAAGAACTAATTAGGGATTTGGGATATGAAAAATTGACGTTAAAACCTGTTTTTTTTTTTTTTTTTTTTTGAGGCGGAGTCTTGTTCTGTCGCCCGGGCTGGAGTGCAGTGGCCGGATCTCAGCTCACTGCAAGCTCCGCCTCCCGGGTTCATGCCATTCTCCTGCCTCAGCCTCCGGAGTAGCTGGGACTACAGGCGCCCACCTCGCCCGGCTAGTTTTTTGTATTTTTAGTAGAGACGGGGTTTCACCGGGTTAGCCAGGATGGTCTCCATCTCCTGACCTCGTGATCCGCCCGTCTCGGCCTCCCAAAGTGCTGGGATTACAGGCTTGAGCCACCGCGCCCGGCCAAAACCTGTTGTTAAAGCAAAAGAATGAAAGTTCAATATTATAATTTGGAAACACGGATAAGTTTATCACCCAAACTTAAATACTACTAACCTTTTCATATACATTGTATCTTTTACAGGAATGTCATTTATGTGCTCTAGGGGATATGGGGGGCCGGGGGGCAGGTTTCTAAAGTCTGTAACCATGTCAAGTCATTTTAACATTTAAAATTCAGCCATGCGTCAAAACAAAGTAAGTGACATGAGACAATCCTACCCTTCTCTGAGTTTCTTTCTTGATACCTATTTTCCAAAAAAAAAAAAAAAAAAACTTTTCAAAAAAAAATTCATTTTCCAAATGACCAAGCAGATTCTGGATATTGCTATATGTTTGCAATGTTTGCATTTTACTTCATGGCTCCATATTTTCATATTTTGCCCCACCGTAACCAATATTTCAGTTACCTGAGTCCTATTGTTGGGCTCTGTTATACTGTGTATCAATTGTCTTACATTTTGAATCATTTATTGGAAAGGGCCTAATATTAATGCAAAGGGCAGAGTAAACTAGTATGAATAAGGTAGAAGAGGTTAGGAGACTTGGGAAGAGTTACAGTTCTTCAGAGCATGATTACCTTTACCTCTAGTAATCTCCTAAAAATGAAAGGGAAATGAAAAAGTACTTTAAAATCAGCCTTGCCTTGGATTGTGGTGGAAGAAAGTCGAGAGTGATTCAGGGAAAACAAAGAGGTTGAAGGTTATGAGCAGAGAAAAAGAACACTTGAGTCTTTCTATAGATGCTTTCCTGCTTTCCTGGGAGCATCATCCTCCTTCTGCCACTATTTTTGACACAAAACAGTTCCCACTTTCCTAAACATGAGGCCTCTCCTGTGCTCTGGGGTCTGCAGTGCTTGGCTCAGGGACCACAGACCCAGACCACAAATGCACACAGAAAATGATGAATTTAAAATTCAGACTCATTCATTTCCTTCTCATTTCTATTGATACAGGGAATATAACTGTTAAAGATAATCAGTCTCTGAGATTAGTCTATTGTCAGAGTTCTGTTATCTTTGACACCTTGCAAAGGTCAGTATCTTTTCCCTTGGAAGAAATATGTCAATTTTTACCAAACCCCACAATTGATGCTTTAAAAAATCTCAATTAGTGGGAGGTAAAAAATCAAATTCTTATAAATGTGTTTCCATTTTGACATAGATGCAAAAACGAGCAAAAATATTAAGATGTTATTTCATTTAGAAATCTTCTAAGAATCCCCAACCTTCAAAGACTTCCCACAAAGTCACTGGTAAATTAAGACAAAAAGAAGTTTCTGTGGACACACATTACTGGGTATCAGCAATTTTTGTTGGTCATCCTGGTACTTTTACTGACATTGAATTAGTCTCCACATTGCACCAACAATAATGATACAAATCCGATACATTAATGACCCATAATCTGCCAACTGATCTATTGTAGAGGTCTTAGTAGTTTCAGATAAAGCTCCTCATGCAGGGGGGTGTGGCTCAGAGTGGCCAAGGAATTTAGTATATTCTCATCCCACTTTCCTCCTGGCTCAGAAAATGATAGGTCCTGAGACTGGATGAGTCCAATATAAGGGCACCTGGCCATCCTAAGCATCCAAAGAAGAAAAGAGATTATGGCAGGGGAGAAACCACCCCTTGTTAGTGAATTGAGAGCTACTGCAAATCTTCATGGGCCATGGAATGATATGAGGGCTTGAACTCTTTTCCTCCTGTGGCCTTGGTTTCTGTTGGGGTCCTTCTCTCATGCACCTAGACTGGATGAGGATGACCGTCTCCATGACAGTCCCCAATAAATCCCTATCCTGGTATTTATGCCCTGTGTAATTCCCTCCTACAGTGTATCAAGGCTGGTCTGTTACCAATAGAATACAACAGAATTGATGGGAAGTCACTTCTGAGACGAGGGAAATAAAACACTGTGGTGTCTGTCTGCTGCCTCTCTCTCAGATTGCTTGTTTTGGTGGGGAGGCTAGAGCAGGGAGTGTTGTGAGGAGCCCAAAGAGAGGCCTATGTGGTAAAGAACAGAGGACAACAGCCACGTGAGTGAGCTTTTTTGGAAGCAGATCCTTCAGCCCCAGCCAAGCCTTCAGATGACTGCATCCCTGGCTGACACCGTGACAGCAATATCATGATTGACTTTGAGCCAGAACCACCCAGCTAAGCTACTCCCTGACTCTTGACCTTTAGAATCTGTATGAGACAGCAGATATTTATTGTTTTAAGCTACCAAGTTTGGGGGTAATCTGTTATGCAGCAATAAAGTACTTATATATGGTGTTAGATTGTCCTGTGTGTTCCCACATAATGTATTGTTCTAGATCGCAACCACTCATCCATGTGTCCCACTCTCCCACTGAACAATTTATGCTTTGAGTAAAGGGATTCAGTTGACTGTTGTATCCCCAATACCTAGAGTAGTGCTTGGCATACAGTAAGGAAACGTTATTGAACAAATGAATAAAGCAAAATGAGATGGTTTCAGATAGCACCAGAAGACCTACTAGCTAAGGAACAAGTTAGCAGTGTTCAAATTGGGTTATTCTCTTTGGGTGTGAGAGATTCAAAATGAAGTTTCATTCTTCTCCTGCTGCTGCAACTGGCCTCCCTACTACCCTTGCAAATTCCCCATGAGTCAACTCCTGCTTTCTTCTCATTGGCTGTAGGGCTTCCAGAAGATGTGATCTGGAATGTGGGGCATGAGCAGGGCTCAGCTGCGGTGGGTTACTCTAGATCGACTCTGGGGGAGAAGGAAGAATTTCTTCAATGCCCCAGACATAAGAGATGCAGACTGTGAAGACACTCCCCAGAGGGGAGTGCTCAGGGCATGGGATACATAATTAAACTAGACCCAGGGACAAAGCAAAAGTAGGGGTGGGGTAGGGGGCTTTTACATTTTATTTAGGAGCTTTAAAAAATGTTGTTCAGAGGAGGCTAAAAGTTCATTTACTTCTCTAAGTGGGGTGATGTCTGGTTACAAACGTACCAGGAAGGGTGCCTCCACTTCAGGGCTCAGCCCTGCCCACTCCAGGAGAGCCACAGTACAAACTACCCCACCTCCTTCCCTCAAATCACACCTCTTTAACTGGCACTGCCATCTCTAACTGGAAAAATATATGCAGGAGGCTTTCAAAGAACCCCTGGGTGGCTCTGAACTGCTTTCCCATCATGCTCTGTGCTCTCTCCATCTGCTGGATTTGTAATGAAACTTAGGAGCACAAAGCCTCCAATTTCAAAGGAATAAGTCTTCAGTGGCATGGATGGCAATGGAGGACATACTTGGGGCAGCTGGAGTCTTCCCAGTGAGCTTAAAAAACGTACCATTTGGGGGCACAGTATCAGGCATATTTAAATAACTTCTACTTAATTTTTCTGCATACTCCACAATGAGGAGTCAGGGGAAGCACGCATGGTCTAGCTCATGGTCATTTGTTAAGAACCTTTTTAGAGGGAATACATAGCACTCAGTTTGTTATGTAGTCAACAGGGCCTTAAGTGTGAAACAGGACAGTTTGATTTCAGATCCCTCATTAGTTATTTCTAATTGTTTAACCACAGAGAGTTTTTCTTTTCTGAGTCTCAGGGTTTTTTGATCTGTAAAGTGAAGACACTAGTAATTACCTCCTAGCATTCACTAAAAACATGTCGGCGGAATCTGAGTGGGGTTCTTAAGGCCAAAGGAAATAAAAAAGCTGCAAGTAGAATTTGGGAATGCTTGATTACATCTAAGGCCTCTAGAAAAAAAGTAAATCATAGGCTTACTACCAGCTTGGGACATGGTACAGCTATTTTTCCAAAGGTAATTTAATATCATTCCAGGATGCATAAAAACAGCATGACCTAAGACAGCCAAAATGGTCCATCCATTGACCATGTCAGGCTCAGTCTTTTTTTTCTACATTTTAAAAATAATATTAACAAAATGAAAAATATAGCGAAAAAAGCAACTAAAATAGAGACAAATAGAAACAACATGCAAATAACTTGTCCAAAATGAGTGTTCTTGTAGAAATTCTACTTGGTTCAAGGGTTTGAACATCTCCATTTCCAGCTTTATAGATTTATCAAAGCATTCACTTATGTCTACTCAGCACTTACTATAATTATTAGTGAAAATAGCTGATGAATTTATATAGGCCCTCTCGGAAGTCTAGTGAGGCACATTGCCACGTCCTATTTTGCTAATCTCTAGACATAACTCTAAAAATAAAGATACGGGCCGAGTGTGGTGGCTCGTGTCTGTAATCCCAGCACTTTGGGAGGCCGAGGCGGGCAGATTACGAGGTCAAGAGATTGAGACCACCATGGCCAACATGGTGAAACCTCATCTCTACTAAAAATACAAAAATTAGCTGGGCATGGTGCCATGCACCTGTAGTCCTAGCTACTCAGGAGGCTGAGGCAGGAAAATCACTTGAACCTGAGAGGCAGAGGTTGCAGCCAAGATTGCACCACTACACTCCAGCCTGGGGACAGAGCGAGACTCTGTCTCAAAAACAAACAAAAAAAAGAAGATACATGGAAACGTAATTGGACATAACTTGATACCAAAAGCCCAAAAGCCTTTCTCACGTTCTGTCTTTTTTTTTTTTTTTTTTTTTTGGCAAATTTGTATAATAGTTTGTAACCATAAGTAGATGTTCTCATTTCTTGGTGTTTCAGCTTCCTCATCTGTAAAACGGAGTTCATAACAGTGCCTACCTGCAGGCCAGTTAAGAGGATTAAATGAATTAGTATCTACAAAGCAGTCCAAAGTGTACAGAATGTGCTCAGTAAATAACAATTTTGTTGTTACATTTATTATTCATTTTAAAGGGAAAATAGCTTTTATTTAAACATTATAGAATATCTTAAGCATGGTCCAAAATATTTACAAGTATATAAATATGAGGTCCTTTATTGAGTCTGACACTTAGGTTAAATGTTCTTTAGAAGCCTTCTCTCAAAAAATCCTTGTACACTTCCCCACACACTGCCAGATAAGCCATATCAAATGTCCATTCTATTAATTCCTCTTGCTGACTAATAAATCACCACACATTTAACAGCTTAAAACAACACCACATATTTATTATCTCACAGTTTCTCTGAGGCAGGGGTCAGAATGCACTTCAGTTGGGTCTTTAGCTCAGGATCCCACAAGACTGCAAGCAGGTTGTCAGCAAGTCTGCATTGTCATAGGCAGGCCTGATTGGGGAAGAACCTGCTTCCAAGCTCACTCAGGTTCTTAATAGAATTTACTTCCTTGCAGCTGAACTGAGGGCCCCACTTTCTTGCCGGCTATTGATTAGAAACTGCCCTTAGCTCATAGAGGCCACCATGGTTGCTTGCCACATGGACTTTCTCATCATGACCACTTACTTCATCAAGCCAGCAAGGACAGTCTATGGGGTAATTTCACTAGCAAGACAAAGTCTTGTATATGAAGCATAACACACAACACATGACTTATACCATATACTATGTTACAATGTAACATAATCACATGAATGACACCCCATCACCTTTACTATATTCTATCAACTAGAAACAAGTCACAGGTCCTGCCCACACTCAAACACAGATGATTGCACAAAGTGTGAATAGCAGAAGGCCACCTCAGAGGCTTCAGAGGCTGTCTAATGCTGTCACCAAAAGGAAAAGGCATTGTCCAATTTCCCTTTAAATTTTCCAATTCATTTTCTGTTCTAGCCCAAGAGATCTAGAAGTTTCATAATCTGTTAATTAGAGACATGAAGCTTAGAGAAGATGAAGGGAAGCAGAAAGAACTGCATTTAAGGGAAAGCCAAAAAGATAATCACTCTTTCCATATGGACTGTAGAAATGGTGATGCCGGTGTCCAAAAATAGCTCCTTCAATCCCTCAAGTCCCACCAAGATAGCTATGGGGAAGGTAATCAGAGGAGACCCCCATGTATGGTACAGGCCTAATTCAGCCATCTTTGGACCAAATGATTTGAAGCCTTACAGATGGAAACTGGCCATTGAGCCATGAGCAAATCTGTCTGCCTGTGGGTTAATAGGGGAGATAACGCTAACCTCCTTTAAATACATAGAGGATTATTATTAAGACACCATCTGACTAGTCTCCATTCCTTCTGAAGAAGAACCAGGGAGAAATGGGCTTGAATTTCAGCAAGAAGAAATTTGTATAAACCTAGGAAAAAAACTCTGAACAGCAAATGGTGAGTAAGCACTGAAACAGGCTATAAAACAAAGCTATGAAGTACAGTCATGCGCCACATAACAACTTTCGGGTCAATGTCAAACCACATATACCATAATGGTCCCATAGATTATTACAGAGCTGAAAAATTCCTATCAACTAGTATTTACTATACTTCTTATTGTTATTTTAGAGTATACCTCCTTCTATGTAGTTTTTAAAAGTTAACTGTAAAAGCCAGGTCCTTCAGGAGGTATTCCAGAATAAGGCATTGTTAACATAGGAGGTGACAGCTCCGTGTGTGTTACTGACCCTGAAGACCTTCCGGTGAGACAAAAGGTGGAGGTGAAAGAGAGTAATAGTGATGATCCTGACCCTGTGTAAGCCCAGGCTAATGTGTGTGTTTGTGTCCTAGTTTTTAACAAAAAAAAAATTACAAATAAAAGAAAAAAACTAAAATAGAAAAAAGCTTACAGAATAATAATATAAAGAAAAAAATTTTTTACAGCTGTACAATGTGTGTTTTAAGCTGCATTATTACTAAACAGTTAACAAGTTAAAAAATAAAGTTTATAGGGTAAAAAAGTTACAAGTAAGCTAAGATTAATTTATTATTGAAGAAAGAAAAAAATTTAATATAAATGTAGTGTGGCCAAGTGCACAGTCTTTATAAAGCCTATAGTAGTGTACAGTGCCTTCACATTCACTCACCCCTCACTCACTGACTCACCCAGGGCAACTTCCAGTCCTGCAAGCTCCATTCATGAGAAGAGCCCTATACAGGTATACTATTTAAAACATTTTTTTTTCCTTTTTTGAGACAGAGTCTCGCCCTGTTGCCCAGGCTGGAGTGCCATGGCATGATCTTAGCTCACTGCAACCTCCGCCTCTCGGGTTCAAGCGATTCACCTGTCTCAGCCTCCCAAGTACCTGGGATTACAGGTGTGTGTCACCATGCCTGGCTAATTTTTTTGTTTCTTTAGTAGAGACAGGGTTTCACCATGTTGGCCAGGCTGGTCTCGAACTCCTGACCTCGTGATTTTCCTGTCTTAGCCTCCCAAAGTGCTGGGATTACAGGCGTGAGCCACTGCACTTGGCCTTAAATCTTTTATACTGTATTTTTTACTGTACCTTTTCTGTGTCTAGAGATGTTTAGGTACACAAATACCATTGTGTTACAATTGCTTACAGTATTCAGTACGGTAACATGCTGTACAGGTTTGCTGCCTAGGAGCAACAGGCTATCCCACAGAGCCTAGGTGTATAGCAGGCTACACCATCTGGGTTTGTGTAAGCACACTATATGATGTTCACACGATAATGAAATTGCCTAATGATGCATTTCTCAGAACGTATTCATCGTGACTGTATCGGTCCCCTGAGATTTTAAAAAATAAGCTAGACACCTACCAAGATGACGGTTCAAATGCGGTGAAGTAGTTGGGCTGGAAGACCTTCCCCTATGCTCAGCACATGGTAACACCTCAAAAACAAACATTTATTAAAGATACTGAAGTTTCTTTGCTGTTGTTGATGACTAACCAGATAGAAGTATTTTAAACTGAGATCCTTAGACTACCTCTGTCAAAATCATCTGGGGTATTATTTAAAATGCAAGTTCTTAGGTGTAGTTCTGGGTGTCATACATTAAAATCTCTTGAGGTAGGGCCTAGGAACAGTTTTTTTAAACAAGCACCCCAGGAAGTGTTTATGTACTCATTAAAGTCTGAGGACCACTGTAAATGAAATATAATCTATATCAGAACTTCGATTTCTTTATTCACATCTTCTCATCCCTGCACCACCACCCTCAACCCTACATTTCCAAGAAATAAATATTGCTTCCTCCTTTGAGCAGCCAAAAAAGCATCTCACAGCCCCCTGGCTTTCAGGCCTAAATACAGTTCAGCAACCAAACTATATGAACATCCACAATGGCTCCCACCATGCTGTTTCCCCAGGGAAATTACATAATAGGTTTCTGGCACATACCACTGTTACTAGAATTACAAATGAACCCCCACCCCCATCTCTCCAGGAGTCTCCTGTGTTGAGTAAAACCACAACAATATATCTGCTGCTTAGAGCTGGGGTGAAAACAGTAGGGGTATGCTTGGAGAAGCGTGTGTGGTTTGCTACATAGAAACTCAGTGCACCATCCTACCAGCTGCAGAGTCTGCGTGTCAGCCCTGTGTCTCTACATACTGGACTTGAATTTTTGCAAGACCCTATTAGGGTCCCCAGGAGAGCTCTCATATGAAGTCCAAGAAATCTGAGGAAAACGTGGAGCTTACATGATGGACTAATTTCATTTCAATAAAATTCCCATATTACATTCAATGTGCCTGGCTTTATTAAGTTTTGTCATAAACGCTGGGAACACTTCCAAATTTAGGCTTGCACAATTATTTTTATTGGTGCGTTAACTAAAAATGGTATATGCATAAGTCAGAGTGTACATTTGACTTCATCTGGGGAGCTAAAATGAGCTTTAGGTTGATTTATAGACATTTTACCCCAGTAAATGAGATACAGGAAATAGGGGTTAGAGTTTCTGATCACAGCATTTCTAAATCCATCCCGGTTCCATCCACAGCTCTGCCATGTATCTAATGAATTTAAATTCCAAATGTCTATCGGCAACCCACAAAGTCAACCAAACAAAGAGGTTGGCTTATTTTCAGACCCAGAGCCATCCAAACTGGGCAAAAAAATAGAGGTTTGTTGCACTAAAGTGGGACTGGGGAGCTCTCGGTGCTTTGAAAGGTTTTAATTGCTATGGAAAAAATCCTTTCAAAGATTTTTTCCCTCAACATGGGCCCCTTGGAAACTTTTCATAGGGGAACTGTAAAATATTTATACAGCTAGCAGCACTGTTAAAAAAAAAAAAAAGCAAGCAAGAAAGAAGCATAGCACTGAATGAAAAGCAGACTTGAAGTGAGCCTTGCAGATTCAGGGGACCAGGGAGGGGAGGTTACTGTGATTCCAACCCCTGGAAACAGGATTAATCCCTACCAACCATGCCCACAGACAGGGCTCATTTCATGGGCATGTGACCTGGCACTTAGAAGGGTCCTGCATTTAGTTGAATGCTCCGCTGTTGTCACTTTGAAATTTTTGATTTTTGAACAAGAGACCCCATGTTTTAATTTTGCATTGAGCCCTGAATGTTATTTAGCTGGTCCAGCTCACAGAACTTCCCCAGGATCACTGTCTTCAGACATTTCAGTATGGTCCTCCCACCCCTTCCTCCCTGTTGGCTTTTCTTTTCCTTTCTTTTTCTGGAGGTATCCACAACATCGACACTTCGACAGTCCTCAGTGGCATCTGCTCCACTTCCCGTCGGTATGTCTGGCTGGCATACACACTGCCCATGCAGCTTTGTCACCCCAGGACATAAGATGTTAATAATCCATATTCAAAACCCTAGATAACATGAACCTGAGCTTGTGAATAGACCAAAAAGTATAGAATTTTGTAGTTTAAAGGAACTGCAGAATTCTTGTTTTATAGAGTAAATTAGTACTGGAGAGAGGAAGGAAATTTCCCAAGGCTACTTCATTTATTAATATGAGGTTGGGGACAGGATCTGATATACATGCTGCTAGCTCACTCTGCAGCTCTATAAAAAGGGGTTAACATGAGCAATTATAGTCCCCAAACTGTCCCCAAACTCATGTGAACTCTGGCTGCAGTCTTTTCTCAACACTTCAATCAACAATGACGTTATTAAAGAGCTGGGCTTGCTGGCACATGCCTGCAATCCCAGCACTTTAGAAGGCCAAGAAGGGCAGATCAGTTGAGATCAGGAGTTTGAGACCAGCCTGGCCAATATGGCGAAACCTCATCTCTACTAAAAATACAAAAATTAATGGGCTTGGTGGCATGCGCTTATAATCCCAGATTCTTAGGAGGCTGAGGTGGGAGGATCACTTGAACCCAGGAGGTGGAGGTTGCAGTGAGCCAAGATCATACTACTGCACTCCAGCCTGGGCAACAGAGCGAGACTCCGTCTCAAAAAAAAAAAAAAAAAGATGCTATTAAAGAAAGGTTGGGAAGATAATCATTTTTTCCACATCGGCCCCCCAAATATTTTCATTCCTCCCACTCCTTATCTTTTACTGATGAAGATATTTGGTAGTAAAAACAACAGATGTAAATTGCATAGCCTCTTCATGGCTCTAGCCTACCACTGATGCTGTCAACCTGGTAACCCTGTAGAAAGGAAGAGAAAAATCCAAGGGCCCAGAAAACCCGCGAAGTGGATAATTAACACCAGAGAAATCAAGATTTGGCTACTTCATCATAGCTAAAATACTAAGGGGCAGGATGAGACACAGTCCCGAAACTTCCTACCAGGGGAAATGGGTTGCAGAATTACCACTATCTCGTCAATCAGGAGGGACCCTCTTGTCTCAAGGCTGACTTAATTGCCATAATTCAATTAACATGCTTCCACTAATTATATAAGCTTTTAGATGGTACTTCAACAGTAGCACCACTGAGAGTAAGTCATTTTTTTTTCATTTTTAAACTTAGTCTTAGTTAATTATAAGTAAATTGCATTGGTTTCTTTCTCACATCCTGCCTTCAACTATTTTGCTACAAAATAATATCACGTGATTTAAGAGCTCCGAGTCTTTGGCAAAATAATAATAATAATAAGGCATGTATACCATGTGCAAAACTGTAGCATTCATAAAGAGACAGGCCCCTTCTTTCCTTGCTTCTTTCCTGTTTTTCTTCCTTCATTTCTTTCTAGATGCCAATTCTTATGAAATATTAAATGAGATAAATTACAATCACATTAATTGAAATGAACATGTATTTTCTAAATTCTCAGACCTAGAACAATGTCTGGCTCAATACAGATTTGTTAAATAATTATCAATATTAATTATTGGATGAGATACTTTGGGGCATGGTAGAGAAAGGCTGAGGAGGGCTAGAAGCCCTAAGATCTAAAATAACAGAGTGTATATGTTCTTTCATGAGATAAGATGTTAAAGCAGGAACACAACAAATCACTCAAAAACTACCCGGAATTGAAGATACTGAAGAGGAATGCAGAGCATACATCATGAAAATGGTAAATCAGATTAACTCTTCCATTGAGAAAGATAAGAAGATGGGTTTTCAATGTCAGTTATCTTATCTACATACAAATGAAAGTTGACAAATGTAAATTACCTGCTACAAACCAATGGACAGTGGATCCATCACAGTTGGATAGATTTCAACAAAGCAAAGGATGCCACACTAGAATTGACCCAGTGCTAATTTGCATACAGCAAAGATTCATTTTGATACACCTTTATAGAGTTCATTTTAAATGAAAGTGCAAATTCTTTGTACCAAAGCATACCCAATTATTCTATATTTTCATGATTTATGATTGAGCAGAAATCTACAGGTATGTCAGACATTTTAATAGATATTCAGGACTCCAAAGATAACTCATGAGAGAAGAATTAGAATTGCTGTGTTTTTTCCTTGAGGGCTATTTTTCTCACTTTTCTACCTAGCACTTCATTTTACTAAGACCAAAAGTTTCTCTTATGCATTTTGATGAGGCCACAGGAAGTATGAAAAGTACAGAAAATGTAATTATATTCCCACTAATATAATCATATAAACAGACTAGCGTTAGCTCAGTTAGTGAGAAAAAGACATTTTAAAATGGAAGCAGCCACCATGCTATGCAGGGTTACCACGACAAAGGAGAGTTTGACCCAGGAAGATGAGACTAACAACTCCCCATCTTCAGGTCTCAGACTGTCAGATCCTTATGGAAACTTTCTTGCCTTTTCCCCAGACATTAGGCATCTGGTTATTGGCTACTTTTACTTATAGAACACTGATCACTTGAAATTCATTAATTATTAGCAGTCCATGAATGCTTGTTCTTCCCAAAAGGCCTGAATGTCCCTTGAGTCCATGTTAGCTCACCATGATGTTTCTGGCCTGGTGCTTCTGTGCCTGCTATAAGTATTCTTATGGAGTCAGAAGAAGAAAGCAAGGCTCCTTTCTCATTCTGCCAAAGCCCCCGTATTAGTTGGAAGACTTTCAATTGCACGTGATAAGCATCTAGCTTAAATTACTTTAAGGAGGCCATAAGGCTTGAAGGCCAGCACACTTATAAAACCCAGCCTTGAAAAGGCCGGTCTTGAGACTATATCCTCTCACTTTCCACTCAAGCATTCCAAGGAAGGATTCAGATTGGCTCAGCATAGGTCATATGTCCACATCTTGGACTAATCTCTTTGGCTAGAAGAATATGGTACAAAATCCGCCCAACCAGAATCCAGTGACCGCTTCTGCGATTGAGGAAGGTGCAGAGGGCTGCGTCCCCAGCCCTGCCAGCCACAGATAGCCTTGTGTTGTGGGAGAAGTTGAAAGTAGCAAAAAGGGTCGGTGGGTGTTGGGCACGTAAAACAAAGATGCACATGGAGGCTCCCAGCCTTCATCTAGAGGAAGATGAAATGTTTTTACAGTTCTGGATTTTCAACAACAGCCTTGATATGGGCTGCTTTTATTTTATTTCATTTTTTAAGAGCTTTATGGATTTATGACAGTTCAAATGATCATTTCTATCTCTATTAGACCCTTTTGTAAAAAAAAAAAGTATGCCC
Source organism: Piliocolobus tephrosceles (assembly GCF_002776525.5). Taxonomy (NCBI): domain Eukaryota; kingdom Metazoa; phylum Chordata; class Mammalia; order Primates; family Cercopithecidae; genus Piliocolobus; species Piliocolobus tephrosceles. The sequence continues at coordinate 65,505,308 of NC_045447.1, read as the reverse complement.
ACATGCCAGTAGCAATATTTAACAATTTAATTCAGAGTGATACCATTAGTTACTTCTGATTGACTTGGAAAATAATACAGACATCATGTTTTATTTTGAGGAAAAGTCTGAGAGTAGTAATCAGATCAGGGGCAAAAAGTATGTATCTACTTCATTCTCAAGGATAGTTTATTGCTCCTACCCATAGGAGCATGGAGTGACCAGCAATATCTGGTTCTTCTGGGACCCCAGAACTCCCCGCTGTTTTCCTGTGTGCTCAGATGTTTTCTCGTGCTAAAGCTATACATGTAAGTCAAGCCCTCTTACACAGAGATGTGAACAAGAGGACTGATTTTTTTTCTTTACGAGTTATACTTCAGCCTACATGTGGCTGCACATGAAATATCAATTTTTTCCTCTTTTTTACTTTGCGTGACATCGGGCCTCTTCTCTATTTACACAGGACAGAAGAAAAGTTTGAGGAGGTAAAAGGGTCACTGGGCCCATTATCCTGGCCGTCTATAGTTTTCTCCTGCCATTTCCTCTCATCCATCATTGTCCTCCCTAAAAACTCATCTATGCTCCTTGAGTTTTGATTATTTTTCCTTAGGTAGTGCCCCTTTTAGGGAACTTACTTGAAGATCATTATATTCTCTGCTAAGTAGTTTGGCCAGAACTTTCCTGTTGATCCCAGTTTTCTGTCTACTCAGATTCTGTTTCCCTTGTTCCTGCCATGCAGGGAATATTTGCATTCTTTCTGATGGTGGGGAACTGTGCAGTAATCTTACACCATATGTATTTTTATATTGAAAGTCATGAGATCTTTATTTTGCATTCCTTAACTGTGACCCATCATCCATTTCCCATCCTTCACAAGGGCAACCCGGGTCGGCATGCATCTCCACCAGAGAATTCCCAGAGACGCCCGGGAATTTGGTCCTTTTATCTCTCGCTTTTTTGGCAAGGGGTGGGGGCTGGGTATGCTTGCTTGTTTACATTGAGAGAAGCACTTTTAAGTTCTAGTCTCTCCAACTGTCTAACCCCCACGTACTCTATGCTCATAACACCGATGCCGTGATAGTTTAAGTTAAAAAATAAGCACAAGCCCAAGGGAGTAAAGAAGGGGCCTAGATGGGAAACAAATCAGATATTGAAACACTTGTGCCTCAGCCACTCATCCCTGCTCCCTTACAGAAGAAATGTAGTGATGGATGATTCTGGGGACAAAGGATTTTCAGCCTTTTCCATTGCTGTGTTCTGCAGAACACGGTTTCTAGGAGATGGGAAAAACGTGTTCGAGGGTCAAATGAGTTTTGCGAACAGCATATCGGAATTCACGGAACATATTAGCATAGTAAAAGCTCTGACGATTTCACAGTAAATGAATCTGTTTACCTTTGTTTACCTCAGCATTCCCTAAACTTATTTGAGCTTGAAACATTTGCCACAGTTTACCCAGGGGCAACCTGCAGAACGACATTCCTTGGACTACCCAATTAGAAGACAAAGAAATACGGTTTTATTATCTTAAAAGTGACACACTCTTTGCAGATATTAAGGACATGAGTTTAATTTCCTTCCTCAGTTATTGTTCACTGCGTGCTCTCAGAGGCTGGAGCCATGGGTCTTATTGACTCAGAGGCAGAGCTCTGAAGACAGGTTCTTGACATTTTGAGCAAGACAATAGGCAGGCGAAATAGGCTCTACGGAGAGTGGAAGGATTTTTAAAACTTTCTTTAGCTCCTGTTTGACATATCTGGGGATAAGTCTGGTGGACTGGACAGAATTTTACATGAGGGACATCTAGGCAGGAAGAGGAAGTGGAAAGGAAAGCCCATTTCTTCTAGTGCTGGCAACATTAGGAGGATAATTATGGCAAGAAAGGGTGGAAAGTGAATTGATCAGCTCTGTTCCAATTTCCCCTCCTGGGCCTTTGGTTTCGAGAGGAGGAAGGAGTAGTGAGTAAATACAGAAGTACTCCAGTGCCCAGTTCCTACAGGAGGCCTTGGGTTTAGCCGCTGGCATGGACAGGGAAAGTAAGTGTTTGGAATTTCATTTGACTGCTCAGCTCTAGGTTTCTCTATGGTGTGGCTGACACCCACGCATTCCACAGCATTCAAGGGCAGATGAATTGTCAGCGAGGCTTGCTTGGGGCCACACAGGTCTAGTGGTACTGCTCTACAGTGATTCTTAGTGTCACAGAGAACTAGGATGAGGAGCTGACTCAGCCAGGAAGGGCCACTAGACTCTGATCAAGATGAGAGAAGCTGGCATACAAGGTCTGCCAGCCCTGCCTCTAGTATTTGTACCAGCAGGAATCGAGGGCAAAACAGGGGCACTGTGTGGTCTCTGACCCCTCACTCCATCCTCTACAAGATCATGTGAGCCCCGCTGCTTGCCCAGCTGTGCACTGGATGCCCTGTTGTAGAGATCTGGGGAAAAGCGGCAGAAATGATTGAGGCATATATAAGGAAACATATATAAGAAACTATATTTTCTCTGCATATATGAATTTTAATGTGATTGAAATTTCAGCATTGCTATGTATTTTTTTTTTTTTTTTTTTGGTACTCAGTGAAGTTTAGATGGGACCACTTAATCTCCAGGCATTTGTTTTCCCTCAAATGGCAGGATTGCCACAGTAAACCCTAAAGTGTGGTACTACCACACTATAGTGTGGTACTGTGATTATTGGTTGATTGGACCATGGGCTACTTCACTACAGAGGCCTAGTTTCATTCATCTTTCTCCCAACACATAGAGTAGCACCTTAATATAATATGCATTCAATAAATGATAGTTGAAATGAATGAATGAATAAAATATGCTTAGGCTCTGCATCTCAGTAGATGCTCTAGGGAGAAGCTCATCTACAGATTCTTTTTGACTAAAGGAAGAAAAATGAGTCTTCCTTGGTGAGTCTGATGACAGCTACCTTTCTTCATAGGCCTATGTCCTTTCTTCTTTTCCTTACCTCCTCTATCTCTATTCAATTACTTTCTTTGTACTCCGCCTGTTTTGGAAATGCATTGGAGACGGAGGTAGGTGGCAGAATGAAGGAGTGGTCTCGCTGTTGACTTTTCCCAAATCCTCCTAAACTGTCACTCAAGAAGATTCTTACATTTCTATGGCAATTCTTGGCTTAAAGAAAAAATCAGAGCCCTCTGTTTATAGTGTGATAATCTTACTAATCACTCCATGATTTTCCCTGTCTTTATCGTGCACTCTATGCCTTTCCACCATTATGAGCTCTACAGGCCAGATGCAGGTGGCATGCCTTTGTAGTTTTTATACTCTCCTCTGTGTTCCCATGAGGCTTTTCTCATACCTTTATGATGACACATTTTGTTGGATTATAAGTGAACTGATTTGCATGTCTATTTTCTCCTATGGACTGCAAGCTCTTTGAGAACCTTTGCTTTCATTGTTGCCTCTTCATGTTTTATGGTGCTTCATACAATGTGCAAATGCAATATATGTTTGCTAAGTGATCAAACTGGGTATCTTATGATTCTTTAAAAGCAGAAAAAGGAAAATCTTACTTTCCCAATGTTTGTAAGTCTTTATATTTTTCTGTCCCAACCAGCTCATCAAGCCTATCAAACTTCTGTCCTTCCTCCAACCATTCCTCTAGCTGAAGACATGTCAGAGTATTTCCAGGAACACCCAGGAGGACATTCAGAAATAAGTCCATTTGAATCCTCCTTCTCTGACAGCTTTGATATGTGCCCCTCCCATATCACATTGCTCAGGAACAGTCCTACTTCCCTGCCTGGGGAAGCTCTTACAGCTCCTAGAGATGCAAAGCTCTCAAATTGCAAAATGGTGCTGAGTTCCCTTCAGCTCTCACTGCACTGGAATCATACTGAGATCCAGGAGAAATGTGAAGAAGACTCCCTCTTTTCTGCTTGTGTCCTTCCCACAAAAGCCAGAAGAGATGTGTGTTTTGGTAGCTGTCTCTGGAAAGGGGCTACTCCATGGCCCCTTTCAGGTCTCAGTGCCAAAAAGAAGTATTCTCTAGATTCCCAACTAGGGGTTAAATGCCTATGTGTACTCTTATCATACTTGTAGCTTTCTTTTTCTCATAATCTTATCATGATGGATTGCAAGTGCCAAATGACTTAACAGTTTCTTCCATTAGCCTGACAGCTCTATGGAGGCAAAGATAATATATTGTTCATTCTTACATTCTCTTTACTCATCTTTCTGTGCGGCATACAATAAAGGTAATAATAGTAATAATAATAATACTCATAGTGAATATTTGTATTGTACTTTCTCTGAACCAGATACTCTTCTAAGTGCTTTGCCTATATTAGCTCATTCCGTCCACATGACAACACTTTAGACAGACACTATTATTATCTACATTTTACATGAGGATAAACTGAGGTACAGAGGGGCCAAGTAACTTTCCTAAAGTCATCCAGCAGGTAATTGGTGGAGCTTAAATTTAAACAGAGGAATCAGGCACCAGAGTTCATGTGCTCAATCACTGGACTATATTCCACTATGTTACACTACACAACTTGATACATTGTTACTCCGGATAAGGAGTTCATTCTTGGAAGCAGACATAGACTGGGCTTAGGGGACTCCTAGCGCAAGGAGTAGAGAGCTTATGTTTATGGATGGGACGGGGGAGTGTGAACAGGATGCAGGAGTGGAGAAGGCTGATACAAGAGTGACTGGTTGGAGAACCCAGAGGAGAGTCAGCGGCACACTTAGCAGCTGGTATAAGTAGGACATTTAAAAGAGACAGAGAAATGCCTAAAGGGGATTTTTGGATAATTTTCTTTGTGGGGCAGTCTCTAAAATTCCCCTGCTACTTCTTCTAGAAAAGGTCTAGATCTGCATTATTCTTTCATTTAGCCTTTTTTTTTTGGCAGGATCTCACTCTGTCACTCAGGCCAGAGTGCAGTGGTGTGATCATGGCTCACTGCAGCCTCGACCTCCCCACACTCAGGTAAGCCTCCCACCTCAGCTTCCTGAGTAGCTGGGACTACAGGCATATGCCACCGTACCTCGCTAATTTTTATATTTTTTGTAGAGATGGGGTTTTGCCATGTTGCCCAAGTTGGCCTCAAATCCCTGGGCTCAAGTAATCCTCTCACTTCAGCCTCCCAAAGTGCTGGGATTACAGGTATGAGCCACCTTGCCTGGCCTAGCTTTTTCTTTGATGAAAACATCTTGGTAAGACTGGGCTAAGTGGAGTTCCAGAATTTGACTCCATTTTATAAGCAAATAGTGAGGTGTGTGAGTTGAATGCTACAGCCTCAACTCTCTTTGAATCTCCTGGGGGAAGAACGAGGAGAAATGGCTCAGGCCAGAGCCTGAAGCTAGCTGTATCTAGGATTTCTGATCAAGTTCTCTTATGTTTTGGAGATTAAGGGTACGTGCATCCAAGAAACTGCAAAAGAGAAAGAGGGAAGGAAAGGTCGAGATGGTGCAGAAATAAGAACAACGGAAAGTGAGAGAAGATGTAGAAAAACCTGCTTCTTTGATTTGTATGGTGTGATTTCTGAAATTGCTCCAGCCTCTACAGGATTTATGTGGCTTCATTAATCACACTTTCTTTTGAAATGGAATTTTCTGCCTCAAAGCCTTTGAACGCTGACATTCAAATACAATATATTCTTTTAAAATCACCTCTGGATAAAGACAACACTGTTGAGGTAATTCCCCCAGATTGTAGGTGGAGTCTGTTTGGTCCTCTGATCTTGATAATATGCTGAAAATAGGACCTCCTTTCAGAGCACAGAGAGGTCCGGTAAGATCAGGGTCCTGGATGCTGACACCCTGGGCCAGGAATCCGTGGAGGAAAAAGAAAGAAAAAGTCCCTGGTCTTGGATGAACGACAAAAAGCAGCGCCATCTAGTGGCAATTTCACTTATCCTGGCGCATCTTGACCGGGACTTCCCTGCCTGGCTCTTTGCTTATTATCAGAGGGACCGGAACACACAAGTTCACCCTTCTAGTGGCTGCATGACCTGCAATCAAATGACAGAGCTTAGGTGAAGACATGCGCGTCTTACAGCTGCTGCCAGTCACGGTGGCTCAACCCAAGGCATGTTTATTTTTGGTTGACTTTGGTATGCTGGGAAGTCGGTACAAACAACATAGAACAAAGATTACGGCTCTGGGAAGGATAGGAAGGGAAGGGGAGTACTGGTCATCAGGATTCACACCAGATACACGTCCCCTTACCTAATCCACATAATCTCCCCAGTTTGCTAAGAAACCAAAGCACAAAGAGGTCAAGTCCAAAGTCAAGGAGTCAAGAGTGGCAGAGGCAGGATCTGAATCCAGGTCTCTTTAGAAAAACATTCTCTCAGATTTAGCTTTTGTCAGAATTTTCCTCCCTGGAAGACCCACATTTCCAGGCCTTGCCACAGATCTTCAGCCTTTAAGGGTGATGTTATTAGATAAGTGATAACACCTTAGACTAGTTAGGAGCACCGGCAGAATTGTCAATGTCTCATGCTTCCTATGGCTGAGCTACAGAGGGAAGAAATAGTCCCTTCATCATCCCTCAATGCTCAGATCCTGTGGGTGAAACTACAGCAGCTGTTGGTGGGTAAGCACTTTCTTTTCGCAAAGCCACCGCCAGCTGACACTCCTGGGTCCACTGCTGCTCCAGTGTCCTGCACCTTAGGAGCGCCCCCTCCCCACCACTGCTACCATGGGGCTTGCAGCAACAACCTCTCTGGCCAGCAGTACTCCCTGAAAGTGAATTCCATCCATTCAGATTCCGATGTAATAAATCATTTTCTATGCATTGGCATATTTTTATTGGAAAAAAACCACTTAACATTCTTCATAATTTGGAATAGATGTTAGTTTTTAAATAAGAAAGTATTCATTATATGACTAATTTACTTTGAATTCAATTTATGACTTAATCAGAAAAATAAATTTAATTTCTTTTATTTATGAAAGCTCACTAAAATGTAGGTATAGAAAATATTGTAATATAAGCCCTCTCCAAATCAATAGATTAATGGTGGAGATTAAGAAGATAGCTCTGACCCACTATACTGCAGGGAGCAAGCAAGAGGCATTTAGGTAAAGTCATAAGCTTATGGTAATAAAGCAAGCATATGTAGTTCTGAATTTTTAATTCAGGTACTCAATTACAGTTACATGGGTAAAATTTTTTTTTGCTTGAACAAACTCTAGTAGATAACTGCTGCTACCAACATGAGGGACAGAAAATAACAGATTACACAGCAAATTAAGACTTCCTCTTGCCATGGTAGTTGACTCCTAGGAAGAAAAGAAAAAAAGCTTTCCTGAGCAAATGATGTTATAATTTGAATAAACAGATCCAGGCTATGACAATGTAACTGATGAAAACTACAATGAAAACTACAATGTAACTGATGAAAAATGATGTTATAATTTGAATAAACAGATCCAGGGTATGACAATGTAACTGATGAAAACTACAGTTGTCCAAGGCATGTGATCAAAATCAGGATTCTGTCCTTTTTCGAAAGTTTCCTCATTAATGTTAAAAACTTGTGAAGGAATCTAGTTTGAGAATGACTTGCCTTTTCCCTGAAATGCTTTTATTTATTTATTTACTTATTTATTTGAAACACAACCTTATCCTGTCACCCAGGCTGGAGTGCAGTAGCACGATCTCAGCTTACTGCAACCTCTGCCTCCCAGGTTCAAGTGAGCCTCATGCCTCAGCCTCCCAAGTCTGGGATGACAGGCAACCGCCATCTTGCCTAGTTAATTTTTGTATTTTTTTGTAGAGAGGGGGTTTTGTCATTTTGACCAGGCTGGTCTTGAACTCATGACCTCAAGTGATCCACCCACCTTGGCCTCCCAAAGTGCTGGGATTACAAGTGTGAACCACCATGTCCAGCCCTGAAATGCTTTATAATTGACATTTTGGAGAGACAGTTTTTGTAAGATTATATCATAGTCTCCCTGATTTTTCATGAGCAGGTATTGGGTTTGGTATAAAATGTAGACAATCTGGGCATGGAAATAATGGGGCCTTTGAGATATTTATCAAATGATTCTACAAAATTTAAAAGCAGATAATTTCTCAATGTAATTCAAAATTAGACTTTTCTCTCATAACTTGGGCTTTAACATTTCTGAAAACTAACTCAATGTTGTGTTGGTTTCAGAGTAAAAACACATTTTAACAACAGCAAGGAGGAAACCCAATGTCAGTAAACTCTTTGTTGATGAAAACAACCATTGGTTATTATGACACTCAGTCACAATAACCTAATGAAGAGTGAACCAGGACAGAAACTTGGACATGGATCTGGTCACTCAGTAGATCCTGACTCTTCTTCTACCCCTGGGTTGTCATCTACTTGATTACATTTTTTTTTTAAAACTTCTGAAATCAATGGTAAAGAGTCCTTTTCCTAATGGAAAACTCACTCTTACAGAGTCTGTCAATGGAGGCTGGATGGTGGGTGAGGCAGCCTTAAAATAGTAAGAATAAATATGACTTGTTGCATGCCTGCTAGGCACCAGTGTTGCATTTCTACTATGTGCTCTTGTATTAAGTGGCTTTTGTTTGTTTGTATATTATTCTTTTAATTCTCAAGGTACTATCTCCCTTCTCTCCCCCCACTTTTTTTTTTTTTTTTTGAACTGTGACAGCTTAGATAACTTGCCCAAATTCAAGTTGATTTATTTGGTAGAGTCAGGAAGATTTTGTGCTCTTTACTAGCTGAGTTGGGAGCACTGTCATCCAGGGGAAAAGGCCTTTCTTGGTGAGACAGAGGAGAGAAAACAGGAAGTACTCCCCTGGTCCAGGCAGTTGCCCTGTGTCCCTATGCTCAAAAAGTTGAGTCCAGACTAATTGTCATATTCTGACTTCCCCTTTCCCACTGCTTTTCTTTCTCACAAGGCAGTAAACATGTTAGTAGTTTGGCATCTGAACTCATGGGTTGGTGGAAGTAGACAGCCACCAAATGGTGTGCTTGAGTAGTACAGTGGGAAAAGCTTCTGAGGGAGAAAATTGAGATGTCTCTAGGGCTGGCAATGCTGTCACTCTGAGACTGGCCTCAAGACAAGGGAAGGTAGGAGTTCTCTTGTATGCTACATATATCTATCCCCATGTACACAGCTGATTGGTCCAGTGAGGGACACCTGACCAAAGGTAAGCCATTAAGATCCTTCCCTAGTGTTTTTTGACCAGTAAGGGCATTTCCTGCTGGAGGCAATGCTTCAGATACAAAAGGTAGGAGTTGCTGCCGGTGGCCATGTTTCTTGCCATGTAGAAGTCAGTTTCAGAGAATAAAAGCAATATTCAGAAAGAAATATGGGGTGAGATGGAGAGAGTTGGTTCTGGTCATCTGTTATTCCCTAGTTCCAATTGTTTCTTAAGCCCCTGCTGCACCCATTCCTGGGTACACGGTTCTCTCTAAATCAGTACATGTTGTTTCTTTAGCTTGTAACCATTGAATTCAGACCAACACAATCTCCTTCTTCAAATGAGAAATTCATTGTGCTTTCAGCCTCTTAATAAAGTACAAATAACCATAGATGGGCTTATTCTGTTTTAATGTAAGAACAATTGCAATTCAGCTGTCTTCTTGAAACAGTATTAATACCAGGCAGCTGAGGACTTGCAGACTTGAGGCAAAGCCTAGGTTAAACTCTTTGGAGAAGGGAAAGCAGAATTTGTGGGGGATAAGTGGTAAGGGGTGAGGACTGGGGAATTTGCCATATTTAGGAAGAGGAGACCTCAGAGAAGAAAATGGTCTTGAAAGTGAGTATTGAAAGAGGAAATAAGCACATTTTACTTACATCATAATACTATGAGGCCAATATTTTTGGGTCCATAATCAGAGACTGATCTTTTTTTGGAAAGGGAGAAGAGATATTTATTGCAGTTTTTCTAGAATATTACTTCTAAGAATTTGCTGGCTCTGAAAGAACTTGATAGATTCTGTTTCTAGTCTCTGCACATATTTTTATTTGAAAATATTTTTAGTATTACATAAATAACAAATATGAATTTTTGCTAGGCTGTCTGTGAGACAGGGGTTGGGGCATTGAAAAACACCTTCTAGTGACCCCTTATTTAAAACATAGTGGGGTATAATTTTAGAGCAATAAAACCTTATTATAACACACTTACAGTTGACATTTTCGGGCTGTATTGTCCATGTTTTTAAGTCCTGGAGAAAGGCCCATTAAAGCTGTGTTTCTCACATTAATTCAACATTTAACCACTTACAATACAAACCCCAGTCTTTTGGAAAATGTCATTAAATTTTTTTGCCATATATGGACATTATTTATTGTTTGAGCCCCGTTGTCTACTTATAATATGCCCTTTATCAGACCCAAATGCCCACTTCAGAGATTTTTGTTTTGAGCAACAACTGGCTTCTTACATTATCCAATGATGCAGGAAAGTTAAATTACAGCCAGTTCATATCATAGAAACAAAGTGTTTCCTGCAATTACTGATAAGGGACAGTTCATTTTCTCTCTGTCATCCTGAAAAAACCCTCCTAACAACAATTCATGCCTGGTTAAACAGGATTTCCACATCTACTGCTGACATCTTTCCAAATAATTCAGGGTTCTTATTACTGTATAGCCCTGGCAAGGCTCAAAAGCAAGCAGACTTGACGAGTCTGCTCAAAGCAGAGCTTAAGTAGTTGTAATTAATAATAATTACATGCCCACTACACTCCAGTTTTATCACATTACCCGTCGATGCAAATAAAAAACCCCACAGGCAACACACTTGCAACAGGATTAGTCACTCTGCATATGCCATCTCCCTAAAGTTGAAAATATTCATAGTGATTTCTGTTTTATTGATTTTCATGATTGCATGTCTGGTTGCAAATGTTGTTTAGATTCAATACAGCTTGGGATCAGTCTTATTCTCTTCCAAAAACCTTCTCCCCTCCTGCCGTGACTCGGATTCGAACCGAGGTTGCTGCGGCCACAACGCAGAGTACTAACCACTATACGATCACGGCAAGCTACTGAAGAGCTGAGCACTAAGCTTTCTCTAAGAGCTATTGCAATATTAAAATTTGTGGAAACACTGCCATCTATTGTCTAAATATGTACACTTTCTTAATACTGGGAAGGAGAAGCTGTGTTCCCGTGATTTCTAATTATTTAGAGGAACAATAACAAATTCCTTGAAAATAAAACTAACGTTGTCTTCTTGGCTGGGCACTGGGTTTGCTGTCCAGGAAATGGTGATGTAACAAGACTAAGAGATACCACTCTGTTGACTCACACTTCCTATGTTTAATCAATAATGGATATGGATTCCCACCCCAACTACCACCAAATAATGTTGCATTGAATAACGTATGAGCCTCTTTTGTGCATTTTTTCACCACTAGCCTTATTTCCATTTGCTTAGGCAGCACAACAATAAAAAATATAGCAAGAACAAAATGGCCTGAGGACTGCAGAGACTCAGAAAGACTTGTTTTTCCTACTAGGGGAAGCCAAAGTCAGTACATCCTGACTGAGCAAAGGCTCCCTTTCAAACTCATTGATCCCTGAAGCTAGTTTTCTCCCCACCAGAATATAGGCCTTAAAGCCACAATAATCTCAGCAAGAAAAGCTTCCCAATAACATTAGCAAGCCACCACACAAAGAAACTGGAGTGTTCTATGCTAGATAAGTTTCAAGACGAAATTTATTTTAGCTTTCTTTGTTGTAAAACTTGAAGTAGTAAGTAGTCTACACAAGATATTCTGGGGCTGAAAATCTTAAAACAAAACGCACAGAAATATCTATTTCTAATCAATGGACGGTTATCAGGGTGCCTCCTTTAATTCCTCCATACGGAGAGGACCTGGGAACAGCTGGAGCTAGCTGGCACTGTATGTGGGTGGCCAGAACCTCATGCATGTATTGACTGGGTGCCCACAGCTCCAAGGCTTCTAGAAGGAGGATATCTCAGAAGAGAAAAGTTTCAGACATAAATGTTCACTCACTCACTCCCATCTGATCATCTATAGTCCCTCTTATTTTTCTTCAATCTTTCACAAATACATCTTCCTTCTATGGCCACATAGAAGATTCTTGCTTGGAGTTCCTGCTCCGGAGCCATGCATGCCCTCTGCAGGAACCAGGCAAGGTATCCTCTGGCCTGAACAGGAATACATGTGGGTGAGTCTGGTGAAAGGTAACCCTGTGGCAAGTGGGCAAACCAAATCTCCTGGTCGATAAAAGAGGACATGTTTCCCAAAGTATAATCATTCGTGTACCACCTTCATAATTTTTGCTGTGGGCATGTACCAACTGAACCACAGGAGAATAATATTTTTAAAAGATTAACTCATAGCATACAAATTGTGGAACCAGACTATCTGGATTTGAATTCGGGCTCTATCACTTACTAACTGGGGGAACTCGGACTGCTTATTAACCTCTGTGCTTCTGTTTTCTCATCTATTAAGTAGAGATAAAAATAGCAACTACTTCATAGGATTGTTATGAGGGTTCAACAGATAAGTACATGTCAACGACCTAAAATAGGTCTGTCACATAGTAAGCACGGTAGAAATGTTAGTTACATTACTATAATTTAAATAAATAAATTTTCAAAGGAAAGTTTATAACATTCCATATATTTAAAAAACATAGTATCACATTCCATAAATAGAGGTCCCTCTAAAATGTGAAAACAAACCAAAAGAATTAAATCCTAGCAGACACTCTAAACTCCAAGCTCAAGTTCTGCTCTGTGTTTAAAAGAAAGGTGGGCAGGAGATCTGTTAAAGCCTCACCAGCCTCAGAACCAGGCTTCTTCTGGACTCTTCCCAATGACCACAAAAGGTCTGAAAAAGGAATAACTTTCTCTTCACAGATTTTAATACTGTTAAATGCCACACCCATTAAACTCCTTAAATTACTTCACACATTGGATCTGTCCGCCTAGGTCATACTATGTGACAACGCGCAAATCTTAGTGACTTGGAATAAGGAAGGCTTTCCCTCCCTTGCACTGATCCACATTCATTGCACGGCCCTGCTTTCTGTCTCCTCACTCAGGGAACCAGGTTAAGGTAACAACCACTGTCATGAACACTGCTCATTGCTTTGGCAAATGGAAAGAGCTCTGCAGATTCCGGAACCCGCAACGGAAAGCTGTTCTTACAACTCACTGGCTAGATCTGGTTCCATGGCCTCAGCTTGCTATAAAAGTCGCAGGCAGTGCATCCCTGCCATATGCCCGGAAAGCAGGGAGCTGGAAATCTTAGGTGAACATCACTCAGGACTTCCAGCCATGCCACTACTGGTGAATCTCAGCTGGGAGAAGTGTTTGAGGCTGTGTACCTCAAAACACACATGACTGGGGAGCAAAACCCTGACACGGAGAAGCGTTCACCAGGTAAGGCTTTCATTTGGTATCTGTATGGGCTTCTCCCTTACTTGATGTCAGTCATTGTGTGGATAAACTCTGAAAGGTTCTTGCCTGTTAAAGTGAGACGGACTTTTGAACAGTTACCAAATTTCTCCTGCACATTCACTGTCTTCTTAGGATATGCATTCAGATTTCTTCCACAGCACCAAATACCTGCGACTCACTACAAAGGGAAAAATCCATGGAACCAAAACACGGTTTCTGATGGCATTTGCAACTTCTTTGCAACCTACCACCTGATTTTTTTTTTTTCTCTGATTGTGCCATCTCAATAGTGACATTATTATCACTCTCCCACTAATTTATTCATGATTCATAAAGACTTGGGATCTACTATAGTTCAGTTATGTTTTCTGAATCTTAAGGATTCGGTGGAGAAGAAAACAGAAATGGATCATGATTTCAAACAATTTATAGTCTAGTGACTGAGATATAGATGAATAGAGATAATATATGAGTTGGCACCCCGGAAGGACATACATATTTCCTTAAAGTTTTCAAATGAGGCTGAAGTTGAGAAAGGCAGGGAAGGCATTATGAGAGAGAGGGAGGAGAGAGAAAGACAGAGAAAGAGACAGAGAAGAAAGTGGCCTGTTTTGTGTGGATTCCAGTTCTTTCTCCAACCCTTCTCCCTGTGTGACCGTGGACTAGTCACTTGACTTCTCTGTGTCTCTATTTCCTCATCAGAAAGGTAAGAGAAATTGGTCTAGATGAGCTTTCAGATTCTTTACACCTCTGACATGCCATGCATTTAATATAGGGAAACACATTTACAAACAATAGCCAAATGTAAAAAGTGTGGAGGGAAAAACACCTATTCAAAACAGGAGAATCTTATAGCTATTATAGTTATCTTTTATGTGTTTTCTTAAGTTCATGGAAGCTGTCCCTTTGTCAGCTTCCAAATGTTGTCAGCCTTATTTCCCTGCCTATGGCAACACATTTTAAATAGATAGGGATCAGTCTGCTGTATGAGTGATTTAAGTTGGGTGTAAGTGAGAAGTTCTTGCTTGTGTGGGGCATTAAACTATGGAATTCATTCCCAAAGAAGATTGTTGACTTCCCCTTTCAGAGTTTTAAAACTAAGATGAATGTTTACCAGGGGCTCATTGTTCCACGTGAGAGAGCCTGGCTTTCCTGCCTCTCCTCTGGCTTCCTGGTGCTGCTCTTCTGATGGAGTTGTTCCTCTCCCTGGTTGTTTATAATGGATTCTAGCAGAGGAGCCTGGAGCTGACAGGACAGCCCGGAACCAGAGGAGGTCCCCCACCTCCCCAGCTGAGTCCTATCTCCAGCACTCCTACCCCTTTTCCCAGGCCACTCTCTGTGTTCTCCTGCTGGTCCCTCTTCTCAGTGTGCCTCCTGCCTCGCTGGGTGTAGGGAAATGACAGTCAGATCCATCACTGGGCTGGAGGCCAAGAGTGGCAATCCGTGGGGCTGAGGCTGGCGCAGTGCCCAGTTTTCAGACAAAGACAGGTTGGGAACCCCCCTGCAATGAAGGCTCCACGGTTCCCTCCTCCCAGAGTCCTGTCTCTTGTTTCTTAGGTACTTTCTAGAACACCACCCCCTTCCTCGTGTGTGTGTGCGCGCGTGCGTGTGCGCCCGTGTGTGTGTGTGTGTGTGTGTGTGTGTGTGTGTGATGGAGAGAGGTTGGTGGGGACTAAATGAGCGGGGACTGAGAAGCAGGGAGGGAAGGAGAGAAAGGCTGGACAAATCTTGTGCTTGTAAGGGTACCAAGGATTGCTCATATACTACACACACTTATGGAAATAAATCATATTTTTAGGGGGAAAATAAGAGAGCTGAAAGCAGAGGAAGCCCAAGTCAGTTGCAGCTCCAGATTTCAAGCTTCCAAATACATCACCGTCATAAAGAAATGCTGGGTACTAAATGGTCTTAGGTGTGACCATCTCAACGCTTCCTGTGTGTATCAGAAAATCGTTGATCCTGAGAGAGCGTGAAACACCAGAGAACAACGCATTATTTTCAGAATTCTTGTAACCACAAAATGTTTTAACAGTTTACATTTTTGAGAGTAAACTGCCTGGAGTGATTTTCCCCCTTGCTTATTAATGAATTCTGTTTAGCCAAGTCAGAAATCTTGCTGTGGGGAAAGCTGGAAAGGGGGTGGTGGGGGTGGAGAGGGGTTGTTGGTTGGTGGTTTAATTTTAATTTTTTTTGCCTGAAGGCACCATTAGAAAACTCCAGATGCAAAGCTTTCTAATAGAATTCCTCATCAGACACAGCCCCCTGGAATACATGGGCCTAACCTTTACGATCTGGCGGACCAGGCCTCTATTTGGAAACCTTGTGAGGGGGGGCTGATCCATTAATGATAATGTGTAGTAACAAAGAGCCAGGAGAACAGCTGAAGGCCTAGGGCGGCAGAGAATGAGGCTCTGCGTGTAGAAAGAGGGGTGGCAACAGGACGCCTGAGAAAGAGGGACATGGGGTGGAGAGAGGGATCGCTGAGTAGTGGAGAGCCTGGGAACGCTCCCAATGACCATATTTTCTCTTCCCATCACATTAAGATTCTGAGGTTTTAAGACAGAAAAGTGTTGGCAGGAAGGAGCCCAGTTAGCATTCTGGATTTATGACCAAGAGGGTTCTAACCAATCCCTGTGGAGCTACTTTTTGTTGAGAAGTTTCAGGCTGGGCATTGTGGCTCATGCCTAAAATCCCAGCATTCTGGGAGGCCAAGACAAGAGGATCATTTGAGGCCAGGAGTTTGAGAACAGCTTGGGCAACAAAGTGAAATTCCCTCTCTACAAAAAATAAAAAGATAGCTGGGCATGGTAGCACAGGCCTGTAGTCCTAGCTACTTGGGAGGCTGAGGTGGGAGGATCCCTTGAGGCCAGGAGGTCAAGGCTATAGTGAACAGAGCCCATATCACTGCACTCCAGCTTGGGTGACAGAACGAGGCACAGGCTACTTGAAGGTCTGGGGCCGATAGCCTTGGACAAATGATTTAACCTTTCTGTGTTTAAATTTCCTTCCTAAAAAGGGGATGATAATAATAATACCTACTTTATAGGGCTATTGTGAAGATTGAATAAACATACAATGTACTTAAAAGAGTGCCTGGTACTTGGTAAGTGCTGAATAAATATTAGCTATACTTTGGCCACCCCAGATGTGGGAGTGAGCTTCCCTGAGCCTCAGGCCAGAAAGAGAGGGTGCCAGGAGAGCTGGCACATGCTGAGCCCCAGCAGTGGCCTGAGATTTAGGGACTGGGCTCTGTTTATAAGAAGTGGCCAGGGCCAAGGGGTGAGTTGGACACCAGATGGGCCAGAGTGCCTCAGGGTCTGGACAGGTGGTTCCAATTCCAGAGATAGGGACATGACAGGGGCATGTGGGGAAAACAAGTAGAGGCAAAAACGTGGTGTAAGGGTTGAAAACAGAAGCCAAAGCAGTTTGCCCCAGTTTTGGGCTGACACATTGCCCTTTCTGCCCTATATGAACCAATATCTCAGTCAATTTCGTCCAGAGCTAAGTGGGCAGGGCAGGAGAAGAACTTTGGGTGGAAATTGGAGGGAGAAGGGATGGTTGAGCCACATGGCAGCTGGAAGTTGTTCCTCAAAGCCCTTCTCTGTAGAATGATCCAGGCATTTGGCTCACCTGGTGGACCTACTTTTTGTCTATATTTGTTCTTTTCGTAGTGACAATGAGCTTGCTCTGAAAATGGCTGAGCCCTCACATGCATGAGGCACCTGGTGTGAGCTGGGGTGGGGCTGGGGCAGTCGACTGCCACAGAGCTCTGCAAGGGGCCAGCTGTGTCTTCCTCATCTTTCTGTCTCCCACACGCTTCACCTTAGCACCTAGGACAGAGCACACGCTGACTAGATCGAAATACTGAATTGGCCTGGGTGTGATCCAGAATCCCTGAAGTGCGGTCTTATTTTAGAGTTGCAGAGGGAGCTGATATCCACTGAAGGGCTCTTTAATTGGCCTGTTTTTCTTACGGTTAGGTGTTTTGTTATTGATGATTTTAATTTTGCCTCTTCTGAAGTACATTTCACAAATATACTTGTTGAATTACACAGGGTCTATGTCCAATTTTGACCTTCTTTATGAATGTCAAAAATCACTAGGGCCACAATCTCTCCTGATTAAACCGGAGCTATGAAAAAAACAAGCACATCACTGATCAGGAAGAGACTGCTGTCCAACTGATCAGCCCTTGATAATCTGGCGATTCCAAAATACGTGAAAATACTATTTGCATCCCCTGATAACAATGCCTCAGTCACTTGAGAGTGAGAGAGAAACCAGGGAATTGGATAATGCAATGAAGTGAACACAGAATTAACACTACCTTACCTGTTCATGTTTCATTCTGCTTTGTTCATGATGAAGTTTATAACCTGGGAACATTCATTTATCCTCCTTTGCCTCATTGACTTTAAAAAGAATGGTAAACCTGCTCTTTTTCTACTACACAAAGGTATTAAGACAAAAACATGAAATATTCAGAACAGTTTGAAAGGTGTTGTGTAGAACATACAACTGCAATTTTTCTTACTATTATCATCATCATGACAGCCATTCCTGATGTGGAAGATAGATACTAGGTTTAAAAGATGAAGCCAGATTTTTACCCTAGGTAACCCTAGAACTATAAAGATATCTTGGATAAAAAAAAACCTGGACCCTTGACAGCTTTCCCTTAATTATCATCAATTCTTTGAGTGGGTTCAAAAAAAAAAAGGAGAGAGAAAACCAAAAAGAAAAAAAAAAAAAAAAAAAAGGAGGGAAAACCAGCCTAATTGAATGTAGGATAAACTATTCATTAGCAAGCTAAATAGCTATGACATTTAATAACCTGTAGTGCCTCATGGAAAACCAAGACATTGCCAAAAGTAATTGAAGTTTGTGATTCTCCAAACTGTTATTTAAAGCAGGATTTGGCAAGGCTCAGTGGGTCTGCGCCGATTTTAATTGCATTTCTAAAATTCAGGATGGAGATTTCGTTTCTTTTCTCGTTATTTGTGTAGCGAAGTCCCTTTATGGTGAACGTGCTTATAGTGAAACCTTATGCGGTGATTTTTAAAGTTCAAAGCATGTGGGATCCATCTATATCAAAACCCATACTTTATGTTCTGACCTTTTAACTGATTCCTGGTTGCATATAGCCCACAATTCTTTCTTTTTCTTCTTCTTCCTCTTCTTTTTTTTTTTTCCTGCCTGACATCTAACAAGGCAGCCTCAACGCTTATTACTATGACAAGCAGCTTCCTGGGGGGTCAAGATGGGCTTGACCTCAGGAGGGGGCCTCCTCAAGTGGTGAGTGAATGGGCCGTGGAAGAGAATCACCAGGTGGCCATGTCTGCCTGTGGAATAAGCAGTAGCTGGATCCATCCCCACCCATAGACACCCAGAGACCATTAAATATATACAATGCATTTATTACAGACCCTTTGTACAGTACATTTACGAGAGGCAACTATGATTGTATTACCCTCAAAATTACTGAAGGGCTTCTCCGCTCCCTTGTAATTTCCCATGAATGATGGTTTTAAAATAGCTACCATTCGTTGAGCACATAGTAATACGGCAGGCACTATGCTAAGCACTTCACAGGAATTAGGTCATTTCATCCTCAGGAGAACGTTCCATATGATTTTCTTCATTATACCAAGGTGCAGAGTTGGTGAAGGAGCTTGCTCAGGACCACACAGCCAGAGCTGCCAGGGCTGGGACTGGAGCCTGGGAGGCTGACTCCGGGTCTTCCTCGCTTAATGGCCACCCTCTCCTACAATGCTGCTTAGTGTGCTATCCCATGTGTGAAATTTCCTGACGTTCTCCCCATTAAAATTTCTGTCTCCTGTGTCTTATCACACAGGAACATGCATCTCTGATTGCTTTAGTTTCCCACTTTGTAAAAAAGATTACCTAATAATATCTTCCACAAGGGGTCGTTGCGAGGATCAAATGAGCATGAGCAAAAAATGCATTTGATAAAATGTCCAGTAAAACACGGCCATGTATTAGTCCGCTAGGGCCGCCGTAACAAAGCACTACCACTGGGCGGCTTAAGCAACAGAGACCGATCGCGTCACAGTTCTGGAGGCTACAAGGAGCTTCCAGGGCTGGCTCCTTCTGAGGGCTGGGAGAGAGAATCTGTTCCAGGCCTCTCTCCAAGCTGCGGGTTTGCTGGTAATCTTTGGCGTTCCCTGGCTTGGCGTCACTCTAATCTCTGTCTTCATCTTTGCGTGTGTGTGTCTGTCTCCTTGTCAAACTTTGCCTTTTGATAGGACACTAGTCCTCTAAAACTTGATTATCTCTGTAAAGACCCTATCTCTGAATAAGGTCACATCCTGAGGATCTGGGGGTTCAAGTCCAACATATCTTTTTGAGGGGACAGAACTTAACCCATAACAAACTATGAACTGCTATTTTTATTAGCAACAATGGTGTCAGTAATGTGTATAACTAGAATATGTTTCTTCTATCAGGTATAGTGTTTGCAGTCTGCGGAAGGCTATTATGCACAAGGCTTTGACCCACGGCCACACTTGCGACATGGCCAATCCCAGGTGTGGTGGCAAGCAAACCTTTCACAGATCTTTAAATCCCCGCCTCCCATGACTCTTCTGCCTATATGTGGTGTTGCTTCTGTCCTTCCCAGAATGCAGGACAGTGGGAGACCGACTCACAGAACTTTGGGAAAGGAAGGTCAAGGTTCACAGCTAACTATGGCAGTGCTGAGGGTAATCAGTTGGGCAGTGCCAAATTTTTCTTCTTGAGTGTCGTCTGAGCGATCACCTCGGCTGTCCTTCTTGGCAGTCTCCATGCTCCCCACTTCCATCCACCATGCTTGGCGATTACTTCCTATAGATGGGCTTCCAAACCAACGCCTTCATCTGAAGTTTCTCTCAAAAAATAGGATGCCATATTTCTAATTAGCTACCCAGCCTCTTTGCTGAGTGTCTCATAGGCATCTCAGATTTACTGTCCAAACTGAAGTCAGGTGTCTCCCACCCACCTACCCTTCTTCCACATCACCTATCTCAGGTAGAGGCACTGCCATTCATCAAGCTTCATGAGCCAGATGAAAACTTCGATGCCATCCTCAGTCCGATTCTAAGCCACGCTTCTCCATTCTATTTATTCTAACCTGGCCCCAATTGCAATACGTCCTCCTCTTAACACTCTCGGGGATATCTCTTCATCTTTACTTCCCAATTATTTTAGTCCAGGCATTTGGCATTCTTGACTTCCTATTTTTGCCTGTGGTCTTACCCTTTAACTTTCTACATGTACAAAGTTACCATTCTAAAATGTAAATCTAGTGGCATAAATCTCACGATAGACTGTAATATCCATGAAGACAGAAACTGACTTATTGATGTGGATGTATTCTCACTGCTGAGCACACTGTCTACCTAACATGTGGGAGGTCCTCAATTAATATTTACTGTATGAAAAAAGAACAGAAAATAAAAATTTCTCTGTCACTATCCATTGTCCACAAAGTCCAAACTGTTAAACAAAACATCAAAGGCTCTTCAGTGTGTGTTCCCCAACTATTTTTTCTGGCAATATTTTCTACCTCTGTTCAGTCCCTCATACTAAGACCAGCTAAGCAAAATTATTTGTCATTTTCTAAGCATATTTATTATTTTCATGGCCCTAATCATGCGAAATTACATATTTGATGTGTCAGCGTTAGATGCTAATGAAAGATCCAAATGAAGATATCAAATATGCTGTTAGGTACATGAATCAGGAACTCACAAGAGAGGCTTAGGGTTAGAGTAAGAGGTTTGGAAGCTGCAATATATAGATGGTGTTCAAACCAAGGCAATGAAAGAACACACCTAGGGAGGGAGTGTAGATTTAAGTAGAGCATTCATCAATTCAACATAGATCATCAAACCAGACACAGAGTTTAGGTAACAGTAGGTCATTCAAGTGGCACTATCTAGAAGGTAATGGCTAGAAAAAATTGACGCTTGGGCTGGGTGATGGAAAGCGATAAAAATAGAGTTTTGAAAGTCATAAGTATAATGGTAATTGTTGAAGCTCTGAGAATGGATGAGCTTCTAAATAAGAGTGAATTATCCCTGAAAGTGTTACTTAACCTCATGCCAGAGAGAAAGATTTGTTTTCATGATTAGATGTTGAAAGACTCAGAAATGTATTGGGGGAAAAGAAAACGCAAATTTTAGATGGTATAGCCAACATTTCCTTATCCAGCCATTTAACATTTACCAAATGTTGTCCTTATCCCCATTTACTCTTTGACTTTTAAAAAATTGTGAAATATGTCAGAAGAATATAAAAACATATGTACATCATTAATAATTTAGACAAGAAAATAAGCTTAACCAAGTTAAAACAGAATATTACAAGGACTGTAAAGGCCCTGTTCATGCACTATCTGCCTTCCCCAGCAGGCAACTAATATCCTCACTTACATGATACTCATTCCCCTGTTTTTCTTTCTTGTCTTACCACCTATGTATGCATTCCTCAATCAGAGATTGTTTAACTGTGCTTGCTTTTAAACTTTATATAAATGGAACAATACAGTATGTGTTCTTCTGTGGCTTGCTTTTTATACTCATGATATGTTTGTGAACTTCGTCCATGTTGATGTGTGTAGGTGTAGTTTGTTTATTTTCAGTGCCATATGGTGCTTTTTGGCCCCAACTATTTGTTGCTGGTATATAGGAATGTAGTTGATTTTTCTGTATTGGTTTTTACTTGGCAAACTTGCCAAACTCTTTTATTAATTCTAATAATTAACCTGTATATTTTGATAATCATACATATCATTGCAAATAGTGATAATTTTAATCATTTCTGTTTTTGTATTATTGTGATGGCTAGAATCTACAGTACAAGTTTGAAGGAAAGGGGTGATAGCAGGCATTGTTGTCTTTTTCCTGATCTTCAAGAGACTGTTCTTACCATTACTATCATCAACTACAATTTTTACTGTAAGTTTTTATAGATACCTTTTATTGGGTTAAGGAAGTTACCTCCTTTGCCAGTTGGCATAAAAAATTTTGATCTTTTTTAGAATTTAGATCATAAAATTAGTATTAAATTGTAGCAAACACTCTGGCTTTTATTTAGATGATCATTCAATTTTTCTCCTTTAATCTGTTAATGTGTACATTAATTTCCAAATTTACAAGTTTTAATTTTTAAATATTAAACCAACTTGGCATTTCTGAAATAAGTCTAATTTGGTCATTAGGTTCTATTCTTTTGGAGCGTTGCTGGTTTGGTTTTATGAAATTTTCTGTAGGATTTATGCTGCGTTCTCGAATGAGATTAGCCTGACACTATTTATTGTTTTACATACCCAATACTTATTTCTATTCACTTATGTATTTGCCACTTTTCATGCTCTTCTTTTCTTCTTGCATCTTTGATGTTTGATTGGGGAACATTTTCTTGATGCCTAAAGAACATCCTTTAGAATAGACATTAGAGAGTTTTCTGGTAACACGCTGGCTCGGATTTTGTGTGTATGAAAATGTTTTGATTTAATCTTAATTTCTGAAGTACATTTCCACTAGCCATAGAATTCCAGGTTCTCCCAGCATATTGGAGATATGATCGCACTCTCTTCCAGCTTTCCTTGCTGAGAAAGGTGCTTTCAGACTGTTGCTCACCCGAAGAGCATGCCTTTGCTGTCTGGCTCCTTTTAAGGTCATTTCTTCATTTTGGTTTTGCTTTTGTTTGTATGTTATCTTTTCGGTTTCACAATCGTGTGTCTAAGGATGGATTTCTTTTTAATTATACTGTTTAGGATTAACTGGGCTTGAATCTGTGGGTTGGAACATTTGATCAGTTCTGAAAAATCCTTAGCCATTATCTCTTCAGATACTGTCTCTGCTTAATTCCCCTTGTCTTATTCTTCTGGGACTCCAGTCCAACATTGCATGTTCTCATTACACCCCACATGTGTCTGCTTTGTTTATTTTTACTATTGTTTTGTTATCCTATGCTTCTATTACTCTACTGTCAAACTCATCCGTTTCATTTCTTTCCTGTGTAACATCTACTTGTGGTTTGTAGCAGCCAGTGAAAATTTACATATGTGTCATACATATAATAGTATGACTTGAAAACAGTATAATCATACATTTTAAAATCATACCTAAAAATTGTGTAGTGAGCACTAACAATATCTGGTCCCATGCCAGCTATGTAAATATATTCTGTCTCTTAAATAAATGAACGTATTATTATGTAATTTTAAAGACATCACAAGAGTACAGGGAATAGTATTAATACAAACAACTTCTGCCCATTACTCAACTTTAATAATCATCATTTTAACAATCTTATTTTATCTTTCTCTACCTACACACTTTAAACACATTTCTTAGAAAAATTTTCAAACAAATCTCAGATATCATGTAATTCCATCTGAAATAACATTTCCCCAGAAAATACCTTAGTAATCATCCCTAATGGATAAGAACATCTATATTTATGCAGAACCAACATGCTTTT
This sequence comes from Piliocolobus tephrosceles, assembly GCF_002776525.5. Classification (NCBI taxonomy): domain Eukaryota; kingdom Metazoa; phylum Chordata; class Mammalia; order Primates; family Cercopithecidae; genus Piliocolobus; species Piliocolobus tephrosceles. The sequence continues at coordinate 65,481,460 of NC_045447.1, read as the reverse complement.
ATCACATATGAATAAACCAACATATAAATTCCTTGTATGCTTGAGGTATTTTTATCATAAGAATCTTATATTTCATAAGTTCAATGCAGTTCTTTGAAAGTCTGTTTGGTTATGTTTTATAGTTTATTGTTTCTATTTCATATTTTCAAATTTCCAATTTATTTCTTTAATATTACACATAATTTTTTAATAGCCTGTATCTGAAACTTCCACGGCCTGAAGTCCTTATGAATCTATGTCTGCTCTGTTTGTTTTTAGTTATTGCTTATGGTGCATTATTTCCTTGTGCATTTAGTAAATTTTTATTGCAGTATGCTCCATATTCTTGGAATTGTATTCATGGGAGTTCTTTAGGGCTTGGAAAGAAGATGTGTTCTTCAGAGAGGATCTACATTTGTTTCTATCATTCACCCGGTGGTACAATTAGTCTGGGGTCACTCTCAATTAAATTCTTGGCTTGAGGTTTTTAAAACCACTAAATGAGTGTGAATTCAGGCTGTAAATCTCAGACAAGCTGTGGCTATAAGTTCTCAGTAGTGATTTCTTTTTCTTCTCTCACCTTTACTCAGCGCCACGATTAAAAGCAGTATATTTTCTTTGTAGTTTTCTGGTTGAGAGTGGGAGTGAAGAGAAATAGCCACATTATTTCTAGTTCACTTTTATTCTGAGAGTGTAATTCTCTGGGAGACAGGTGTGTGGACTCCCCACCTTGGTGGGCTCTGGGATTTGTCTCCCATTCCCTGTACTTTAGAAGTCATAAAAACAAGAGTTCATGTTCATTTGTTTCAACAAATGACCCCAGTTCCTAGGCTGAAAGTTCTTTTCTGTTTTCAGAGTTCATTGATCGATTTAAGATGATGCTTTTTCACATATTTAGACAAGTTTTTAAAGTATGCATAGAAGGAAGGCTGATCAAGGCACCTACCCTGAAAATGGAAGTCCTCTATTGATTCTTTAGCCTATACTGATCTGGCTGTCTATCAGTGAAGTTACAGAAAACTTGACTGAGAATCAAAAAGTATATAACTTGTGGTTTGACCATATATGTAACCATAGATGGGATTGAGAAAAAGCCTGGTTCTTTGCAAAAATTATACAATGTGAAAATATGGATCACAGAAAAGTGACTATCAATAAAGCAAAATCAATTATTGGGGACCAAGTTCATTGTACACAAAATTAGTCTCTTGTCTTATGTATAACTTAACTATGTCATATGAATCTGTCTTAATGTCCTCAATAAGCTGATGCTTCCTGGAAGATTTTTTTGTCTATTAAGTTTGTATCTTGCGGTATTTATAGTGGTAGGCATAATTATTGGCTGAAATAAGGAACTAAATGATTGTATCTGAACAAAAAATTTTTATTTAAAATCTGAATTGTTTTAACTATTTATATATTCTAACAGTTGAAAGGGATTATCATAATTCCCATGAGAGTGGTAGTAATATTTCTCCAGTGCTTTCTTTTCCTTAAAAAATCTAGTTGGGATGGAGAAGGTGCTATTCAGAGGAAATGCTTTATTGTCTATCAAAGGACATTAATGAATCTTTGGATATGCAAAGGGAATACCAAAGCTAAGTGTGGGGATGAGGCTGGAAACAAATGGAGTGTACTGAATAAGATAAGGGTAGGAATTTTTATTTTCTCTTGAAAGAGGGGCAAATAAGAAACAGAGTGGGAGCACAGAGGTGTATAGGGTAGCAGCACAGCAAGCAAGGTGGGCAAAGAAGTTGTCATCGCATGGATAGCTGATGTCTAATACTCTACATTAAGATTTTTATGTTTTTGCAATATTCCCATTCATTTTTCCATCCTCCAGCAATGTCTGCTACACCTGCATAAATCTTGCACAAGCAAGGGTTGGGAGATAGAGGGATATGCATACAAATCAAAGAAAGGGAGTTGCTCCCAGTTTGAGTCAATGCTAGAGTGAAATAAAGGAAGAGCACTATGAGACAGTGAAGAAAAGGAAGTTGCTGGGATGGATGATCAAAGATGAAGGTTACCATGAAACTTTAAGTTCCTGAAAAATTTGATGCAATTTGATGCAATTTAATTCCAGACCTTTAAGGGCAGGATGTTTGTACATAATACTGTGTCATTATTAATATTTTCTACTAATGTTTAATGGCATTAGAAAATTGCTTCAATATTCAGAACTCAGTAGTTAGTGTCAGGGTCCAACCAAAGTCTTGTAATTCCCCCAAAGTTTTATTTCTCCAGCTATGCTTCAAGCGGTGGTTCTCAAGCTTATATGTAATTGGAATCACTGAGAGAGCTTAAACTTACTGCTGCCTATGCACCACTCCAGATATTCTGATTTAATTGGCCTACGATGGAACCTGGGCTTCAGGACTTTAAACATCTCCTCAAATGAGTCCAATTTGCAGGCAAAGTTGAGGATCACTGGCAGAAAGCTATAATAGCTTTCTAAAGACAGTCTGAAATATTCAAATGAGATGGTAAAAAGCAATAGAGAATGCATGAGTTGAAAGTGTGATCATAAAGGAAGTTAATTTTGTTGAAATGTATCGTTTTTATCGTATAATCCCTGTTCATGCTGGGGCTGAAAAATAAAAGTCGAAACAGACAAAAATATTTCTCAACCGGGTACAGTGGCTTACACCTGTAATCCCAGCAATTTGGGAGGCTGAGGCGGGTGGATCACTTGAGGTCAGGAGTTTGAGACCAGGCTGGTCAACAAGGTGAAACCCCGTCTCTACTAAAAATAGAAAAAAATTAGCCAGACATGGTGGTGCATGCCTGTAGTCCCAAATACTCGGGAAGCTGAGGCATAAGAATCATTTGAACCAGGGAGGTGGAGGTTGCAAGTGAGCCAAGATCACGCCACTGCACTGCAGCCTGGGCGACAGAGCAAGACTCTGTCTCAATTAAAAAAAAATATATATATATCTTTTTCTCCTAATGCTATCCCTCCCCCTGCCCGCCCACCCCACGACAGGCCCCAGTGTGTGATGTTCCCCACCCTGTGTGCAAGTGTTCTCATTGTTCAGTTCCCACCTATGAGTGAGAACATGCAGTGTTCGGTTTTCTGTCCTTGTGATAGTTTGCTGAGAATGATGGTTTCATTCTCACTAAAGCCCTCTGTATAACTGGGAAAAGAAAACATCTCTCACCACTCAACCTACTGCTTACATCAACACAACTTTACTCTTCAAACCACATTGACCTAACGTTACTTTTCCATGAAACTCTTGCCCAAGAAGCTGAAGTTGAAGATAATATTATCGTTTGTTTCAGGAACTTTCCCCAAATCTATTATCCTGTCTTCGTTTATCACCCTTTCTTAGAATAATAGATAATTTCAAAAGATCATTTATTCTTTACTTTGAAAACCTCCCCACTCTGTGTATTCCGATCTTTATTTATAATAAACCTTGTCCAGTTCTAACTAAGTGCCCCCCTACACTGCATTGAGAGACCTCCCTTAAATCAGATGTTACAGCACCCCACAACCACCACACCACAAACTCATAAATATTCTAACTTTGTCCTCCTGATTCCTGGGAACTACTAAAATACTTTCCAGGTGATTTTCTTTTGTAAGTGGCAAAAACTGGGCTTTGTTATATTTATCAACTGGCCATGAAGTGTCTATTTACTGTTTGTTCAGAGATTCTCATACATTTCAGTTGGGAAATGTTCAAATGTCTTATTTTAAAACATTGAAGAAAATAGCTACACTTTACCCAGTGCCAGCCGTGTGATTTACAGACATTGTCTGTCAGGCTTTGAATACATTTTCAGAGTTGGTATCGCTAATTATATTTTTCACAAATGAGACTCACAGAAATTTGGAACTTTACAGGGGGTCACACAACTATTTAGAGCAGGGATTTTGGTCCAGGTGCTGGCACCACATTGCCTCAGTGAAGCCTGAATCCAGGTCTGCTCTAGCCAGCTGGAGGAAACATTTGAGGTGTTACCAATTTTAATGAGTCAACACCAGCTCCTACCCTCCCAGTGGGACACCACAAAGGTAGCCAGATAATTGAGGTAGAAGAGTCACTTTATAATTTTTCAGCAACATTTAAATCTTCAGCTGCATGGTGGATAGATAGGTGTTCACCAGATTATTCTTTATTATATCTTTGTATACCTGACATTTCACAGTATTTCCTTCTTTTGAAATTTTATTATGAAGCGTTTTAAACATAGAAATATATAATAATATACTGAACCTAAATGTGCCCACCACCCAGCTTCAACATTGATCAACTCTTGGCCAATTATTCATAAACATCTTAGTTTGTATCTCTAAAATATAAGGATGCTTAAAGTATGTGTCTGTAAAAGGTAAGCACTTAAAAAAACAAAACAAAACAAAACTCACAATACCACTTCAGGCCAAACATAAGTTTGACGATAGTTTCTAAGCATCATCAATATTGAACTAGCATCCAAATATCCAGTTGCCACATACAAATCATAATATTTTACAGCTTGCTTGTATAAATTTGATTAAACTTCATTGACTCAAGAGGACTTTAATGCCCCCATTTAAGGTAGAGTATGAAAACTTGTCCTAATGGGGATATTTCTGTTGAAAGGCAGCTTGAGTTTCCCACTATGGTCTCAGTTCTTAATGTTTTGATTTGAATTTTCATGAAAATTTTTATTTTCATGGAGCCCCATTTATTTAAAGCATGACCTTATGTTTTTTCAAGTTCTGAACCTATCATCCTGTTTTAATTTGTACGTCTGGACCATGTAATATCTTTATGGTACTCAAAGTCCCTTGGGGTTGAGGGGAGGATGCAGTTAAGAGGCGTTATCAATAAAGTTAATCCAGGATGTCTGCTCTCATTTTTCAGGTTTTCATGTTTAAGTCAATAACTACTTTGACATATAGATCTGACTTTTTCTCTAGCAGCAATTTGCATTTCTGTTCTCATAAAGCCTTTCTTATTCCTTTGTGGTTATTCGTGTTTCTAATGAGTAACAAAGGAGCTGTCAACATTGATGTGAACCAAGAGGTAACACGCTAAGGAGTTGTACAGTTAGAAGTATGAGCTACTAAAATTCCCCATGTAGTTTTAATCAAAACCCACCTTTACTGTTTCATTGTATCCATGATATTTTTTACATTAAAAAATAAAAGAAGAAAGAAGGAGGGAAAGTAGGAAGGAGGGAGGGATGGAGATAAAGATGGAAGGAAGGAGGGAGAGACAGAGGGAGAGAAGGAAGGAAGGAAGGGAAGGGAAGGAAGTAGCAGGTGCTTTTGAAGTTAGGTAATGATACATCGATCTTGTGTTTTCTTCTTCAGGAGTGGTACAGTCATCTACAGGTCATCTGTCAGAATATAATCAGAAAATCTCAACCCTGGGACTTCATATTTGGTCCTATTCCCTAGTAGACATGTCTACTCCTGATAAGGAGTCCCAACTTGGTAGTAGCTCTGTAAGCTAAACAAATAGCTGCCAAAACATTAGGCAGATGGTTATCAAATGATTTTCACATTCCCTATATGAAGATCAATGTGTCCTGCTGATGACAGGATTACATAGGGACTAAAACAAATTAACTGGAAACAGGGAGGAGAAGGGGGAGAATCCTATTAGTTTGGACCACACATGTGGTTAAATAAAAGCAGGAACAATCATAGCACTGGGTTTTATTTAGATCAGTATGTGCTTTCTCAAAGGGATTGAAAGTATTTGGAATGTGATTTGTCTTTTTCCACTTTGATTGCTTTGTAGCATGGTGGCTGTTAAGAAACCTCATGCGTGCATAAGCCCACCACAGTGTGGCATTCACTTTAGAACTCCCAGTGAGGTGGGTTCCCTTGCTGATCTCAGAATCTTGTTCAGGGTATCCTTTGTGTGTAAAACACTCTTGGTCTTCTCTGACTATCCCTGCTCAAAGACAGGATAACTGAAATGACTCCTAGCGAAGGATAAAAACAGACATGATCCAGTGTGTGTATTGTATAACAAACATTGGCAGGTTTCTCATTCTGTGTTTAACTTTGACATGAAGCTAGTCTGTCATGTTTGAAGATCAAATGAGATTTCTGCCAACCCACTACTAGATAGGATTTATCTGTAACCACACTATGATGTTCCCTTAATACTTTTCAAAAATACAAGTGCTTACATCCTAATAGGTTTTTAGCTTAAGATCTAATCATCTACTCTTGAATTAAGATGCTTGAATGAAGCCAACTCATTTGGAACTAAGCACTTTAATGTCAACAGAGACATATGGTATGGAGACGGAATTACAAAGGCTCTCTTCTGAGGCATCCATTAAGAAAACAAGACTAAGAACATAGCATCATTATTAGTTTACTCATTTATTTCTTAGTAAATGATTGAGAGTAATATTGTCTTATGAAAGTAGAAATGGTCTAAAAAGCACATGTTAGGGATAGGGTACATTCGCATTTGAAATGGTGACATTATTCCCTTGCTCCATAATTACTGCCCACTTCTTTTGCAAATAGCAGTAAATTTTTATAACAAAGAAAATACAATATAGGCCAGGTGCGGTGGCTCACGCTTGTAAACCCAGCACTTTGGAAGTCTGAGGCTGGTGGATCACGGCGTCAGGAGATGGAGACCACACTGGCCAACATGGTGAAACCCCATCTCTACTAAAAATACAAAAATTAGCTGGGCGTGGTGGCCACCTGTAGTCCCAGCTACTCAGGAGGCTGAGGCAGGAGAATCGCTTGAAACCAGGAGGCAGTGAGCCGAGATCGCGCCACTGCCCTCCAGCCTGGTGACAGAGCAAAACAAAAAAAAAAAAAAAAAAAAAAAAAAAAAAAAATACAATATGTATTACACATATTGTACAAACATATAGGTAGTGTAAATATGAAGAGTCACATGTTGCCATTTGTAGGAAAGTACATTCCAGTCCAAATACAAGTTGTCATTTAGGACTCCTCAAAACCAGGAAAATTGTCAATACAATAATGTAATTATAAAGTTAGACCTGACTTGTCAAATGAGAAAAACATATTAATAAGGAATTGTGGAATATTGAGTATCTGAGAAGATTATGTTGTTATTTAGCTGCAGACAATCTGCAAAATAGAAGTGTGCTAATTCTGCTCATCTTGGCCAAATTAATACGTCCAAGAGGTTTGAATGACATCAAGTTATTCAAAGCATTTGACCAGGAGGTCTCTCTTGCCTAGTTAATTTTCGTTAACTCTCAAATATTTCTTAGTGGTAGTGAAAACAGTGTCTTTTAAGCCACCTAGACTATGTTCACTTACCTATTTTATGTTTTCTTACCATTTTCTCTTACTCTTTTGAAGCATTTGTCACAACTGGGTTATTATTTGGCTAATGTTTTCATTTTCTGCTAGTTTGTAAGCTCTGTAACATCAGTTCTATATTTGCTTTTTCCACCACTTTATTGCTATGGTAATTGTTCTGTTTGTTAAAAATATTCTGTACCTTTCACTACAGAATCCCTCCCTACCAGAATGTTATATTTCCAGTCCCAAAGCTTAGTCACATGCCTTGCTTTGACCAATAAAATATAAGTGGAATTGACATGTGTCATTCTGAGCAGAAGCTTTAAAGATTTTCATATGGTCTCCCTATTGCTTTTTCCCTATGCCAAGACAACAGCATATCCCAGATAGGCTTCTCCTCAAACCTGGAATGAATTGAATTCTGAAATGAAGATTTAAAGCAGAATCAAAGCTGAGTGGGAATAGGCATGTAATATGAGCAAACAGTAAACCTTTATGGTTGCAAGTCCCCATGATTGGGGGTTATTTGTTACTGTTGCTTAATTTGACTGAGACAAATATTTGATGACTGTCAGGATGCCTGGCACATGGAAGGCCTACAATACATATTTGGTGACAGATTGAATGAATTAATGGAGATATGTAATGGAGACACACAGGAATTTAAGGCATATGCAGGGACACAGTAATAAAAATCTGAGTGTGTATCATCATTTCAACCACAGAAATTTGGGGTTTAATGTAATAAACATGTAATTATCTGCTTTTGGAACCTAAGCCACTAAAGTTAAACATGTGTGATGTAACAAAAGTCATGCATTATTCGGTAATTAACTAGTGAGGTAGAGCAGTGATTCATGGAAGGGAGGGAAAAGTGATATGTCACAATAGCCAGGTGAGAGTTCACTTGAGGATGTGAACTGGATGAACAAGTGGATTTATCAAGGCTTTTAGTTAGTGGAGGGGTGAGAGGAGGACATGGCAGATTTCTAAAAGGAGAAAGATGAAAACAAAACATGTGGATTAGGGAAACTCATGGATATGATTTAATGAAGATGATGTTTAGGCAGATTAGTCAGGTGGCAGACTGCAGAATGAATGGATTAGAGAAGAGAACTGAGAGGCTAGAAACAGTTAAGAAGCTACTTCAGAAAATGTACCATCAAAAAAAGGGCAATTAACTCTCAGGTAAGCTATACATTCAAAGTGACCTTAACAAAAGTATAAATAAGATTATCATTAGTTTTCAGGGAACTAGACTAGAAAATTCTAAATTCACTTGGAAACATTTTTTAAAAAGGAATATTCTAAAAAAGAATTACGAGATATTAAAACATAGAATCTAAATAATTAATACAACAATTTGAATGGACAGGCAGATCAATGGAAGAGTTTTGAAAATAGAAGAAACATATACAAGTTCATTGGAAAATGAGTGTCAAGAGGTATCATTAATAGTCTGTGGGAAAAGATGAATAATTCAGTTGGATTGGCGTCTACAAAAACGGCAAATTGGATCTGACTTCATATATTGCAGAATAAATTCCAAATAAATCAAAGCATTGAATGTACTAGATTTGATCATAATACCATTTCTGTAGGTCAAAAATGATCAAATATTGGTGATTTTATATGATTCATCTAATAAAAACTAAAGTTACAAAAGTACTTGGAGTAACTACTTGGCATTTTTTTTTTAATCATTTAAGGCATGAAAGTTAAAATCACTTGGCTTTTGAAAATATTCTTATGTTGGGAAAGACTTTTAAAACTATGACACAGAATCCAAAGGCCTATAGCATAAAAGATGGTTAAATTCAACTACTTAATAATAAAGTTTTTCTGGAAGGCAAAAATCACCATAAACAAAGTAAAAAGACAAAGGACAAACCTGTAAAAATGTTTTCAACTTATATAGACGTATAATTAATTTCTCCAATATCTAAAGAATTTCTACAAATCAATGCACAAAAAGCCAATAACGCACTAGGAAAATTAAAAGAAAATATCAACACATAGTTCAAAGGACAAAGTGTTAACTGGCTCTTATTCATATGAAAGGATGCTCAGCCTCACTCATAACATTCAGCCTCACTCATTTAATTTGAAAATTAAAATTAAAGTAAGATAAAATTGTTTCAACTATTAGACTGCAGAGTTTGATAGTACATTATGTTGGCAAACGGAAGCACTTCCAGTAGGGGTATAAATTGCTACGTTTTCTATAGGGGAAAATTTGCCCATATCAGTCAAAAGCACCAAAGAACATACTCTGACCCAACCATCCCATTTTGGGAAATTTTTCCTATAGATGCACCTGTACATGTGTGAAATGGCAATGGCACCATTATTAATTACAGAATTGTTTGTAAAATCAAAAGTCTTTAAACAACTGGAATACCCATTTTTGGAGGCTGGCTAAATAAATTATAGTGCAAGTCCATGATTGAACAATGTACAACCATAACAATGAATGAGACAATTCTACATACTGACATAAAAAGACATTCAAATAAAATTGTCATGTGAGAAAGAAAAGGCCAAGGGTGATGTATATTGTATGCTGCCATTGATCTTAAAAAGGCTAATAGAGAATATATGAGCATACACATTGTTATAAGTACAGCGTTTCTATGGAAAAACATACTAGGAGCTAATAACATTGGTTGTGGGAAGATGAACTGGATAGCCAGGGAACAGGGTGGAAGTTACACTGTTCACCATGTAGCCTTTGTACATTTTGAGTTTTGAACCACTTTAATATATTACCTATTTACAAAATTAAGTTAAAAAATGATAGTTTAGTTAGAATGAATTGATGACAACACCCTTTGAAAGAGGGCTATTTCTGTTGCAGATAGTTAGATCTTACTTGATTTGAAAAAAGAGAAACACGCACACACACAAATCCTGAACTCAATAAATGACCATCAATCATATTCTATGTAGAGACCAATATGTGGTTACAATAATGAAATTTTAAATAAATTAGTATGCAGATAATCCATTTCCTACATTGAACTTTCTAAAACACAGTAAACTTTCTAAAACACAAATTTGATAATGTTTCTCCCCTGCTTTAAATCCTTCCATGACTCCTCATTGCCCTAAGGATAATGAAATCCAAATTCTTTAGTGTAACATACAAGGCCTTCCATTGCCGAGGCCTCTGCTTGTTATTCCAACTTCACTTCTTACTCCTTTCCCTATCTTGTTCCATTTATTCCAAATTTTCTATAGTCTTTAGGACCCAGGCTCCACACTAGACCTTTATATGTCTCTGTTTATCTGCAGTTTTTCTTTTGGCTTAGAGAATCGTACCTTCTTTTCCCTTCCTCCATGCAACTCTGTTGTTCTTCAATAATTAGGTATCAAGTCTCCCTGACCCCCGAGGCTGGATAAGCTCAATCTTCTCCACAGTCCCATAGCATCCCACACTGTTCTCTGCAATTGTCTTTACACCACCATTTGGTAACTGATGCTTCATTTTTTTCTCCCTCAGTAGATTGTCAGTTCTTGAGGGAACTATGAGCTTGGCAGAGCAATCAGCACAGAGTTGATTAAATGTTTATTGAATGAGAACATGAATGAATCAATCCGTTGAAGAAATCCAACTATGAGGTGGCAATGAGAATGGGGGAACACAGGTGACAGGAAGAAATAATCCAAAAGAAAAATAAACAGGACTTGGTGATAGATGTGTCATAGCCAACTAATCGACTTTGTAAAATTCAGCTCAGAATTGATACTCTCTGCCAAGACTAATCTTACAAATCAGCCTCTATCAGCAGCAGGCAGGAGTCCTTCTGGCTGAAGTCTTTCTTCCACTGTGGAACTACTTGCAAAAATGTGTTGCTTCCCCTCCACATTTCATCAATCAGCTCACCCATTCTGGATATAGTACTAACATAGCACACAGGAAACCAAATGCCATGCTCTGCATTCCAGCTTCAGCACCCCATTCCATCATCTCTTTTATGTATGGTAAGAATCCTGTGAAGTGGGCTGGGTAGTTTAATTCCATCTATTCAACTTATTTTCCAAGTAATGAAGGAGGCACAGAGATCTCAAATTGTAAACCCTAAGTTGTGGAAACTTTGCCTGGGGCAGTTACTGCACCAGATCTTAAGTGGGTGCTCTAGGATCACTGGAGCACGTAAAAAGATGTATTAATGGCATTGTGGTATCTTCCTGAAGAGTCCAAAGAGCAACCAGGGAATAGCAAAAGCAAAGGGAGAACTGGATTCAGATGGGTCTCATATACACATGTTATTGATCATTTCTTCTGAGGCATCAAAGGCATTTCCTTTGAAGACACCAAAGGCAGAGGAGACTGACTGGGAACCTCCTGGGCAGAGTGTCCTAACACCATTGCTTAAATAGAAATGGAAATTTTGCATTCCAGCTCATAAGGTATCCTTAGTTATCTTAATATAGGTGTTTTAAATTATTTGCAAGTCAAATTAGTCAAAACATTTTCATATGTAATCAGTGTTTCAGTCTGATACATAAAATATATTCTTTGGTTTCTGCTGATCACCCCAGTGTATTGTGCTGAATCACGGTATGGTGTTCTTCAATCCATCACTGGAGTCTTCCAGAGTGTGAGTAACCAGTAAGAGAAACACAGGGCTATCGAATTCTTATCTTTGGCTTTTAGAGTTCTTAAAGTGACTATCAATTGAGAGAATTTTTTGTACTTAAAAGTGAGACGTTCCTGACCACAGGGACTATGGGGCCTCTAGGCTCATATAATAGGTGTTCCCCATTTATTAGAAAGTTCTGGGATTCTAGCACAAGGCCATAGCCAATCAGTTTACTATATTAATTATGCTTTTAGTTATTATCATGTTTTAAAGTTATGCAACACTTCCCAAAGGCAGAGACAATGTCACATTCATTTGTTTCAAAGGCTGATTGTAGTGGTTCCTGTGTGCTGACTATGTGCTTCACAAACATTACAATGTTACTATTCAGACAATGGTAGAGCTTTCACAAAACACAGGGAAGCTTGTCCATAATAAGTTTAATTTAATAAAATGTAATAATAAACAATTATAACTTAAACAATTTAAATAATAAATACATAGGAGAATTAAAATGCAATTACATAATTAAATCATAAAACAATTAGATTATTTTATTTAATTGAAATAAACTTAATTTAAATAAAAAACACCTATGGTAATAGCAAGAAAAGCTGCAGCTACCTAGCAATAAATGTCAGAAAATATAAAAGACTTTATGGGCATAATTACTAAAATAAAAGAAGAGTTGGATAAATGGAGAGCTATACTTTATTAGATGGAGAGATTCAATATGTAAAGATGTTAATTCTTTATAAATTAATTCCTAAAGCCAATACAATTTCAATGAAGATTTAACCAGATTTTTCCTTATATATTTAATAAATATCCCAGGGAAAAAAAGCCGTTTCTGTCACCCATCGACGTCAGGATGGTGATGTTGTTAATAGCAAAGGAAATCTCTAATTCCTCTCCTCCTGGCAGAGTGGCATCGTTAAGTGAATTTTCCCCACGTTTTAGTAAAATCTGCATTTTCTGGGATGTAAGATGCTATTCAGATCATTTACATGACTGAAGTAATTTGATTTTCTCCCTGCTTTTCTAAAAACACAATCTACAGTAGGGTCTGAGGCTGCTTGTAACATGTAGCATTTTTACAGCTGAAAATCCTGAAATCAAGAAAAGAAAATCCACTTTCTCTCCAACCCTACCACTAGTGACTGGCTCTGTCTATGACTCAACAAAATCTGGGAGTAGACAGAAAAGAAAAATGAAAGTAATAAAAATTGAAAAAAGAGAGACCAGGATGATAATCAAACAATGCCTTACATTTACAGAAAGTTTTCATATGCATTATCTCATTTATGTATAATAAGAATCCTGTGAAGTGGGCTGGGCATTTTAATTCCATCCATTCGGCTTATTTTGCAGGCAACGAAGGAGGTACAGAGACCTCAAATTGTAAACCCAGTGCATGACATAGATGTATTTTATTATCTCTTAGGTAGTGCTGTGTGTGGAAGGAGCCAAGTTTTTATCCGAACCTAGACGGTGCACATTTTCAACAGGGAAAACGTTAGGGAAGGCTTTATGGTGGTGGTAAGAAGTGGGCTTTGAACAAAAACAGAACCTGAAGTGTTGGAAGAAAAAGGGAGGGTGTTTCTCATGAGAAAACAGGTATACAGACCTGAAGTTGAGGAGGAGAACAGCCGATGGAGCCTAGCAAGGAAGTGGCCTCAAGAGTGAGAGCTTAGGAGGAAAGGATCACAAGAATGATGCCAGGATGGAGGAGGTGGGGTGCTTGGCCAAGACCCCCAGGACCCCTTGGAGAGCTGTTCTGATGGACCAGAACCCTAAAGATCTCAGTGGGATAGTCAGCATGCTTTGGGATGTGACAGACCTTGACTCCTGTCCCACATTCTTACTTGCTGGCTCAGCGACCTTGTGAAGTTATTTATCTTTTTGTCTCCAGTCCCTCCTGTGAAAGATGCAGTTGTATTTCCCTTTACAACTATTGTGAAGAATGAATGAGTTAGTGAATGTGACACAGTACCTGTCATGTGGAATATACTCAATAGATATTATTATTATATGAACATGGGAGTGGCATGATGACAGGCTAGAAGATAAATGAGAACAGTCAGTTAAATTTTAAATAACCCATTAATAATATTGCTTTCTTGGGAAACCAAATAATCTGTCATAAACAAGATGTGCTTTGCAAAGGCTTCACTGTAGAGGCATTCATAGGACAATGCAAGATTTGCTCTCATAATGGTTCATATGATCAGAATTGGAATCTTAAAATTACCTTCCACCCCCTTATCCTCATCCCTTCAAAAATGTAAGTGCAAGCATTATCTCTGAGTCGTCCATCCTGGAACCTTCTTAATGTTCTCTTTCCAAAAGAAGAACTAGGAAACGTGATGGAAGCTCTTGGAGTTTCCATTTAGGAAGAAAACAAACAGAAAGAAATCACACAAATTCACAGTCAAGTGCTACTCTAAATGGGAAGAGCATATTTCAAAAAATAAACACTCTGTTTGACTAATCAGAAGGAAATCTGCTCTCTGAATTCAAAGGCCTCTGCATAGATATTAACAACCTAGAGAGAAGAAAATGGCTCATTAATGATTTATGGAAATTGCTGTCACCATCAACCAAAGCATATTTTGTGATGAATGAAATGGCTTGTTTCACACACACACACACACACACACACACACACACACACACACACGCCCCACCCCCTGCAGCTATGGGCCCTTCTTGGCTGTCATAGTGTGAATCACCACTCGAGGGAGCCCAAGATTCTTTGGTCCTGGGCTAGCTACAGTCACCAGGATGCAATGGAACATGCTGGGAGACACATCCTGCTGCTGCTCTACTGCAGGGTGGACATTTGGGGCCGAGGCGATTCTTGGTTCAGGGGCCCATCCTGTACACGGTACGATGTTTAGCAGCATCCCTGGACCCTACCTACTAAATGCCAGTAGCAGCAACACTCCCTCTCCCAGTTGTGACAATCAAAATGTGCCCAGACAGTGCCAAATGTCCCCTAGGGGATAAGCCACTGCTCTAATGGAGCTCATGGAGGTCATGGGCCCCCAAAACTTTGGTCTCCAATAGAAAAGCACGGCAGGACTGAGAGAGAGTCAAATCACCAGCTATATTTGTCTCACTCTCCTGCCAGCAGCCCAGTGAGAAGCAGAATGCAGGAAGGAATGATCCACTTCCCTGACGGTCTCGCGGGTGTTCAGAGAGAGCCCGCATCTCAGCCAGCCTTTATGAAGAGAGGAAACACTGTGAAGGCCTGTCTGGGATGGTGCAAGCCGAGGCAAGGCTGTTATCTTCAGCAGCTCAAATGATTAGTTAATTATTCATTACTATTTGTCATAAAATCCTGAAGGGCTGCCAAATGGTAGCATGCAGGCAATACTAAGGCAGAGGATGTGTCTTTTCTTATTTTCCATTGAAGATGAGGCTGCTCTGAAAGCACACTCTGCACTGGCACTGGGGATATACAGATGGAAGGTCTAGGAACACGGCATCCTCTGGGCTCTGCGTTTTACATTCTCCCCTCATACTGCCCGCTCCATTGGCTGCAGAGATCGTGAGGCCAGAGGAAAAAGCAAGGGAGGCAGGTGCTTCCAGTCTGAAAACAGTCAGAAGCTAGGAGCTCCTCTCTGTCAGCCTTCCCTCCTCCTCCCTGGTAGTGGTGGAACACAGTCCTACCAGCAAGGGGCCCTCTCTGCCCTTTCTTCTCTCTCCTCTGCCCCCCAAGGTCTGCTTTGTGGTGTCTCCTCCCTCTCTATTCTTCTTTACGTCTGTCTTTGATATTCATTTTAACCAGATACAAATATGTGGGTTATGGCGGGGGAGCTGGGGCTGAGGAGACTGGAGACACGGTGCAATTTGCCCCAGGTTTTAAAAACACCCGAAGGATGGCCTGGCTTTTAGCCCCACTGAAAGAAAACCAGACAGGCTGACCTCTATTTGCCTGAAAAAGAGCCAAGGCTGAGGTTAGGAAGTTAAAATCTAGAGTCCCAAAGATTCACCATTCCAGGACCACAGCTGAGGTTTCACTGCTATGCTGTGCAAGAGGAGGCTGTGGGATCCTGGCATGCCAGGGCAAGAGGGCAGGAAAACCAGCAAAAGTCAGGCTTCACTCTGATGAGAGAGACTTCTAGGTTTCCCTTTGAGGTGTTGGGTGGTTGGGGAATAGTGACTGTTTCCTTGACAACTGTCATTTAGAATCCAAATAGAGTTCATCATTTGATGAGTTCAGGGCACCACAGGCTGTCCTGATGTGAAGAAAAGGCTATTCCATGCTAACAGGAACCGGCTTCACTTTTCTCCTTGATCTCCACCCCACCGGAGTCACTGAGAGCTGTTCCTCTTCCCAGCACAGCCAGCACACAGGGGCTGGCCAGGTCACAAGTTGATCCAGGCACATCAGCAAGGTTATTAAGAAGCCTATAAAATTTGGGGACGCATGAGTGGGTGAGACACTGATTAGAGAAGCCAAGGAGAGGATGGGAGAGGATGAAAATGGGCTTAGGGCTGCCAACTAAGCCACCTGTGACTGCTGTCTCATTAACAGCTCTTACTGGGGTGAGGGGATACCCTTTGTCCTGGTGCTATAGGGTTTTATAAACTGTCTATCCATTCAATATTTATTATTTATTCAATCAACTGGCATTCATTCAATATGTATTTATTCATTCAATATTGATTTACTCATTTAATAAATATTTATTGATTTGATGTTCATTCAATAAATACTTATTGAACACCTACCATAGGCCAGGCTGTTTTAGGTGCTTGGGATACATTAGAAAAAAAAAACTGGGCCGGGCGTGGTGGCTCAAGCCTGTAATCCCAGCACTTTGGGAGGCTGAGACGGGCGGATCACGAGGTCAGGAGATCGAGACCATCCTGGCTAACACGGTGAAACCCCGTCTCTACTAAAAATACAAAAAACTAGCCGGGCGAGGTGGCGGGCGCCTGTAGTCCCAGCTACTCCGGAGGCTGAGGCGGGAGAATGGCATAAACCCGGGAGGCGGAGCTTGCAGTGAGCTGAGATCCAGCCACTGCACTCCAGCCCGGGCCACAGAGCAAGACTCCGTCTCAAAAAAAAAAAAAAAAGAAAAAAAACTAAGACCTGTGTCTGGGGAGCCATTGCAGGAGGCCAAACACCTTACATTTGATTTGATCCTCACAGTAAACGTATATGGAGGACACTGTTGTCCCCATTTTACAGATGCAAAAACTAAGGCTGAGTGACATTTAATAACAATGTAGGTATTAAATGGTGGAAATGATCAAGCCCTGGTCTGTGCAATTCCAAGTCTGTGTTTCTTTTCAAATATGACTTTAATCCTGTGGAGATGTCACTTTACCCAAGGAAGAGAAATCAGCTTTGGATTAGGTATTCGTTAGTCTGTTTCTCCAGAATTTATGTGCAGAAGTTATCCCCATAGGGGAACTAACCAACTTACACACAAAGTGCCAAATGTAGAAAACCAACTGATTTGGCAAGGCCACTCAACAAGGATGTATGTTTGCTACGAAGCATGATGTCATCAGATCTTGGTTGCATAAGAGTATTTAGCAAGACTTTAAGAAGAGTGAATGAATATAGAGCTTTCAAGAAGGACTTATCAAACTTACAGTAAAGGTAACCAATGCAGACAAAATGCTTGCAAAGTGCTAATTAAGGTACACCTCTTTGCCAGTAAGATAAGGTGAAGAGATGATATGATCTAAGGCATTCAGGGCAACGAAGGGGGTCATTTCCAACATTTAGCATAACATAAACACAAAAAATGCCCACTTATTAATGAATAGAGATGCATTCTTTGTTAGCTGGTACCCAGGTTGGGTAGAGGGGTGAGAGTGGGTATTCGATTTGGTTTGGAGGCTTTAATTTTCTTGCACTGTTTCTGAGTGTGTAAAAATTGCTGCCCAAAGCAGTTCTAATTTGCTCCTCTTTCAGCTTCTCTCAGGAAAAGTTTGGAACATGAGATGATATTCTCCACTCGAATAAGATGCTGGCAGGAACTGGATAGGAGACTGGTGGAGATACAGTGGATGTTTATGAAGAAGGAGCTATCTGTCACTTGTGAGGCATTTTGCATGCTGGGTGTTCTACATACATATTTTGTTAAATTCCAAAACAATTTCAAGAGGTAGAAATGACCACACTCACTGCTAGGTGAGGGAACTAAGACTCTCACAAGTAAATTGCCCGGATCTCACAGGTGGAAAGGTATGGAACCACATCCTCCTTCTGTATTGCTTCTCAAGGAAATCACAGGTTCTTTTCACTACAGATATTCATGTTTTATTGTTAGTCACTCTGATGAAATAGGCAGGAAGTAATTCCTACAAGTGTGGGGAGTTCAACTCATATAAAATCTCTCTCTTAAACCAGAGGTTAAGATGGGACCACCATTTGGAATAAAAATAACTCCAGAAATACTGGTGACTTCTCCCCTCATTCTAATCCTAACCATGTGTTCCACACTGACATATCCGGGTATCATAAGTGAGTCTGGGACAGGCAGGCAGGCAGGCACAACAATGCACCGTTCTTCCATTCTGCACACTCCAGGTAGAACACCTGTTGTCCTGTGTCTACTTTCCTTTAACTACCTTTGTCCCAATCAAGACCATTTTTTGATGCCCACTTCTTTTCCGAATCAGACAGGTATGAACACATTGGGACTGGGGAACAGAACTGTGCAAACTGAACCTAGCAGGGCCCTAAAATCCTGTAAGACTCAGTTTTATCATCTGGCAAAAAGATATAATAAGCCTGTTATCAACTTGAAAAGGTTAGTGTGAGGATGACATGGGACATTGATGATCATTGTGTGTTTCACAAACTTCCCTGGTGATGAGAAGTATGCAGACACTTCTTGATGTATAGAGCTCTTCCCTGGAAATGTGGATTCAGAACCCGTCTCTGGATTACTGTATTCTTCTCATTGGTATGACTTAGGTATCAAATCAGTGAGTTTGCCTTTGCCCATCCTCTGGTTCTAAAATCCTCTCACTTCCAAATTTGGAAATAACATAATCTTGCATATTTTGCTGTTTTCTTCCCTCTGCATGCATGCTCCTAAATCATTCAGCAGGTGCCTGAGATGAATTGCTTGGAAGCGGGACATGTGGGCTCTCATGCATTTAACTAACTAGGTTTCCATTTTCCTCCCTCTTTCTACCACTGTCTTGTATTCCCCCTTTTAGACATTAAATGACAAGAACATAATATCCAGCTTGCATTCCTTATAAAGTCCTCTCCTATATAGTTGTTAATGGCTGTCCATCATGGTTCTGCCTGGGGAGGTCTCCAACTCAAATTAACTCAAGGAAAGGATTGAGGAAGAACGTTAAAACCAAATCATAGAAATGATTACACTGTGTCTAGGTGACTTTTTAATCACAGGCTTGAAAATTTCAAGTCCAATTTTCTCCAAATATTCTATTTTTGTTGTGGTTAAATAACTACATTTTCCATTGTGTGGGTGTGTTTTAAAGGACTATGGCAGAGATCCCCACAAGGGATGCAAAGAAACTGGCAGGTACTAAAGCAGTGAAGGGAACTGTACGAACTTCAGCAAGTTAATTAACCTCTATGTGCCTCAGTTTATTTATCTGAAAAGAAAGATCACATTAATATTCACCCCATGGGTTGTCATGAGGGCTAAAATGAGTTTATGCAGGTGAGGAGCTGGGAGCAATGCCTGGCACAGGTTGGAAACAGCTGTTATTGTCATTGCAGCAGAGTCTATGTACAACTCTGTATGTCTGCTCCATTTTCTTCTCTCTTTACTCACTGGCTTTCCCTGCTTGCTCCTGGTTCCTGTTCTTACACAACTCTAAGTTGCATATGGTTTTGGTTTGCCATAGTTGTGAGCTTTCAACTTACTCCTATTTCAGCTTCATGATCTCACTTCCAAATAGCAACTTCCTTCTGTTCCTTGGTTTGCCCCCCACCTCCACCGAAAAAAAGAATTTGAATTGTCCTATCTACCTTTTACCCTTCTATGGTTGAACTCCATAAGGGCCAGATGGTTATCTCTGGACTAATTAACAATGGTGGGAGTAGAGGAGTCACACAGTACAAAACCTGGCTGCTTAGGCAGCAGGGGCTTGGGATAGGGGGATTTCCTTTAGAGAGGGCACGAGCAGACAGGCAGGCAGGCAGCAATGATTAGCATCTTGTAGTATAAATCCGAGACCACATGTCCACAGCAATTACATTCAGAGTTTCTTTCATGCACTCTGATTTTTGCCATAACTAGGAGGAAATACCTAAAAGAACACTGGACAAAGAGCCAGGGGAACGGAACCCAGACTCCAATCACAATTTGTTGTAAGACATCGGTGTAACCCATTTCACCCCCATAGACCTCAGTCTCCTCATCTGACAAGGGAGTGGGATGGAGAAGATGAACTCTAAATTCCTTTCCACTTCCAAGATAAAAAGGAAACAGAAATAACGAGGCAGGGTGCCTAAAATCTGACCTTGGACCTGAAATGGTTAGATAATTGAACTTGATGCATAAAGCATTAATGATCTGAAAAATTCCATATGTACTGATATTCTTGGAGACAATTATCTCTACAGTAAGCATATGTTGAATTAGCATAAGGTTACTATTAAAAAATACTGTGGAAATGAAATATAAACTTCTATAATCATAGGAAGCAACAAACTCAAAGTCACTGATCCAGTCTTTCACTTAAACAGGATTGATGACTAAAGCTCCAACTTCCTTCCTCACATCACTGATGTTACACATGTAGGACGTGAAGTCTGGATGAAAGGTGAATGGCTTCTAAGTGGATTTGCCTCCTCCCTGAGGTCAGGCGCTGGCTGGTCTTTAATCACTGTTGTCCTGTGCCTGGGCTTATTTATAAACAAGATACAGAGTCAAATGTGTACCACATGTGGAATGCACCCCAGAAGCTTTGTCATCATATGGGCCAAATATTGATTTTATAGGAATAAGAATGTGCAGTAAGCAACACGTGGAAAAGAAAGACTACATTTGTTTCCCAATAACCAAGTTAGTAGAAGACTGCAACACTTCTAAAATCATAGCCACTATTTAGGAAGAACTGATCTTTGGATGGTGGATGCCTTAGCCAGACCTTATCTACATAGTTCCTTTTACCAGTTGGGAGTAGAATTTAAGGTTTTTCTGGTTCCACTTTTTGCCACACAAGTCACCATCTATTCTCTGTTTTTCCCTGTCACAGGGCCTTGGAACTCATCTGGGAAGTGTAGTCCACCACTTTACCAAGCCAATTTGTGACAATCAGTCTTAGGGTGGCCCTACAGAAACCACAGTTATTTGCAATCTGAGCTGTCTCCCATTTGGGACAAACAGGAATAACTGCCCCTGAAGAGGCCTCTGAAGTGATTAGTCCACCTGTGTAAGGCACGCATATAGTCTAGGTCTTGCTGCTCTTAGCTACTTGGCACCCCTCCATTCTCTGCCTTCATCTCCAACCTGCAAGTTACATTGTTCCTTCAATGAGTTCCCTTGCTCTTTAGACTGCCCTTGGCACTCCTGTCATAGGCATTTTCATATATGTAGAAATAGGAAAGATGAGGGATCATGCAGAACAATTTGTCTTGGTCAATGGATTACCTGTAGATCATCAGATTGACTGAAATTTTGATGTCTATGTTATGTCCCTTGCAATATAATTCTAACAGAGTATCTTTCTGATGATACGGTCATTTAAGTGATCACTAGCAATGCACATGTTGCTGTGTGTTCTGAAATACTCCCATACTAGGTCTAAGTTTTGGACGAAAGTATATTGTTCTCAACGACCTCTAATCTGGTGCTACTCCAAGTGGTGCTCCGTAGACCAGTGTCTATCTAGAAAATTTTTATTCCAGATCCACATAGGAACAAGAACAGAAATTAAGAGCAAGAGTTTAGGAACATTAAGGCAATTGTACAGTGATTTTATGTCTGTTGACTCTGCAATTAAAATGTGTAAAATAAAATAAAATGTTTAGCTTGTATTCTGTAAAGCTTTACTTAACTTTCATTTTTCTAGTAATTCGTTTATATTACAATTTATAAAAGGATTGGTCTGCAACAGATTAAAAACAACAATAACCAAACCAAAGCTGGTTTTTCACCACAGATAGTTTGAGAAGCACTGCTCTAGAATTATTTTAGTTTTCATTTCTAGCTTCCACAAACCATATTAAGTGAAGCATCTTAACATCCAGGCTTTAAAAGAGGAATCCAAAGTTCAGCATCCCATGATGTAGAATTGTCTTCAACCCCACACCCTACCTAAGGACAGGGGGTTTTGTAGTTCTAGAGGTGAAGGAATGAACACTTCTTAGCTCTCAGAGGCCTGACGTGTTGCAGAATATCCCTCAATATTGAGCTGCAGAAACACTGAAGGACAGGCTATGTTTCAGGAGGAGACTCTGGGAGAATCCCACTTTATAGTAAATGTTATGCATACAACCTTTTATCAAGGGATACAATTTTTGAAAATCAATGATCATTTGGCACATGGCGAAGATTCCAAGACTAGAACAAAAGGTATTCTTTTGGATTTTATTATTGAATTATTTTCAGAGAAGAAAACCATGAAGAGGTTCCCAGTTCAGTAGAAAAGTCAATTCAAGCTTATAAAATGCGCTATTTGCAGATGTTGGTGCTATTTATTCACAGATTCAACAGGTCCAAAGGAGCAGGTTTCTCACGAATGGACATTTCATCACTCACCACTGTGTTACTTCTCATAGCTTCTCCCAAACTTACAGTCCTGCAAGACTTGTCTCTTACCAGGCTCCCATTTCAATCAGGCTATTCTGCCTCTCTCCAAGTCTGCATCCCACTCTGTGCTGATAATCCAGTTTGAGGACAGTTCCATGTATAAACTATAAGGCATTTGTGACACCTGAACTCCAGTAGTATTCCACACACACACACAGAAATCCACATGTCTTTAATTGATTTTTAATTTATCTAGGCCCACATGATATTTTTTATGTCTCCACTTTTGCTGAAAAACTCATAGATTTGTTTTCCAGTTATGCAAAGGGAAGATTTCCAACATACAAATGCATTGCTTATTTTCAGAACCATGACTGTTTTTCACCACCACCTCCTAAGTGTTGGCTGTGGCACTGGCTTCAGTTCACATAGAAGTCACTGTGCAGAGTCTTCAGGAACCTGCTGGACATGGTGTGAGGAGGCAGATGAGTTGCGCAACCCTGATATCAACTCCATACTACAAGGATTTTATAAGACATATACTGAATAAATGTGTTATGTTTTCAAGGAGGATTTTTTCCCTTAACATTTACTGAGCATTTATCATATGCCTGTCTTATATTGTTCAGGTGGCTTTAACAGAATGCCATAAACTGGGTGGCTTATAAATAATAGATATTTATTTATTATAGTTCTGGAGGCTGGGAAGTTCTAGATCAAGGTGCTGGCACATATACTGTCTGGTGAGGGTCCTCTTCCTGGTTCATGGATGGCTGCCCTCTTGCTGTGTAAGGGTCAAGGAAGTTCTCAGGTGTCCCTATTATAAGGGCATGAATTCCATTCATGAGGGTTTCACCCTCAAAACCTAATCACCTCCCAAAGACTCCACCTCCAAACACTATCGCATTGGGGATTAGGTTTTAACATACGAATTTTGGAGGAACAAAAATATTCCATTTATAGCATTCGCCCCATTCTCTCAAAATTTTTGTCCTCCCATTTGTTCCATCCTAATAGCATTTAAAGTCAAGCATCAACCTTAAAATCTAAGTCCAAAGTCTCATCTAAACATTGTCTAAATCTGATCTGGGTGGGACCTAAGATATGATTCATTCTGAGGCCAAATTCCCTTCCAGCTATAAACTCGTAAAACAAAATGAGTTACGTACTTTTAAAATACAATGGTGGGACATGCATAGGATAGACATTCCCATTCCAAAACGGAGAAATCAAAAGAAAGACAGGACTGACAGGCAAATTCCATTAGACCTTAAGGCTAGAAACTGGGGTAGGGGGCTAATGGTATAAGTCCCAGTTCAAATCTGATGGCTCAAGAACCAGGAGCACTGATATCTGAGGGCAGGAGGAGATGGATGTCTCAGTTTAAACAGAGAGGGAATTCACCCTTCACTCTGCCTTTTTGTTCTATCTGGGCCCTCAATGGATTGTGTGCTGCCCACCCACATCAGTGAGGGTGATCTTCTTTACTCAGTCAACTGAATCAAATGCTAATGTCTTCCAGAAACTCTCTCACAGACACACCCAGAAATAATGCTTTACCAGCTATCTGGGCATCACTTAGCTCAGCCAGGGTTGACACCTGAAATTAACTATAACCGTGCTCAACAGCTAATTTAATCCTCATAAATCTTGTAAAGATACTAATATTACCATCCTAATTTTAAAAATGAATCTGAGGCATAGAGTGCTAAGTGACTTGCCTATGGTCACACAGCAGGGAGTGGTAGAGCTGAGATTTGCACCAGGGGAGTATGGCTCCAAAGTTTTGCCTCTCAAGTTTCCCCCAAGACACAAATGCAAAACAGGATAAGAGCCTTTTGACCATTAGGGTGATAAAATGAAGAGGCTATGAGCCTGTGTTTTTAGCCTTAGTAAGTGAGGAGAAGACTTCCATGATGGAGAGTACAGTCCAGATACTTAAAAACCTGTAGCAGTCAAGTGCCAAAGAAAGTGTGAGAAAATGGAAAAAAGTCCAGTGAGTCTTGAATGCCCACTGCCTCCTGCCCTCCAGTGCTCTCCTCCCTGACCCCTGCAGCTGCCTACGGACAGCCCCTATTCCTCACACCCATATTAGCTCCCACTTTTTCCTGCTTTCCCACTCAATGACATGTCCCATCTCCTTGACCTTCCCCAACCCTTCCCAAGGGTATATGTTTCAGGACCTACAACCCACCTATCAAATTCACACAAAGCAGGGAGCATCTGAGCTTTCCAAAGACTTCTTCTCATTTTTCTTTGGCAAAATGATACAATTTCTCACAAAATTTATGGTTTTTACCTCACCATCCCCTTTACCATCTCCATACCTAACTAATATAATTAGTGTGCTCCTTTTCTTCAGCTAGAATACTACTGGGGAAAGGAATTCGATTTGGTAGATCTTCCCCCATTTTACTCACACTAACTCCCTGAGTTCCAAAGGATCTGGACCATTAATCAGCAATGATATCCGGACCACTGACAATTAAAAAAATTGGACTTAATAAATCCAAACTCAGAAAATACATTTCTGGACTTGTCAGAACAGTAAGTCAATGCCACGTGTCAATAGGAGGCAAATTTGAAACAGAAAAAAAAGTGAAATCAATGTTCTATCTGTGAGAATTCTAACTGTACTCCCTAAACTCAATATTAGAAGTTCAAAAGGAAAAAGAATTTTTTTTTTCTGATTGATTTGCAAATGACAAAGATAAGGTCAATTTCCTAAGAGTTTTTCTAAGCTTTTTTTTTTTTTTTTCACCTAGGAAGATTAAATGGGAAAAACACTCACTTTTAGTTTATCCAAAAAAAAATTTTAAAACAGCTCTATTTTGAATCTATTTGTGCCCATCAGATATTGGGGAGTATAGATGATGCCCAACTGAAGCAGCCTGACTCACTTCTCACACTTGGATAGTGATGTGAGCCAGATCAATGCTCATGATCAGGCCTTGTTTGACTTGTCAGCCTCTCATGCTTTGCATTAATAAGCTGTTTTAATAGAGTATGTGGTAGGATATAAAATCCCCATATGCTCTTCTGTATAGTCCTTTGGCTAATTTCTAGAGGCTTTTTATTGCTTCAGGATTATTTCACCTTGTAAGATCATCACGCAAAATTCCTGACTTCTTTCTTAATATTAACATTACAAGGGAATTTAGTCATCTGTACAAATATTGAGAAGTTAAGCTTTTGAATAAAAAAACCAACAACCAACCAAAAGACAGCAAGAAAACCCAACAATCTTTGAGACTAAAACACTGGAGTGAGATAGGTACCCACAATCTCTTTAACTGTAAAAAGACCAGGATCATTTCTCAGACTTAAACCTGGAATGTTCCTAGAAGAAATGAAAATGTTTCACATTCAGAATGATAGGAAGAATAAACATTTGTTAAAAATAGCATGTTTCATGGATTATAGCTCATAATGTTTCAGCTGATAAAGACTAAAGCTACTTCTTATTATATAAAGAATTTGAATTTCTTAGTACTTTAAATAAATACCAGAATATATATATATGATATCTTTGCTTCTAGGAATACTTGTAATTGTTAAGTGCTCATCTTGAGTTCAATGAAAAGGCAGAGGATGTTTAAAATTTCTTAAAATAATAGTATGTAGCTGTAACTGATTCCCCATATGACATTCCATTCTGCCTGAAGCAGTGTGTATGGGATAGCATTCCATAAAGGTATGGCATTAGGAGAAGTGATTGCCTACCAAGTATGGGACAACAAAAGTTACATTTTCTTTCTTTGATTACAAAATAACATGTGCCTGTGATAAAAAAAATAATGAAGTAGTATGTATGAAGTGAAAATTAAAAGTCTCCCTTTGAAGTGATGGTAGGTATTCCAAATCTTTTTCTGGGTATATATAAGTGAATGTATATCTAAATAACTAAATGTCACCGATTCAGATTTCTCCATATCAGAACCGTCCAAATAGTGAGATTGGCCTAAAAAGATTTGTTTGAAATGCTTATACATTTAAACTATCATGCCAAGTAATAATTGAAGAGTAATTTCTCATGGTGTGTGGCATATGGTGGGATGTGCTGGTTGGTTGCCATGGAGATTCATTTGGTGATATAATGCGAAGTGAGGCTGGTGGTTGTTCTGGTAATGCATGAGTTGGGCTGGTTCGGAGTTATTTCTATGTTGTAAAAGCAATAAAGTTTAAAGTACTAAAATGAAATTATACAGATATATTACACATCTCATTCTTACTCCATAATCCATATAACAGAAAGTGGAGAATGTATTCAGAAGATGTATAGATTGGATTAAGGTGGTTTTTTTTTTGTTATCATTGGGTTCTTTTGTAGGTAGAATATCTAGATTCATTAATCTAGCCATATTGCAGGCATTTTGGCAAAAAATAGTTCTTCTATTCTATTTGTAATCCTGATGTTGGCTGATTCCAAAGCCAAGAAATTGTCCCTATTCTCTGGCTGCTGTCTCTGTTCTGCATTGTTTACTTATATGGACAACTTGGCCCCTTCCTGCATTTAAGCATGCACACACACTCATGCACACATACGTATTCACACAAAGCATTAGTGGTGATTTGAGGGTATTGGCCAGACTTCCTACTATGAAGCACACAGCAAGCTATTTAAAACCACTCATTAACCACTTCACTTCTTAAGTCCTTTCCTCCATCTTGCTTCAGGGAGAGTTACACTTGCTTTTGCCTCAGATGCTGCTAGCCCCTCACTTTCTTTCTCTCTCCTCTCCTTATCTTTTCTGCTGTCATCTCCTTCCTTCAAACATGCAGAACAGGTTAGACTTCTTCACTTCCTTCTGCAAGAGCTGCATCTCCAAACCTACTGAAGTACTGAGTAGAACATCATTTAACTGGGTCCACCCTAAAGAGATCTTGTATAAAAATGGGAAAAAGTTATTACTTTTATATAGAAATCACTTGGGTATTGTTATATTTTACAAAATGGGACCATATGAAACATAATACTCTGCAACTTGCTTTTTCAGTCTCTCATCAGCATATCATGAATAACATTTCAGGGAACTTAAATCAACCTTACTCTTTTAATGGCTGAGTATTATTCCATGGTACATCATACTTAGGAATCCCCTCTATCAGTATATATTTAGCGTTTCTCTACAATTTTTCACTTTTGTAATGATGTAATGAATATACTTGCACATGCATATTTTCACATTGCTATGAGTGATTGCTGCAGGAAAAGGCCTAGAAGTGGAATTATGGTCAGGAGATAAGCACACTTAAAATTTTGATAGACTCTCTCAAATTGCTCACAAAATAGCATGCGTATGCATTCCCATCACCAGGGTGCACATTCACGAAGGATATTTGTAAAGCCTTTTAGCACAACTTTAAACTGTTCCTGGCATATTACATCATCCTTGCAGATGTTAAATAGTTGGGATTAGACCAAGAAATTATTGGTAAACACTGCCACCTAAACCCACTGCAAATCTACATGACAGGGAAAAAATGTTGGAAATAAAACTAAACAGAGATCCCAGGTCCCTCACCCAGTGAATAAAAGAGAATCTAAGTCTAGTTAGAATTTGAGTAGGAAGTTAATCTTAGAGACAATCACCAATCTTAGAGATAATCACTGAGGAAAGGCACAGAAAAGCACCCTTGTGGGGGATTGCAGGGGGCTCTGGGAGTGCATGTAGATACCAGCAAGTAGTGGTGACATCATCATCTTCTTTGTATGGGAAACACCCTCATGGTACTGAAACCCATACTAGCAGACTTCCACATGAAACTTCTGAGAAACAGTTGTGGGTTTCACGGAGGGCCGTCCTTCAATCTACATGCTTGAGAATGGCGGAGCTTTTGGCCACATTGCTTCTGACAATCTGTCCATGTCCCCAGCCTTGAAACTTAATGCTAGAAGCTACAACCTACTTCATATACAGGACAGTTCCTTGCACATTTTGGCAATATTTCCAGGGTAAAGAGGTTACCACTGAGAACTACTTGGGGAATGGAAACAGGAGATCTGAAATCTGGCTCAGATACTGCCCCTCACTCATGTTTTGTCCTTAGGTCAACTCTCATGTCTCACTTTCTTCATCTGTAAAATGTGTCTTACAAAGGCCTCACCTACCTTCCAAGTAAACATCATGTACGTTCACACATATAGAGGAAGTTTGTAGCACAAAGTGGATTTCAAATGTAAGGCTTTGTTAGTAAAGAAGGTTCTCTTACAGCTCTTTGTAAACACTACGCGAAACAAACCAACAAAACCCATTTCCAACAAATCAAAAGAAAGAGATCTGAAATTAGATAGCAGTGATGGGTTGCACAACTTTGTGAATATACTGAAAATCCCTGGTTGGAAAAAAAAGAAAGAAAACGAGAGTAAGGAAGGAAGAGGGAGAAGGAGACGGGGAGGGAGGAAGGAGGGGAAAGAAACAGAAAGTTTTTGGTTTTGTTTTTGTTTTTAATTGCAGAGATAATCAAAGGTGTAGGTAAATAACTTTCTTGGAGCACATTTCATAAGTCAGGCCCTCTTTAATTCTTTGGATATGGGATCTTTATTTCATCCTCCCCATAATTTGAGATGTAGAAATTATTGCCCAGATTTTTTGGGAAAATGAGAGTTTCAGCACCTTGACCAGGTCGTAGGGCAATTACCTTGTCCAGAGTTTGAATCTAACCCTTCTTGACTCTTAGGCCTGTGCTTTTTAGCTGTACCATGCTGCTTCTTGACCCAGTCAAAAGCTCAAAGCAAGCATAAGATTTGCCAATGACATCAGACCCACATATTCAGACTCCCCTCAAGAGACTCTATGTGAAATAACTTGAGGGATTTCCTTGTTGTTAATCTCAAAAGTGAAGTGAAGTGCCCCTCACTGAGAAGGATGGTCCATTATGTGTCTAGTGTTTATACACTCATCATAGCCTTCCTGGGTCTATTTGTATTTTCAGCCCTAAACCTTGTCTTGGGTTAATGAGCCCCACAAGTTCTCTAGCCAAACGTTTATTGGCTTCCAGCTTAACATAAGCTTGTACCTAATCAATGTAGCCGTTGAAACAAGTTCCATGCTGGCAAATTCCCAAAGCAAAAGGAGGTAAATGAGAACAACATGAATGAGGCAAACAAGGGAGCCACCATGGAGGAACAGTTTAATCAACACTTAGAGAAACATGGCTGCGTCCTGCTGAGATGGAAATAAATCTGTTTTGTAGACATCCTGATGCCTTTAACCATATCCTCTTCCTCTAGCACAAAGCCTTTCAGCTTTTGCATCACTCCTGCTGGAAATCACTTCATAACAAGAGAAGTTGAAAAATTTCAGATCCAGGTTTTAAAATTAATTTCTAAAACATAAAAAACAGTAGCAGACACAGTTGGTGCCTTACTTATAACCCCCTGGACATTTACTGTGAACCCCATGACTCCCTGCCTGAGGATTTTGCCAGACTGGGGAGCATGATAGACCAGTGTGCAAAGCAAGTAGGAAGTGCTAGGCTGTAAATTCCTCCAGAAGCTGCTCTCATCCAACGGCTAGGTTCATGGATAACTAATTTGATGGACAAAGAGTCAAAAACCTAGTTGATATATATAAATAAGTAGCTCAGTATCCCAGCTCCACGGTCAGGGTAACTCAAGGTGTGTTTACTCTGTCCTCCAGAATTCTTGAGCTCCAGGTGCCTAGAGCATCAACTGGTTTAATAAGGCTTCCTTTGTTGGCATCCTTCCCTTCCCTGTCTCACTTCCCATTTCCCTCCTGCTGTTTCCTGGGATTATCTCCCAAAAAAACCTCTTGCATTAAAATCTTTGTCTCTGAGTCTCCTTCAAGAGGAACCCAAAACAAGACAAGGGTGACTCACACTCTCTGGATGAAAAGGGAAATGATCATTAAGAAAATAAGCTTTTGGCCTTTCTCTTTAGTCCTGTTGACTTTGGATTTCTTTCATCCCTTTAGAACTTCTCTGTCGACTGATTTCCCAAGGTCCCAAGATTTGCCTGACCACCTGCAAATTAAGTGTTTCCCCATCTCCATGGCCACTCCTGGTTCCATTCACTAGTTCTCGCCAGATATTACTACCTGGAAAGTTAAACCTGCTAACACATAGAATGTTAGAACTGGGCAGGAAGGAACCTGAGACCTGTAAGGTCCTGTGATCTGTCAAAGAGACTCATCTAAGGTAGAAATCATGCTTTTTCCCAACACCTGCTGCTATGCAGGTTCTTTCCTCTCTTTCCCCAGTTATGACATAGTCTCTCCCCTCACTCCATTCCCTGCATTGGTACCATTTTTACCTTTGGTCCTCTTCCAGTTATTGGCCAGACTAAATGATCTCCGAAGCCCTTGGAAGTTATTTACCTTCAATGACTCTTACCCTTATCTTCTAACTAAGGGTCGGAATACTGAGACAATGCTCTCCCCAACCCCAAATGACCACCACCAGACCTTCCTGAAATGCCATGTTCTAGGAGATCGCTTCTTTCTCCCAAAAACAAGGTTTTGGTCACTGAGCTGAACAAATTATTTTTCTGAGTTCCTATATCCCACCTCTGTTAAACTTCTTTGTCTGTATCAAAAGAAGCTCCTCAGTTTTTCTCCTTTCAAACAAATCCCTGCCAGATACAGTGCCTTGACCAAGGGCATAGCTAGGCATAAAATCATCATGTATCTGTTCTAAACCCATTCTAATGGCCCTGGGGCAGGAGGGGATATAGTGTTAAGTCCCCTCCTCCTCAGCCTTATATCTCCCTCTCTGGAGTACTGCCAGCTTCCTTCACCAGTCTCCATTTGCAGAACCCCTCACCCCCTCACCATGTTCTTAGGAAGATGAATCAGGAGTGAACAGTTTAGATATCATTTAAGTTATCTTTTGATCACATAGAAGGTAAGTAAAGAATTCTTGGGACAAGTGATACACTGCATTCCTCAAGTATGTCAATCTGTGCAAAGCACTGAAGGGGCTGCATTGTTTACCTTAACAGTTACAGCCCCTGCTAATGATTACAAGGATGCTGTTTATATCAATATTTAAATATGCTGTTTCTCCCAAATGAACCAAAACAGCCTAATTTGATGTTATTTTATTAGGATGAGCAGATATTTGGACAATGTAAACCTGTACGCCACTTGCTATACAAACCTCTCTAATAACGCCTACTAAATACATATTTAAACAGTTTAAAAACACATTGACTACATAATTTGTATTTGTAACTGCTCAAAATAAAGGACTTTTTATTGAGTGTGCCAAATAATGCGAATTTGGATGCCTTCTGAAAGGATGCATTATTCATGTGGAAGAGAAACAAAATCAATAAATGAAAATTCAAATAAAAATAAAACCCATTATGATACTGCACCCAGACAATGATCATCTTGTGCATTATTTACTCAAGGAAAAGACACAGGAAAATGGCCCTTCTGAAACTGGGCTATGAACTGAATCATAACCTCCTGCTTAGGCTGTTCGAAAAGAAACAGAATTGTATGTTTCTAACAGAAAGAATTGTTATGTTTCTAAAAGAAAGACCCAATCTCTTTTCGTTTGTGACTAAAATTATTTAAAAATTTAACAAAGTACATTTGGGAAATTGGTAAGATGTGAACATGATTACATTCTATTGTTACCACATCACTTATTTCATTGCTACCAGGATATATAGAATAAAGTTCAGAATGCAGTTTTGCGGAAAAGCATATCTTTGCATATAGAGAATACTGGATACGTGTGTTTGTCCTTGATGGGGAGGAGAAAAACAAAGGTTATTAACTCTGGCACATCTCAAGACACTTCCTTACTTTTCACAAAGGCATCAATATCAGTCAAGAGGTCAGGCTTTGGGATCAGACATCCTGAGTTAAATCTTGCCTCTTACACTACTAGTTCTGTGATTTTCATTATTTAACCTCTCTAAGTTTTGGTAAAATGTTAGGTTAATGAGAATATCTGCCACTTGGGATTAAAGGAAATTCTTAGCCCAGTACCCGGCACATGGAAGTTACCCAATGAGTGTTAGCAATAAGAATATCTAAGAGTAGCACTATCTTTCCTTACAGACATTTGATTGTCAAAGCACATGGCTATCCTTCCTCAACAATAATGCACAGGTGCACATTGATTCTTTGCTGAAGAATATTATTTAAGACTCTGCTGCCTATTTTTTATCAAATGTTATGATAAATAAGCTTCAATGTTTCTTCACGGAACACTTGCCTGAAAACACATTTTATTCTTGGCACAAAGCAGATCATCAGGAAGCTACAACTGATTAACTTAAAGAACTGATATTATAAAATTTAATTTTGTTGAATTATATTTCACACCAACAGTTTATATTGAAGTGTGAAAAGAAAACAGCTCTAGGGAATTAAAGAGTTTGTTGATCATAGGGATGTCTTGAGGATGTTACCTACTTTATTACATAGTTTCTCCTTTTTGGACGATCCTCCAGTGCCTAAACTTAGGAAAACACTATATTTATTAATTCACTTAAAAAATGTAACTTACTCAGTTTTTGCTGAGCACTGTTCTGGGGCACTAGATATAGAGCAGTGAACTAAACAGACCAAATCCCTGCCCTGAGTAGCAGCATTCACCTTCTAGCTCCTTGGCATCTGGCTTACTTTTACCTTACAGATACCCCAAATGTTATAACTGAATAGATTTAACTCTTTGCTTTGGATTCTAGCAGGTTCAGAGCCAAATGATACAGATCCTTATAGCATATATCCTTGTATGCTAACTTTACTTGTGGATTTATCTTGCCCTTATACCCAATCTTCTCATCTACTTCTTTATTATTCTACTGCAAAATATGTGTTTTTATAAGGAACCAGAACATTTTTCAGGAGAAACAAAATTAAGAATTTATAAATGCATCAGGGAAATAAATAAATATAGCAATACAAACATAGGTATGTGAGAATTCAAGTAACTATAAATTATGGCTACTAGCATCCTGGATGGCCATTTGCTTTCCATCATGTTTCACCTCCAGCCTCAGAACAATGATTCTTGAAAGTTAATTAATGTAATAGATAATTACTGACCATGTGCAATATGCCAGATTCCATTCAAAGTAGGGGACTAATGGCTAACAAGACAGATTAAGTCTCTGGGAGCCTGTGTCTGCATGGAGGCTGTATTAGTCAGCTCAACCTGCTATAACAAAATACCATAGGCTAGGGGGCTTAAACAACAGAAATATATTTTTTTCAAAGTTCTAGAGACTGGAAGTCCAAATCAGGGTGGCAACTTGGTCAGGTTCTGGTGAGGGCTCTTTCCCTGAATTACAGACAGCCACCTTCTGCTGTGTCATCACATGACAGAGAGAGAGAGAGAGAGAGAAACAGAGAGAGAGAGAGAGATTCCTTCCTCTTATAAAATCACAGTTCTTTTGGATTAGAATCCTGCTCTTAGTATCTTATTTAACCTTAATTACCTCTCAGATAGGTATTTGACCCTATCCCCAGATATAGTCACACTGGGGATTAGAGCATCAACAAATGAATTTGGAGGGGATGCAATTCAGTCCATAACAGAAACCTCATGACATCTTGTCCAATAGTCAAAGAGTTCTAGGGAAGAGATATTACAAATTTATTCCATAGGTAGTTCTTGGGTTGAAAGCCCCTCATTTATATTTGATCTAAACCCCAAATTGCAGATAAAGGGCAATTTACCTGATTTTGTTCTCAGACAAGATTCAACTTTAAAAATCATGTTTATTTTTGTCATAAGATGAAGGAATGCAGCTGATATAAGATGGTGTACCAGTCTTCACTGATTGAACTATACAATACACTACAAAGAATGGTGTTGGTAGTTGTGTTGGCATCTACTTATTCATAAACATTATGAGTCTACTAAATTCCAGACACTGCTAGGATCTGGGATGTAGTGATGACTAATAAAACACAGTCCCTGGCTGGGCACAGTGGCTCACGCATGTAATCCCAGCACTTTGAGAGGCCGAGGTAGGTCGATCATCTGAGGTCAGGAGTTTGAGACCAGCTTGGCTAACATGCTGAAACCCCACCTCTACTAAATCTGCAAAAGTTAGTTGGGTGTTGTGGTGGGCATCTGTAGTCCCAGCAACTTAGGAGGTTGAGGCAGGAGAATCACTTGAACCCTGGAGGCAGAGGTTGCAGTGAGCTGAGATCGTGTCACTGCACTCCAGCCTGGGTGACAGAGTGAGACTCTATCTCAAATACAAAACACAACCCCCCACCCTGACAACACACACAAGTCCCTGTCCTTTCAATGAAATGGGACACATAGACAAATAAACAGATACATATAAAATAGTGCTGTAAGTAGAGGAAGGAAAACAATAGAGTCTTACGGACACATACAGGACACACACTGACACTGACCTCGGGTGTCAACAAAGGCTTTCCAAATGCAGTCATGTCTAAACTGACATCTTAAAGATAAGTAAAAGTTCTCTTGGTCAAGTGTGTATGTGAACAGGGATAGAGTGAGGAATGTGATCTAGAAATAAGAAGAATATAGAAAGAAGGTTTGGAGATTAGAGATGACATAGCTCCTTAGGAAAACCAAATGTCTGGATAGTAAAGAGAGGGAAGATTCTAGGACAGAACCCTCAAGAGTAGCCATCTTTTGAATTATTAGGAGGGGGAGACTAGATATTCCATGTCATCAACAGAGACATGGCCAGGAGGCAGAAGAAAATCCAGGAGGATTCGTTGTCATGGAATCAAGGTGAGAGACTGTTCTAGAAGGGGAGAGTGGTGATCTGTATTAAAAACTGCTAAGAGATGAAGTAAGGAGGGAAATGTGCCTAGGGATTGAGCAAAAAGGAAAGGAAGTAGCTGACAAACTTGGTGCAATCAGTTTTAATGACTGGTAGGGGGAAGAGCTGTTGTTACACCTATTCTCATATACCTTGCTGGCCCTGATGAGAAGGAATTTGGTTAGATAGCAGGCCTTCCCCAGGTGATGCCTTCCATGTTCAAAACAATGGCAGGTGTGTAGTATGTATGCATATAAATACACACATGCACAGTTAAGTGTGTATAACACAGACCACAAAATATTAACAGTGTGGTATATAGCATGGTGGGGTATATCTGGATGGTGGGACAATAGGAAATTGGTACTTACTTCATTACCCTTTTCTATATTTTATTGTTTTCTACATTGAACATCTATTATTTTAAAATTATAATAATGATAAAACTAATTTTAGAAACGGACTTACATAGGGGATGAAGGCAGATATTCCAATCTGGATTGATTTACCTATGAATTAAAACATGGTGTATCTTAATTTTTGTGTCAGGTTATCCAAATGCTTTTTTCCTTTATTTTTTTCACTCTCTAACCATCAACATTTTACATGCTTGGATACCAAGGAAGGCTTTGTCTGGATAAAAACAAACTGATTTGATGAGCCTGAAAGACGTCTTCCAATTTTGGGTAATTATATTGAAAATTTGCCCTGGATTCAGACAAGCTTTGAGCACACACAAAAACCATCTTTACCTTTGCCTTTCTTCCCTTCATGCCATAGATTTAAACAACAAATGGTTAAGATAACATTTATATTGCTGCCTTTCAGTCAAAATTGGCAAAACGGCAGAATAAAACAAAATAATCAGTTTGCATCCTGGTTACCCTTTTACAATTAATTTAGGGAAAGCATGTAACTGGCAGAGAGAAACACTTTTCAGATCTCATGGAAAGAAATCATCCATTAGAATTTAAGGTCTTTTGGGAAGCAAACTAGTAGCACACTCAAGCTTGTGGAGCACAGGTAGTTAGGCCCCTGCCAACTTAAGTGGCCATAGTGCTCGAGGCCCAGGGTCTTCCCTGACCCCACCCCCAAACTCCTAAGCAAATTCTCAAAGACAGATGACAACTGGGTAATTTCAACTGAAAACAGAAAATCAAAGAACTTGAGTCCCTTGCTCAAATCCATCAGGGATGTGATTAAAAAGGAAACTAGATTTCTTCCTTCCTTCTTTCTACACCCCACATACCTCCCACAGCTAACACAGCAGCCAGCACCATGACTTTCCAAGCTAATCATTAGTTCTTTCAAACCTTCAGACAAAAATATCTTCCTTTTGAATTTACAGACAACCTCCTCAGCTATATCAGTACATGCTCCAGACAGAGGACGAAGCATTTCAGTCAGGGCATGGGCAGGCATAGGAGGGCAGGGTTAGTGGAGACTCAGCCCCCATGATATGGGTTAGGTCAGAAGCCTCTTGTTCTGAGGTCAGAGGCAGTCTAGGGAAACGACACAGGCCAGCCTTTGGGGCTTTTAGATTTCCAGATAGGTTCAGAAAGGAGCAGTAGGTTCAGGAAGACATATGTATCTGAAAGAATACAAAAGAATCACCTAGGACAGACACGGTGGCTCATGTCTGTAATCCCCACACTTTGGGAGGACTGCTTGAGTCCGGGAGTTTGAGACCAAATTGGGCAACATAGTGAGACTACATCCTTACAAAAAATTAAAAATTAGCCAGGCATAGTGGCCCAAGCCTGTAGTCCTAACTACTCAAGAGGCTGCAGTGGTAGGATCGCTTTAGCCCAGGAGGTCAAGGCTTCAGTGAACCATGATCATGCTACTGCATTTCAATCTGGGCAACAGAGCAAGACCCTGTCTCAAAAAAAAGAAAATCACCTAAAAAGTTTGTTAAAAGTGGAGGTTCCCAGTCATCATCCCCAGATTCTGGTTCAGTTATGCCTGGGATGAACACCACAAATCTGCTTTGTAAAATAGTATGCTGGGTTATTCAGAAACATGTTCAGAAATGTTAGCTTATAATTTTCATGCCACCCTATGCTGGCACTGCTTTGATCAGTGGAGTCTGGGAAGCAAGCATAACTAGTTCCCCCAGGGCCTGGCTGGGGAACATGTACCTCTAGGTGGTGTGTGTGGTGTGAAGCAAGGGCCACATACTCAGAGGCTACACAGCCTCAACCCTCCTTGAGTAATGATTCTAACTGCTGGTCTATGGGACAACATTACTATTTTTATTAAAGCAAAGATGAATACACAATGAATACATTAAAGCAAAGATGAATACACAATGAATACATGATTTGAGTGAATATCAAAGATGAAACCTGAAACTTAAAAATAGGAGCTTATGGTAGGCTGCTTTTGATTGTATCTCTCAGATTGGATATGCTTTCTCTGTTCTCTGTCTCCAGTGGAAAGCTTGAGAAGCTTTGTTAGCAGCTAGCAATCAGCATACCATACAGTAGTTTCCTCATTTGAAAATGACATAACAGCTGTCTCTTGAAATTGTGGTAAGGCATAAACAAGATAACACTATTTAAGCCCTAGCCCAAAGTCTGACATTCCAAAAATGTTCCATAAATGTTCATCTTTCCCCCAGCAGTGAGAATACTCCATTTGGTACCCTAGATAAGTGAGGAATTGCCTCTTTCTCTTCAAGATCTGAATTGTAGAACATCTGTGTATGAGACCACATCTTTACAAAAAATTTTTTAAAATCTAGGCATTTTTTCCTTGGGAATTGACTGAAAAGGGTTATAGGCAAAACTAGTTTCATGTAAATGTTCGTAACAATGAGGAAATATAACAGATTGATGGTGGATTTAAGTTTATCTAAGCATAATACTGGACAGAAACTAAAAAGAAACATGTAGTTCATGTAGAAGTCCAGCAAGAAGATATTTTTCCTCTCTTGGAAACCTTCCCTATCACGTGCCATCTTATCTTATGGCTATTTGTGTGCCTTTCTTTGTACCTTTTAAACTATAAACTCCTTGAATGTGGAGACCACAAATTGTCTATCTTTGTATTCACTCATTTATTTTTTTAATTTAACTAAGATGAAAACAAGCTATAGGTAATGCATGCATGTGTTCAAAAAAAATGAAGCTACACAAAAGAAGGACATTAAGAGGAAGAGAGTCTCCTTCCAGGGTACTAGCGTCCTGGTTCTCCTCCATAGGGACAATCGCTATTCAAATTTTTTGTGTACATTTTCAGAGATAGTCTGCAAAAATAAATCACATTTATAAAAATAATAGTATGCCACACCCAATATTTGGTAGTTTGCTTTTCTATTTTATGAAATACATTTTACATATCTATACACGTATTTTATACATATGTATTAAATATATTTCTATTTTTATATTTTACAGAACATTCCATCTTAGTGGATATAATACTGTCCTATCCTTTCTAAACAGCTCCATAATATGTACCATAGTTTATCTTACCCCACTGATGAATATTCAGGTGGTTTTCAATTTGGGTGGTTTTGCTTCAGTGAATGTTCAAACAACACTAAAATGAATATCTTTGTAAATAAGCCTCTGGGCATATTTGAGATTGCATCTATAGGCTAAATTCCTAGAAGTAGAAATGGGTCATTTGTAATTCTGATAAATTGCCAAATTGTTCACCACTAAAATTATGCTAATTTACTCTTCTGCCAACAATAACTATTGATCCCAAATTTTACAAACATTTGACGTGTTATCAAAATTTAACAACCTAATGAGTGAATCATTTGCATTTCATATGAATTGAAGTGTTTTGATTGATAGAGAAAGGAAGAACTTTTGTGAGTTCTGGAACAACTCATTATCTAGTTGGACATACCCATATAAAAAATCAAATCCAAATAGATTCTGAACTTAAATGTTAAAGGCAAAACTATAGAAATTCTAGAAGAAAATATGAGAAAATATCTTTCTGACCTCAAAGTAGGAAAACATTTCTTTAATATGACCTCAAATGTACTAGCCATAAAGGAAAAGATTAATACATTTGATTATGTTAAATTAAAGAGCTTCTGATTATCAAAAGATACTTTGAAGAAGTGAAAAGATGCCAAAATATGGAAGAAGACATTGTAACATTTATAGTTGACAAAGGCTTAGTATTCGGACTACATAAAGAGTTCTGCAACTCAATAAAAAAAGACAGCTCAGTAGAAAAATGGGTAGAAAACATGAACAAGCATTTCACAGCAGAGACAATGTGAATGTTGAATATACATAGGAAAAGAATCTCAATTTCATCAGCATTTAAGGAAATGCACATTGAGATATCAATGAGATACCATCTTACTATCCAATACTACCACGCATTGGCAAAAATATAGGCTCCTTTACGCTGCTGCTCAGAACATATACCAATACTTTGGAAAGTCATTTGAGATTATCATTCACAATACTCTAGATATATATTTCGTAACCCTAGTTTTACACCCTGGAGAAAATCTCCAGTGCAAAGAATGTTCATAGCAAGTCTAGCAGTAATAGCAAAAACTGGAAACATCCCACATGTTCATTGACTAAAGAATAAATAATTGCACTACTTTCATTCAATGGAACACTATGTAGAGAAGCTAGTCCTTGTGGTTTTAAATCCTGGCTTTCCCACTTACCAAGAGTGTAATTTTGGACAATTACTTAACTTCTTTAAATCTCAATTTCCTCAACAATAGTTTATACCTCTGTGGTGAAGATTAAATGATTGAGTGCGTGTAAAGCTCTGAGAACCATGTATGTGCATAGTAAGCACCCTGTGTTAGCTATCAGTATTTAAAGAGTGTGGATAGAGTTTTGACGGATCTGAAAAAATCAAGAAACAGATTTGAACTAGATGGTGAAGGTACAAGGGAACATATAAACTGAGGATAAATAGGATGAATAAGGGCAAGAAGAAATTTCAGGAAGTGGGAACAAAATGCAAAATGTCAGGGAGTGTGGAAAAAAATCAGGTACCAGGACAACTACAGCCATTCTGGGGCAGAGAATGTGGGCAAGACAGACAGTAGAAGATAGGGCTGAGAGAAAGTCAGGGGCCTGGCCTGAAGCAGCATCAGTGATGGGTGGGAGTCCTCTCAAAATCCACATCCTGTTAATTGCATTGTCGCATTCTCAAGACACTCATAGCTTTCTTTATTTTGAAGTAGGATGATCTAGAAGTTTCTCCTTACCTTGTGGAAATTAATTCTTATCTATTGAGTTTTTTTCTACCTTCTTGACACAGAAGTTTAATTATAAATTCAAAGCCTCCACCCGCCAATTTTTTTCTTAAATTCCAAAATAACGATGAGATGTGGCTTCTATTTGCCCTACAAAATCTATATCCATTTTTTTCATGAAGGAGGCCCAAAATATCAAAATCATGATGATGAAGGGATAAATATAATCTGAATTCATGTTCTATGAATTGCTCATTCATTGCATGATGTCTCAGAATCTCACGCATTGGCACCTCCCAGTTTATACATCTTTTTCAAGTTTGTTACCACATTTAAGTTATTCTTCGCTGACAATGCTGTAGGGAGGGTATTAGTCCATTCTCACGTTGCTATGAAGAAATACCTGAGACTGGGTAATTTATAAAGAAAAGATGTTTAATTGGCTCACAGTTCTGCAGTTATACAGGAAGAATGATGCTGGCATCTGCTCTGCTTCTCGGGAGGCCTCAGGAAAACTTACAGTCATGGTGGAAGGCAAAGGAGAAGCAACACTTCACATGGCCAGAGCAGGAGGAACAGAGAGAGGGGAAGGGAAGGTGCCACATACTTTTAAATGACCAGATCTCATGAGAACTCTATCAGGAGAATATCACCAAAGGGTTGGGGCTAACCCATTCATGAAGGATCCACCTTCATGGTTGTAGTTGTCCTGGTACATGATTTTTTTCCACACTTCCTCCCATGATACAATCACCTCCCACCAGGCCCCGCCTGCATCATTGGGGATTACAACTGAACATTAGATCTGGGGGGAGAACACAGACCCAAACCATATCAGGGAGGCCTTGCTAAGTCCCTTTAATAAGTAAAGAGGCTAAGGGCCATGATGTGAAAGGGGGTGTGTCCACTGTGGAAGAACTTTGAACCTGGTCAGTTCTGAATTGAAATCCCGAATCTGATACTTAGCTGGGTAAACTAACCTCTCTCAACTTTATATTCCTACTGTTTGATGAGCAATGATGAATAAGCCTCACTGGGTTTTGTTCACATTTCAATAAGGCTTTAGCCCATGATGCTGTGCTCTACATGGTAGCAGTGATTACCATTGCTGCTCAAGGGTAGAGCTCAGGTTTGAACTCGCTCAGTTCTCCTTACTCTAAGGCAGTGCTCTCTCTCTTTTGTTATAACACAGATGTTCCCAAGGCAGGAGTGGAGGGCTTCCCGGGACCCACATTTGTTAAGGCCATATTTGGCCTGGCTCCCATTCTTAGAGCATATACTTTCCTACCATGTTCAGGAGATATTGTCATAATTTTGATATAAAATGTCACACCACATGATATGAGTGGCTAGCAGTTATAAATTCTGAGTTTTTGAATTACCAGGAATAAGCACTGGTAATTGAGGCAGAAGCATTTTTTTTTTTTTTTTTTTTTTTTTTTTTTTTTGCGTGCTAAATGTGATTTCACAGATTGTTAGAAAGGAAAAAGCATTTTTCTCTGTAACTCTATCATTAGATCTTTTAAAAGAGGAAAATTCCTGAATGTATTCCACTGTTAAGTTCTCCCATAATAGCATCACCTTGATGCTTAAATAATTTATTTCAAGACTTTATTAGATTATGAAACAAACATCTTGAGAGCAAGGATGTCATAACTGCTTCATCTGCTCAATGCTAAGAACAGATACCTTGTGCTCCTACCCTATTCAATGTAGGTGTCCGTTAACTGTTTCTTGCATGAAAATTGAATCTTGAAGGAAAACATGGCTGAATGGACCTTTCCCAGGACCAGAATGTACTTTAGTGTGTCTGGCACAAATTACAAAATATGAAAGACTTTCTTTAATCTCCATGTGAAGTAATTTTCCTTCCTCCCTCCTTCTTCTTCTCCTCATAGGTTAAGGTTATTTCACAATATGGTGAAGGTCCTTTGTGGCAAAACTATTATTTATTTCTCATTAATGGAAGTGGCAGAATCAGAGAGGACTAGCTTTTCCTTTGAAGCAGATCAGTTCTTTTAAGTTAGATCAGGTTTCACATCAATTAAAGGCACCATCCCTGAGCATAACTGGAAACGTATCCCTTCTTCAAAAAGGTTTAGAATTTGGCTGATACACGAGATATATTCTTAGGCGAGGGGGTTTTCTGGTTTGTCTTTTATTTTAAGAGTTCCTGGTGGGATGTTGGAGTGGAATTCACATTTTCAGTCCTCCACTCATTAGGCAAATGGCATTTGTCCATTTGCCTATGGTTTAAATTCAGCAAAAACTAAAAACAACAAGAACAACAAACATTTCTTCCCTCA
Source organism: Piliocolobus tephrosceles (assembly GCF_002776525.5). NCBI lineage: Eukaryota > Metazoa > Chordata > Mammalia > Primates > Cercopithecidae > Piliocolobus > Piliocolobus tephrosceles. Next base: position 65,438,692 of record NC_045447.1, on the reverse strand, counting down.
TGTAAGGAGTTTGTATCCGGATAATAAACAGCAATCTTATATTTGACTCAATAGTTTCAAAGTTACTATTATGAAACTTCGAATTCCTCAGATGTTCTCTGGGCTCATTGTCAGATTTCTTTTTTCCCCTTTTGGCTCTCTATGTACTATATACATGTCAAAGACACAAACACGACCTTTCTATTTTCCACCTGCACTGTAGATCCGTTAAAGGGTCTTTTAAATGCTGCTGTATCGGGAGGTCCTTCTTAGCCTGGACTGGCTTCCTGAGGCCTCTTTTCTTTTTGGCAGATCCAGGAGATCAGATTCTTCTTGCATGAAGGATGTTACCAACATGGATTGCCACAAACCTGGCAGAGCAGTTGTCATAGAGTGTAGTTCCATGGTTCTGACTCCTCTTATGGCTGAGACTTCCGCTTCTGCTTTTATTTCTGAAAGAGGCTCTCAACATGCCTGCTCCTTCCCACCCAGTGATTTTACATTAGTAAATGTACCTGGGTTCTTTCTCCTAGGCATAAAAACTTATTGCAGTACAGGCACTCCCCTTGCTTCTCCTGCATGCTTGTACCTCCGAAGTCCTTCAGACTGGCCACTTTCAATTGCCTAGGTCTCCATCCTATCCAAAACACATCCCCTCTGGGCCTTTCCCCACTCACTGCACTCATTAACTCACAGAATCTTCCTTAAAATCGTCACAACTGCAGTACTCTTGTGCTTTAGTTTTCTCTTTTCAAATTCTGGCTGTGGCTGTCAAATTTTTGACAAGCCATTTACTCCACTTATTCCAAATATGTTCTTATATCTTTAATTGGAAAAACATGTTTAAAAATTTCTGGTGGCACTGATGTAGTACCTTTCAATGTCTTTGGAGATATAGGCAAAATGATCTGCTACTTGGTCCTTTCTCTATTCACAGCGTTCCTGTTTACATCCCTCTTTCTTTGAAGTAAAATCTGGAGGAGAGGATCGGCGGTCTAAGGAAGGTCACCCTTACACGTAGACCTCACCTGAAGCTTCTCAGAAATAAATTCCAGAGCAAATCTTCCACACCCGTGTTCTGAGAGAGTCCAGGAGAGCAGGCTGAGGTCAAGGTAAAGGACAAGTCAAGCTGATCTCACACATTGCAACGTGTCTATGGGGATTTCAGGAACAGCAGAGCTACTCCGTGCTTTTGTCATCACCACAGCAGCAATAGATTGAAGAGAAGAGAAATGTACTTTTTTTTTGTCTGAGAGACAGAGTCACGGAGCAATTTTAACTGCTGGACTATGTGGACTGGTCCAAGGCCTAATTTCCCGAATTCTTCACTAAAGACCTCTTGTCCTTTGAGGGCAATGCCAATCATTTCAAGCATCGGCTGGGAGATAAGATGAATCTGTACATTCTTTCAGGTTTCCAGGTGCAGTGTAATTAAAAATAAGAAGGTCTGCTTGAACCAAGATCACCCTAATTATCTTTGTTAAAAACACAGATGAGAGGCAATAGAAGCTTAGTGTACAAGAAAAGCCTCTTTCTAGACCAGAACTATATTTAAAGAAAAACCAAGAAAAATGGAAAATTCCACTATTGGTATATTCCCCTGTATTTAATTTTCTCACAGACTATCTTAAATCTATACTGCTCTAATCCAGAAATTATGGTTTAGTGACTAAGGTTCTAGGATCAACTACTTAGGTTTATGTTCCACATCTTCCAATTACTAGATGTAGAATGTTGGGAAAGTTACTTCAACTTTCTAAGTCTTCATCTCTTCACTTGTAAAATGGGAATAATAAAAGCTACCTTATAAGGCTGTTGTGAGATTTAAATGAGACTATATGTCTAAAGTGCTTAGTTCAGGGCTTGGCAAGCAGTAAGCACTCAATAAATACAATCTATTTTTACTCTTACATGCTGAGTATCCCTTATCTGAAATGTTTAAAACCAGAAGTGCTTCAAATTTTTTATTTTTATCTTTGGATTTTGGAATATTTGCAGGTCTATAGTGAGATATCTTCAGGATGGAACCCATATCTAAATTTGAAATTCATTTATGGTTTATATATACCTTATCCACATAACCTGAAGGCAATTTTATTTTTCCCTTGGAGATGCTGAATAAACTGTGTTGTGTACCTACATTTGGACTGCAACTCATCACATGAGGCCAGGTGTGGAATTTTCCAAATTTCAGATTTTGGAGCATTTTGGATTTCAGATTTTCAGATTGAGGATGTTCAACCTGTATTTAATTTGGGTGGCTTTGGTTGCCTTCAGCAGAAGTGAACCTACAAGAACCTCATCTTCAGCATCTGTGAGCTCCTATCTCTTTTCTTTGCACCACCTTAGTTGTCATTACATTGCAAAATCTTCACACCTTGCATTTCATAGTCCAATTAAGTCATTTCCCTGTTCCTTAATAAGCGAGGTACCCCCACAATTCCTATGGCATTTGCTGCTCCCCAGCAAAGAAAATGTCAAACAGAAACACTTAGGACTTCCCCTCTCAGAGCCAGATCTCTCCCCAAAAATTATCCTCTTAGCCAATAAACACTGGCATGGACTTTATTAGACACTTGGGAAATAAAGCATCAGCCATTGCATTTTCATTTGTTTTCTATGATTATGAAATGGTCTACACTTCCTGCTTAGTTTGTGACACACTAATAATGAGTCTGTATATTTCTTTTTCTACAAATTGGCATGGTCACCAAATCAGAAAGACTTAGTTCATTGTAGTCTTTTAGGAACAAACCAATGTTTCATGCATTCAGATCTACTACTTAATATTTTCGTAAGTTACAAAGTACTCACAAAGTCACGAGAACCTGCCTGTGAGTCCAGGCTGTACTACTTGAATAGAATGCCAATCTCTATAGAAAGAAAATTTGAGGATTTTAAGTCATATTCCAGGTATCTAGGTTTTTGTCTTTTTATCCTGTAAGAAGGCATCAATGTTGTCAGATGTTACTTTGTTCAGGATTTTTTTACACTTACTACATTCTATCAGTGTCACCCAGTTACAATTTTTTTTTTTTTTTTTTGGTAATACCATATAAGGTGAACATGGGACAGGTGTCAAGGGGGCTCATGTGTAAATAAAAGTTATTACAGGCAGTGCCTTAGTGTTCAAATCATTTTGTCCAAGGCAGTCTTGGTGGCTCTGCCTAAATGGCAGTTCATCAGTGTCTAGGAGGTCACGTCCTAGAGAGTGGCTTAATTATGGTTCATTTTGGGTCCTATAGTTGAGATTCTCTGATTTTAGGAAGGAAGTAGGGAAAGGGAGGAAAGGAACTAAAGCCAAACATAATGTGTTCATCATTGTTTAAAACCCTTTCCAAATGCCATCTCATAGCAAATGAGGCACTTTACAAATTGCCTTATAAGGACCCACTGAAGGAATTCTGTAATAAGTCTGATTCATCTTCCAGGATGCTTTCCATGGGGTAACTATCACTGTACATGTGCTTTATCCCTGGAGAGCTGTCCATAGCCAAGTTCCAACTACCTGGCCACAGAGGTGGGTATCTGTTCCAGGCTGGACAGAGATTTCCTCTATGAACAACGCTTGCAGGAAGAGTGAGGGTCTTTTTCTTTTGATTGGCTGAGTAAAGGACTTGCCCTGCCATTTCTACTGCCACCTGCTGACAGGCAGCCTCAGGATGAAGTAACAGATAGAGAAAAGTCAAATTCAGAGATGGAGGAAGTACCAGAAATTTCAGATTGTCTGAACTCCTGGATCTAAACTTGCCTGAAGCCAGACAGACTGTCAAGGATTTCCCACTTTGTTTTTGGATTAAGCCCATTTGAATTGGGTTTATGTCACTTGCAACTAAAAGTCCCAGACAAAAAGGAGAGCTATTATGCTCATTTTATGAGTAAGCAAATTAAGGCTCAGAGGAAGAAACGATCTTGCCTGAAAGCAGCAGAGATAGGACTTAAATCCAGATTATTTTGTGTCCAAAGTTTGTGTTCTTTCTACCTTGGTGCCTCCTTGGAAGGTCAGGAGAAGCTATGGAACTCTTCCCAAATGTCTTAATTCTCCAAGAGTTGTAGTATGACTGAAACAGACAAGGGTTTGTGTGAATCTCACATTTGGTTTGAGCCAATACAAGCGTGATCAGAAAAGTTTACCAGCAAATATCTCTGGAGTGATTCCAACTGCCCTACTGGGTAGTGTGGACAATCAGTGAGAACAAAGACTAGCACAACACTAAGCTGCAGCTGAAAGGAAAGTGGATATAACTCCTCTTTGAATAAGATAGACAAAATAGGACAAAACCACCTTGAGATACACTCAAGAACAACATCACATGAAGAGAAATAGCTTGGATCAGCTCGGGATGCAAATCACTGATGTACAGAGGAGTTGGGGCATAAACTTCAGAAGAAATTTGGGTGTCTGGAAGTTCCAAATTACAGGGAGTGTGATGGGCTTCTTGGCTAGGGGAGAGATACTGGGAAATAGTGGCTACAGTAGCTAGTCTAAGAACTGTCTGCAACCATGCACAACTGGAAACACTCTTGCCTTTTGCCTTGCCCTTCCCTTCCCTTCCCTTCCCTTCCTTTTCTTTCCTTCCTTCCTTCCTTCCTTCCTTCCTTCCTTCCTTCCTTCCTTCCTCTCTTCCTCCCTCCCTCCTTCCCTCCCTCCCTCCCTCCCTTCCTTCCTTCCTTCGCTCTCTTAGCACATGTTTACTAGTCCCTTATTATGTGTAAGGCTCTGTGCTGAGCACTGGAGATTAAGTGATCAAGATGGGGTTCCTGCCTTCAGAGCTTCCCAGTTGAAGGCTATGTATGAAAGTCATTGGCAATTGTGTGAGTGTATGTATGTGCATGTGTGCACATATGTGTGTGTGTGTGTGAGACAGAGAGAATGAAGCAGAGATCTGGAGAATTAATACTGAAGATTTCAGAACCACCATTTATGCCAGCAAATATATATATATATATATATATATATTTTCTTCTAGTGAGCCATCTACATGACAAATACTCCTAGGAGTAAAGCCTTATTTAACTGCACCTGTGCAAGGAGAAATTCTGATGTCTGGCTGAAGGGCTTGGGAATGAAGACCAGAATGGTGGAGGTAGCAGCAGAGAGGACCCAGCTCAAGGAGAAAAAGAGCTTTTTCAGTGAAAGCTGGGAAGGTGGTCAGGACAGCTGTGCCCCCTCCCCTCCTTTGTGAGGTGGCATCTCACATGGTAACAGGTACCCCTACTTGAATGGGGTGTTTCGCTTGGGTCCAGTAGGTTGACCAGAACAGGGGGCAGGCAGAAGTCAACTCTCAATGAATACTGACTGGTCTCTAACATTGTGTGCTGCCTCCTGGATTGTGAAAATGGTTTCCATATGCATTATTTCACCTGATCTCTATAGCAATTTGAAAAGGCAACTGAGTATTGTATTCTTTGGATGTGGAAAATAATGCTTGTGAAGGGGAATTGACTGGCCCAAGCTCACACAGCCTGAGACATGGCAGAAGTGGGACCTGAGCCTCAATCTTTTGAGTGCAAAGCTCATGCCTTCCAACTAACTGCATTCACTTCTTCTGTTCCAACCCAGGAGACTCTGCCATTAGAAATGGCTGAGGAAAGAGACTACTTAATCAGAGAACTATACAGTTGGCACAGTTCCTTTCTCAAGAAGAATCCTAGGCTGAAGGCAGTGTATTCAATCATCCTTAAAAGAGCACAATTGCATTTCACTCATTCAATAATTTGGTCAATGAGTGTTTCCTTGAAGAGAAGCAACTCAGTCAAAATAACATGTATAAAGCTTCCAGCATAGTACTCATTGCATAGCGGGCACTCAATTATTGCTTAATTCAGGGTCTGCAACCTGCCTACCTCTTTAGCCACACCTCACACAACTCTCCCACCAGTCACACTGGTCTGCTTTAAATTTCTCCAGCATATGTAGGTACTATCATAGTCCTGTTATCACAGATGAGGAAACAGGCACAGAAGGTAACTTGCCTGAGGCCACACAGAAAGTCAGTAGGGCAGTGAGGATTCAAACCCAGGAAGCCTGGCTTCTTAGCCTACATCCCACACCACTGCCTTTCCCTAAGTGGGTGACTAGGAAAGAAAACTATTCCAGAAAGAGGCAAGAACACATTTTCACCCCCACAGTGTTTTCTTGGGGCTTGCACAAAATTATATATGTAAAACAAGTAGAAGATGGCTGATCAACTAACATTAGCCAAGGTTATTACTCATCACAGAGTAATGAGACATCTAGTGAGAGTTGCTCAGGGAAACCTCAGTTTCCATCATGTGGATCAGTTCCCTCTTTTACACCCTCTTCTAAAGAGTCACACTGTTCTTTAGAGCACTTGTCTCAGTTTAGAATTATACATACATTTGTGACTTATTTAATATTTCATTTAGTTTAGAATCCCAGTGCCCAGTCCTGGTAAAAGCAAACAAACAAACAAAAAATCCAACTCAATAAGTATTTCTTGAATGAATGGATGAGTGAATGAAACATTCCTTGCCGCCCTAGAGTCCTACATTTTTTCTCTTCTTAGTGGGAGGAGAATATTCATCTTTGTTTCTCTTCATGCCATCTTGGGACTCTCACGCATTTCCCACAACGAATCTACATGGTGTTTACAGGTGCCTTCTGAAAACCGCCCACTCCCTGGTTTCTAAACTCAGCTAAGCTATGTCTCTGAAATGTCAGCCTCTCTCGTTAAGTCTCCTTCTCAAAAGAAGCGAGAAATTCAGACAAGGAAAGTTTTCAGTTCCTCTCCTAGTCGTGCCAATTGTATAATGAATCTGTGGGATTGAGTTTATTTCCAAATTTAGACCCACTCTGAGCACAATGGAGGCTTCTAACTCATCGCAGTGGATCTCAAACCCACTTTTGACTTTTAAAGCTTACAGATTTTTCTGGATTTTGATGAGTGGTGAGTGGGAACAGAAAGTTCCAGAAGATACAGTCCTGTAGTTTCTGTTCATGTCCTGTTTTCCTTTTGTCTAAATGTGGCTCTTTAGAATCTACCCTCTCTTTCCTCTCCTATGATCATACTATTTAGAGACAAATATTTTCCCTGCCCTTCAAGGAAGCTGTTTTATTTCTGGTTGCTCATAAAATAAAGAGACACAGAGTCCTTCAAATTCACCTTTCTGGCCTCCTTCGTATACAGATTTCTTGTGTTCTTTGCTTCCTTAATCTTAGTATTTTAATTTTCTTTCTTCTTAAAGAAATTTAATTTCCTTTCTTACATGCATGAATTAATATGAATTTTAATCCTCACTTTGCTGTATTACCTTGGCTTTTTCTTTTCTTTTTTTTTTTTTTTTTTTTTTGAGATGGAGTCTCGCTCTGTCACCCAGGCTGGAGTGCTGGAGTGCAGTGGCCGGATCTCAGCTCACTGCAAGCTCCGCCTCCCGGGTTCATGCCATTCTCCTACCTCAGCCTCCCGAGTAGCTGGGACTACAGGCGCCCGCCACCTCACCCGGCTAGTTTTTTTGTATTTTTTAGTGGAGACGGGGTTTCACCATGTTAGCCAGGATGGTCTCGATCTCCTGACCTCGTGATCTGCCCGTCTCGGCCTCCCAAAGTGCTGGGATTACAGGCTTGAGCCACCGCGCCCGGCCGCCTTGGCTTTTTGATCTGTAAAATTGGCCATTTGTGTTTCACAGGTTAATTGTGAACATTAACAATGAGGTAATGGATGTGTCACAGGATAATCAATAGGTTATTTCTTTGTTTCTGTTGGGGCTCCAAAGCTAAGAATAATAGGTGGCCAGGGCCCCTCATTCTACACAGGGATGTTGGACCATCTAGGCAAGATTTGCCCCAACTCTTCTGTGCCTCAAAGCCCATTTCCCCCTGCTGGGGTGCAATGAGAGCCTCAAAGAGAAAGAGCACAGAGGGCACCACACCCAGATGACAATAGCACCAGAGAATTTACCTTCCTCCTTCCTTCTCTCCCCCTGCCTTGGAGGAGTCAGAGGCTACTTAGTGAGTGGGGAGAATGAGAGGGAAAAGCAGATGGAAGAATTTATTACAGAACAGGCAGGGCCCAGGGTCACCTCCACCCTTCCCATTGCTATTCCACAGAACAAATGAACGGACCTGTGCTGGCCAGGGAGAGAAGATTTGAATTGGATGAGAAATGGAAGTTTTGATATTAGATATTAGAACTTTAGCTATTAGTCTCTAATCTCTTATTCAAAACCCTTGGGGCCACATAGACTTCAGAATCCAGCACTTAATTGTGAGTTTTAGAAAGGACCTATGATGCAGATGCTGTAGTGTAGGGCAGCACTCTGTAAGCAAACACCTTAATATTTCTGCAGCGAAATGTATTCTTCTCCACACAAGGCAAGGTATGTAAATCACTACACATAGCCTCACATAAGTTTTTCCACCTAATATCTTTGTAGCAAACTTCAAAAAGTTTAGACTTTTAGAACTGTGGAGATTTCAGAATTGCAGATAAGGGATTGAGGTGAGAGTCCTAAAAATAAGAACGTCTATTGATGCCTGAAAGTGACCTGAGAAGATTCAGAATCTGCCCAAATAATCTCCAGGGACAGGAAATCAAATAGCGATTGGGAAAGAAAGTGGTGCACAACCTTTTCTGCTCAAACATCACTGAATTCCACTTGTCAAGAAATCAGTTACTTATATAAATGGGTATGTATGTCATCTGTGTGTTTCTTACACAGCAGATGATTAACAAATGTTAACTTCTCTTTCCTTTTCCATCAGGTCCTCCACATCTTCATAAATATGGGCAGATTTGCTGGTAAGGAATCCCTATTGTTTCCTAGGGGGAAATTTTATTTATTTTTATTTTTTAATTAATTTGTAAATGTGTTTCTATTTCAATAGGTTTTCGGGAAACAGGTAGTGTTTGGTTACATAAATAAGTTATTTAGTGGTAACTTCTGAGATTTTGGTACACCCATCACCTGAGCAGTGTACACTGTACCTAATGTGTAGTATTTTAGTCCGCACCCCCCTCCCACCATTTCCCCAAAGTCCATTGTATCATTCTTATGCCTCTGTGTCCTCATCGCTTAGCTCCCACTTACGAGTGCAAACATACAGTTTTCGGTTTTCCATTTCTGAGTTACTTCACTTAGAATGAGAGTCTCCAATTCCATCCAGGTTTCTGCAAATGCCATTATTCATTCCTTCTTATGGCTGAGTAGTATTTTATGATATATGTATATCATAAACATATATGTATCATAAATATATATATATCACATTTTATCTGCTCATTGATGGGCATTTGGGCTGGTTCCATATTTTTGCAATTGCAAATTGTGCTGCTATAAACACGTGTGTGTAAGTATCTTTTTCATATAATGACTTGTTTTCCTCTGGGTAGATACCCAGGAGTGGGATTGCTGGATCAAATGGCAGATCTACTTTTAGTCCTTTAAGGAATCTCCACACTGTTTTCCACAGCAGTTGTACTAGTTGACATTCCCACCAACGGTGTAAAAGTGTTCCCTTTTCACCACATCCACCAACATCTGTTTTGTTTTGTTTTTTTAATTTTTTGATTATGGGCATTCTGAAGTCTATGTGGCATCTGATTATGGGCATTGAAGGAGTAAGATGGTATCGCATTATGGTTTTGATTTGCATTTCCCTGATAATTAATGATGTTGGGCATTTTTCCATATGCTCCTTGGCCACTTATATATCTTCTTTTGAGGACTGTTTATTCATCTAGCCCACTTTTTGATGGGACTGTTTTTTTACTTGCTGATTTGTTTGGGTTCTTTGTAGATTCTGGATATCAGTTATTTGTTGGATGTATAGATTGTGAAGATTTTCTCCCACTCTGTGGGTTGTCTCTTAACTGCTGATTATTTCTTTTGCTGTGAAGAAGCTATTTCATTTAATTGAGTCTCATCTATTTATATTTGTTTTTGTTGCATTTGCTTTTGGGTTCTTTGTCATGAAGTCTTTGCCTAAGCCAACGTCTAGAAGGGTTCTTCTGATGTTCTCTTCTAGAATTTTTATGGTTTCAGGTCTTAGATTTAAGTCTTTGATCCATCTTGAGTTGATTTTTTTATAAGCTGAGAAATGAGGATCCAGTCTCATTCTTCTACATGTGGTTTGCCAATTATCCCAGCACCATTTGTTGAATATGATGTCATTTCCCCACTTTATGTTTTTGTTTGCTTTGTCAAAGATTGGTTGGCTATAAGTATTTGAAGTATTTGGCTTTATTTCTGATTTCTCTATTCTGTTCTATTGGTCTATGTGCCTATTGTTACACCAGTACCATGCTGTTTTGGTGACTATGGCCTTATAGTATAGTTTGAAGTCAGGTAATGTGATGCCTCCAGACTTGTTCCTTTTGCTTAGTCTTGTTTTGGCTATGTTGGCTCTTTTTTGGTTCTGTATGAATCTCAGAATTGTGTTTTCTAGTACTGTGAAGAATGATGGTGGTGCTTTGATGGGAATTGCATTGAATTTGTAGATTGCTTTTGGCAGTATGGTCATTTTCACAATATTGATTCCACCCATTCATGAGCATGGGATGTGTTTCCATTCGTTTGTGTCATCTATGATTTCTTTCAACAGTGTTTTGGAGTTTTCCTTGTAGAGGTTTTTAACTCCTTGGTTAGGTATATTCCTAAGTATTTTATTTTATTTTATTTTATTTTATTTTATTTGCAGCTACTGTAAAAGGGGTTAAATTCTTGATTTGATTCTCAGCTTGCTCATTGTTGGTGTATAGCAGAGCTACTGATTTGTGTACATTAATTTTGTATCCTGAAACTTTGCTGAATTTATTGACCAGTTCTAAGAGCTTTTTGGATCAATCTTTAGAGTTTTCTAGGTACATGATCATATAATCAGCAAACAGGAACAGTTTGACTTCCTCTATACTGATTTGGATGCCCTTGGTTTCTTTCTTTTGTCTGATTGCTTTGGCTAGGACTTCCAGTACTATGTTGAATAGAAGTGGTGAAAGTGGGCATCTTTGTTGTGTTCCAGTTCTCAGGGGAAATGCTTTCAACTTTTCCCCGTTCCATATAATTCTGGCTGTGGGTTTGTCATAGATGATTTTTATTACCTTATGGTATGTCCCTTCTATGCCGAGTTTTTAAGGGTTTTAATCATAAAGCGATGCTGGATTTTCTCAAACACTTTTTCTGCATCTATTGAGGTGATTATGTGATTTTTGTGTTTAATTCTGTTTATGTGGTTATCATGTTTATTGATTTGTGGATATTAAACCATCCCTACATCCTTTGTATGAAACCCACTTGATCATGGTGGATTATCTTCGTGATATGCTGTTGGATTTGGTGAGCTAGTATATTGTTGAGGATTTTTGCATGTATGTTCATCAGGGATATTGATCTGTAGTTTTCTTTTTTTGTTATGTCCTTCCCTGGTTTTGGTATTAGGGTGATAACTGGCTTCATAGAATAACTTAGGGAGGATTCCCTAGGCGGAAGTTTAATGAAGCTTGAGCTACAGCATCTCACTTAGCTAGAGTCTTTTCCAAGGATGCCAGGAGGAGGCAGCAGTCAGAGCCTTGAACTTGTGCATGAAGCACTGCCTGGTCTAGGGGTCACTCTCTGATAACTGGGGACTAGGAGCTACTGGTGGTGCAGGTAGAATACCAACACAAACCCCACTTACTTCACCCCATACCCATAAGCAAGAAGAATCTGTAGAATTTGCAATTCTGCTCCCACTTCAAAGCCCCCTAACCCCTTCTGTAGGACTTGGTGGGCAGAAGGGTGGGATTGGGGAGGGTGAACAGAGAGCAGCAGGAATGCCATGGAGTTGGATCAGCTACAGCAGTTACCAGGGGGCCCTGCCTTGGGATCAAAGGGTGGGCTTCAAGAGCTTGGCGCTTGACTCTCACCAAGAAATGCCTGAACAAGAAACTGCAGAGGAAGTTACAGGTATATCATGGCTGAAAATCATTTGTGACTTGAAACTTCTCTATGAAGTAAATGATGTATTTTTTGAGCCACTCTACTAAAAGCCTGAATGATCTTTCTATTATCTCTATAGAAATGGTATTACAAAATTGTTATAATACAAAGAGGTAATAAAACATATGCAGCCAAACAGAAAGAAAAATTCATTATAAAAACATGCTAGGCAAAATAAAAACCATTATACAACTTTTTGGATTTTGTGAAGTTTGTGGTATTTATTAACAAAGTGTTTGAAATTTGGTGTGTAAGTTTTACATCCTACAAAGTCTGAATACACCCAACTTTCCATGTTTTATTACCATTGACACAAGTCTTGCATCTTAATTTAGATTTATGTTGCTTGGGGAAGGGGAGATTGACCACAGAGGGGTTTTTAGTGATTCATCCTCTGAAATGCGTGGAACTGCAGCCCATGAGAGCACCTGCCATGCACCAGACATGCTAGGCACTCAGGAGGACAGAAATATTTGCCAAAGCTTGAACTTTTAGAGAGGAACCCTTTGTCTCTAGAATAAAGAAAGATAGGTTACTGCATGAGGTTTCATGATCCTGTTTCCTAACTCTTTCTTAAGAAGAAACAAACAGGATAAGAATTCCAGAGATGGTAAAATAAAGATTTCATAAGAATAATACAACATGAAGCAAATAATTAGGGGAGATTATTTTTGGAGGAGCTGTGAAGGTAAATAAATGTGGAGAGATGCTGGAAGTACCTATATATTGAAAATGTGAGTATGTAGATTACGTTTCTTCTAAATAACCTCACCTCACCTTTTTCTCATTTTTCATCCTTACTGTACCCCTAAAAGTCCACCCTTAAAGGTTTGGTTGAATATTTTAGCTAAATATTTTGCTGTAAATAGCAGAGAGCGTGGGGAGGTGCTTGGCTGAAAGGGGAGAGCAGTTTTCTAGGAAGGTAGGTTTTGGCATGGGACCTGTTGATAGGAGAAAACATACAGGCTTATTAGGTTTTCTTTCTTTTTTTTAAGAAAACACATAATTTATTAGATGGACTTAAAAATCAACACAAATCAACATTTAGGCATGTTTTAAATACAGACTATGGGTATTCTCTACCAAAGAACAGCATATCTACCAGGCGACACCGTAAAGATTTAAATGTTTTAAATAGATTTTAAAGATTTTTAAATGTTATAAAACTTATTAAAATCTTTTTAAAAAGTTTTTAGAGCAATACACAATAGCTAACAAATGATAAAGTAATGTTGCACAACTAATCCAACTGTGTCCTATTATATTTCTTCACAATTCCACATAATTTTAAGGTTAAACAGAATCAGTCACTTTTTAGCATCCAAAGTTCTGAATTTTGGCTTTCATTCCTTTACTCCACTATCATGATCTTAAAATATCTGTCATACATTCTTTGAGGGAGCGTGATATAAAAGTTTTTATTTTTGCATAAATGGAGCTTTGAAGATGTATTTTCTATATTATATCGGTTTCTTCGCAGTCAGCACATGATAGTTGATTATTTTGATGTCTTTTAAAGCACCCATTTCAGTAGGTTTATTTTGTAAAGTTAAGCTTTCACTACTAATTCCTTTAGATATATAATGTTTATCTTTGTTCTTTAAGTAAACATGAGAAAAACAATGGAAAGTGGGCAATTGCTTTAAGGATGTCCTTAGGTTAAACACTACATACAGGTTTGGTTTGGAATATTTTTCCAACTCAAACTGTTTAAACTGGTATTCTCAAAAAAAAAAAAAAAATTCTTGGTAATGGGAAGACAATGCACATATATCTTAATCTTCTCCATGCCTAAGTAGCAGCTCAAGGAACTGGCAGAGCATTAGATTTTTTGAGGAGAGTGAGAAGAAGAAAGAGGTTGGAATGCTGAAACTCACTCCTTGATTGCAGGTCAGAGACAAATAGAGGAACCATCAAAACTCTGTAATAGACATGATATTCCTGAGGCTGAGTGTCAGCCTCCATCACACACGCTGCCTGCATCAGAAATAGACAGGTGACAAAATTTTTCTTTCCATGTGACACAGGTTCAGCACATGAATCCAAAGAGGCATAAACACACACAGACACACACACACACATATATTCATGTCCTGAACCTATGTCACACAGAAAGGACATGAATATTAAGCACATGAATCTAAACAATTAGGCATATATAATATTAGTATATAAATATAAACATAAATGTTAATATCCATATTATATATTCATATTGTATGTGTATATATACAAGCATATCAGAAAAGCATCATTGCTTTTCTACATAAACATTATATATACATATATGTCTATATATGTATATGTATTTGTGTGTGTATGTATGTATGTGTGATGTTTATGTAGAAAAGCAATGACCACTTTCCATAGCAGGAGTAGCAGTTTAGTGTAGTGGACGCTGATGGGATGATCTGCCCAGATGCCCCTCTTTCATTTCTCCTGGAAACTGCTCACTCCTTGTTCATACACCTCCTTTGGAAAATTTCAACATCTCATATTAACCTCATCCTTCTAGAAGTTGTTGTTTCATCTAGAGGTGAGGAGTTAGTTAAACCAATCTAATGAGAGTATTTCCCAGCAATTTAAATACAATCTAGAACTCACATCAATGGTTTCTCTTAGAGGGCAAGAACTGTATGACATAAAGTCCAGGAACCAATGTGTCTTGTGTCCCATATCATGGAGAAAGTCTATCTCCAGGGAGTGGAAATGAAGCAAACACCCAAGTTGGGAAGCAAGCCCGAATGGGATGTGGTGCTTAGCCTCTGGTGCCAGGATGGTCCGGCTTCATGCCTCTCACTCCTACATTTTGGTTCTACACATTTCCTTGGACTCCATAAACCGAAAAGCCCCCCTTTTGCCTGTGCTAGTTCAGGCTGGTTTGGATCCCTTGTTAGCAAAGGAGTCCTAGTTAACATGCTGCTGCCTTAAAACATTTGATCAACTGAGAACTGAGCCTTCTTCTACCCTTGTTCACAAACAGAAACTTACTTGTTTGACATCCTGAATATAACCATATATTACTTCCTCTGGGTTGATACTCAGTACATCAGTTACTTAGAGCAATGAGAATGAAGGTGTAAAGACATGGACGTACTGACCCCAGGAAATAGAATGCCTTCTGTTTATAATAAATGTTTGAAATGAGTTGCTTTCTTAAAATGAGTTGTTTCATTCAGCAAGCGTTTCCTGAGGACTTACTTGTGTTGAGCACTGATGTTGGTGGTGACATGAGTCAGCAAAACAGACCAAAATCCCTACCCTTGTAGAGCTCATATCCTAGTTTCTCCTATAGGAATAAATCAGACACTTTCTGGATAATTTAGAATGCCAGTTAGTTGTGTGCTAATTAATTTGGAAGTTTAGGCATCTTTGTCTTTGGCCAGCCACACATGTTCTGCAGAAGACGAATGATAATCTTTCTCCACACACTTTCCCCACCCAAGATAATATGGCAAAAATTAGTTCCTCAAGTTCTATCAACGAACACCATACCATTTCCTGCTTCTGCTAAATTGAGCTCCATTTCATCAAAACTTTAATGGTAAAAAACTTAGACCTCCCATTTCCTTTTTTCTCTGGTATTAAATACTTCCTAACACATATTTTTATCAATGTCTTACTACTGTCATAAACCAACAAACCTGGCAAGTGTCAAATATAGCCGGTCCTTTGTAGGGAGCAAATGTATCAACAGTACTCCTTGCCCTCTCCTTTTCTCCAATTTATTTCCTTGGGTCCAATCTGGAAGTTATTCTGTCTGTCAAAAGGGCCAGGGAATGATGAAACAACCATCCCTCCCCTGAAGCACCAGGACGAAATGGAGAAAGATAGAATAGGGTCAGAAGACAGAGAGCTGAAGGACCCAGCTCATGGTGGAAATGGTCCTTCCTGGTTAAAAACTAGCAGGTGCAGTAAGTTCTTGGAGCACTTTTGAGAAAGCAGCTTCTCATAATAGAGTTTATGAAGACTCATTTTATTTTTTACATTTTAGTTTAGTTTTTGAGACAGAGTCTCGCTCTGTCACCCAGGCTGGAGTGCAATGGCACAATCTTGGCTCACTGCAACCTTTGCTTCCCAGGTTCAAGTGATTCTCCTTCCTCAGTCTCCACGAGGAGCTGGGATTACAGAAGCATGCCACTATGCCCAGGTAATTTTTATATTTTTAGTAGAGACAGGGTTTCACCATATTGGCCAGGCTGGTCTCAAAATCCTGACCTCCAGTGATCCGCACGCCTTGGCCTCCCAAAGAACTGAGATTACAGGCGTGCCCAGCCTTGAAGACTCATTTTAAATCTGAGATGTGATTGATTTAAGTTAAAGGCTTTAAATTATCTGCAATTAGCAGTGAGAACTCTGATAGAGAAAAGCAGTATCTTAGGGCAGATGAACGTGGGCTGGGACAAAAAAAAGGGGAAACAGAAAAGCTTAAGAAGGTGCCCAATAAGAGACCAGAAATCCACCCCTCACTAAGGTAGACTCAATTTTTTTTGACACTCTTGGCTAAAGCCTGTGTGTGTGTGTGTGTGTATGACAAAAGTTTTGTTTTAAACCAAAATCTTGGGGAATAAATTGTATATTAATATCAAAACCACATGTGTAATATCTGTAGCGTTTTTGTATATAACATATTATAACTGCAGTGGAAAATGTGTATAGATTTCACTTCATAGAGTAGATTCAACTAATCTCTCTTTTGTTTTCCTACCCATTTAAAAGTATTTTTATTTTAAAAGTAGGTTGAGAAACATATTTTTGCTGTTTTCTTGTATGAAATTGGAGAATTCAAAAAAGTACAAAAACCTGAAAATCACATTTTAAGAAACCAAAAATATTTATCCCATAATTGCGAAATGTCCACTAGAAAATGTTTGGTGTATATCTTTTCAGCCTTCATTTCTATGTGTTTTTTTATGTTCTTAGTGATTGAACTGCAATACGGAATCATAGCCTTTTCTTTTTACTTACTGGTAGTACATCATAAAGATCCCCCTCCCACCTTCAAGTATTAATATTTCAGATATTTCTTCTTTGGTGATACTGCTTCAGTTCCTTGTAACCAAATTTGTGTCCCACATTAGGGATAATTTTGTCAATAAATTGGGAGGTTGAGGTTAAAAGATTTGTCAGTTTTGGAGATTTTTGATAAATATTGCCATTTGCCTTCCAAAGAGTTTGTGCTATATCTCCCAATTTATATTCCCACTAGCAATGTTTCTTTATCTTTCCAATACTAGGAATCATGAATGTTTACCAATTTTATAGAAGAAAAGTAACTAGTTGGTTATCAGTACATATTTTCTTATATATTCATGGTTCACTTATATTTATTTTTTGTGTATGTTTATTGCTTCTTTAAATTTTTCCCATATTTTTGAGGATGTTACATTTGATTACCTTATAAAAGAATCTTTATAATCTTTTCATTATTTTGTAAATTTTCCATTTCCCTATCAAATTTGTGTTTACATAATTTTAATTTTTATGTAATCAAATTTTTTTCATAATCATAATGGCAAATATTGAGTCTTATTACATAACAGTTTCTGTATATTTTGAAAACATTATTTCATCACTGTATGTTAATTGTATGAGTTAAGTACTACGTTTACTTCTACTCTTTTACAAAAGAAAACTGAAACTCGGAGAAGCTAAAAGGCTAGCCCAAGATGACACAACCAGTAAGAGGTGGAGTTGAAATTAGAACCACACACTATGAATGGCCTTGACCGCTATGACACACTGCTTTTCAAATGTATTCTGAATGCTTATAGGTATTTTGGTTCTAATTCTGAAATCTGTATTCCACTACTTGATCTGTCTGATGTCTTACCCCAAAGTCACACTGTCTTAATGATCATAAATTTATAGTATATTTTGGTAAGTCAGACTATGTTTCCATTTTTTCTTGGATCTTCTTATTTCTTTTACTTTCCAGACATGGAAATTATTTGAAACTTTGAAATAATTTTTCCATAGAGTAAAATGTTACAAAGCTTTTGAAAAAAAAAAAAAAAGATTAGAGAAAATTCTGCTAACTTTTAAAAGGATTTTCAAGACAATGTAACTGCTTAGGTTTTGTATTTCTAGACCCAAGTTTTTGTAGCTTATCTATTACCTACAAAATATTGATTCCATCTAAATTTTTAAATATGCCCACACCGAGATGCAGAAAGTATTCTTTTATTAAAAATACCTCTTATTCAGCCTACATTTATGTATTCAAGTTTTTCTCTTTTTTCTTCCAAAGACCAACTCTTTACTTTTCACTTATATTGCTTTTCTTCTTTCTATCTCATTAATTTCTGCTTTTTATAAAAATGAAAAACTTGTTCTTACTCTCCTAGATTTGTTTTCCCCATCTTCCTGTGTAAAGGCTTAATTTACTTATTTTCATTTTAAATGAAACAGAAATGAAGACCGAGTGCGGTGGCTCATGCCTGTAATCCCAGCACTTTGGGAGGCCGAGGCGGGCAGATCACGAGGTCAGGAGTTCGAGATCAGCCTGACCAACATGGTGAAAACCCATCTCTACTGAAAATACAAAAATTAGCCACGTGTGGTAGCACGTGCCTGTAATCCCAGCCACTCAGGAGACTGAGGCAGGAGAATTGCTTGAACCCGGGAGGCGGAGAATGCAGTGAGCTGAAATAATTGTGCCATTGCACTCCAGCCTGGGCAACAGAGTAAGACTCCATTTCAAAAAAAAAAAAAAAAAGAAAGAAAGAAAGAAACAAAATGAAAAGCTACAGTTTTTTCTTTAGTTATCGTTTTGATAAGCCTATAAGTTTTGATATTGAATATAGCATGCTGACAAATTCAGTTCCATCACTTACTCTCTTTGTGACCTTAAGCAAGTTACTTCACCTCTCTGTGTCTCAGTTTGTTTAACCTAAAAGGAAAATATTAATGTCCACTTCAGAGTTTTAACGAGGATTACGTGAGGTAATACATGCAAAGTAATTTTAATAGTGATTGACAGTAAGTACTGAACAATGCCTATGATGCTACTTTTTATTTTCTTAACAGTCTATAATTTTAGTCTGAGTGCTGCTTACCTCAGTTATTAGGGCTTTAGTAATTTTTATTAATTGCTAGCTTTATTACACTATAGCTAGAGAATTCAGCAAGTAAAATTTGTGGCAATGTAGCTTTGAGGTAAATGAATGAATGAGGAAGGAAACACATTTATTGAACATTGTTTGACATTACATTACACATTTCTGTTTGTTTTCAGAGCTCTATTATAGGAGTGCAAGGATCTGATATATGTTGGTCTGTTATCCAACCCTGCGATTTTTTCACTATGATACTCTACTGAAATTTCCTAACGTGTATTTTATCTTTGGAATCCACACACACACACACACGTCCACCACTTTTCTGGGCATGCACACCTGCTTGGCTCTTTTCCAAAAAGTTGCTCTTGAAAACAAGAGCAAGACGTTGTGGAATTACCTAGGTACTAAAAAGATATTCCTAGTATTCATAAATTTGGTTTTGGAAGAAGAAGTTGTTTTCTCACAGGGTTTTTAATGACTTAACAAAGAAGAGAATCTCACCTCTAAAGCTAATTCCAGGATGCATTTATCATGAAAAACCTAGATAATGGCATGTTAGAGAGCTGAATGAGATGCGGGCCAACATTAAACACCCATATTGCTTGAGAGATGGCTGAATTGATCTAATCTGGCGTGTGCTGAAAGGTCTTTTTCACCCAAAATATTCTTTTTATTGGCCTCCTTGATTACTTTTGTTAAGACACGAATTCTCAGTTTGGGTGGCTCAGTGAGCAGCCCAAAAGTTGGCTGGGAAGTTTTAAAAATATACCAATGCGTGGGTCTTATCCCAACCAAATGAATCAGAATCACAGTGGATTTGAAAGACTTGGGCATCTTATAAAATTACCTCCAGATGATTCTAATGTGTAGCCATAGTTGAGAACCACTGGGCTAAGATATTATCTCCTTAAAGTACCCAACAGAAATGGCATACTTAAACCATTGCACAGAATCTTAGCTGTTAGCTTTGAGTCATCTGCCAGTTTAGCAGAGAATATTGCACTGCAGTTAGAAATGGGGGCCGGGATGGAGGTTGTCAGAAAAAACTTGGAGATTGGAGACCTAGCCAGAAGGATAGAACTGGACAGGTACAAGCATAAGGGGCACTGGGAAGCTGTCACTAAGGCAGGGACATACATTGAGGCATAGGGAAGACCCTGTGGGCAGGGAGTCAGATGGAGGAAGTGGGTTGCAAAGTGGAGAAGGAAGAAAAAGGGAAGTAATATCTTAGCCAGGGCCTAAAATGCACAGGATGCTGCACTAAAACCTTCTGCAGACCTGGGCTCTCTCAGTCCTCACAACAAACCTGTAAAATAGTAGCCCCATGTTAAAGTGGGGAAATTGGGGTTTAGAGCCATTAATCAGCTTCTCCACTAACTCAGTAGGCAAGGTGGATTTGAATCCATGAGTGTTCCTCTAGCCAGGTGTTTGTCTAGTGTGGTGCCAGGAACCCTCTGCATTACAGTCTCCTGGGGCCTCACCTCACCTTCCCCAGACCTCCTGAAACTGAATCGTGGGCCCAGGAATGTGAGTCTGTGACAAGTTCTTGGTGTGATCATTCATTATGCCTCTGAATGTCTGAGGCCCAATGTCCTAGAACCCAGCTTTTCTCAAACCTGAATGAGCCTATGCATATCCTCGGGGCCATGTGAAAATGCAGAGGCTGACTCAGTGGGTCTGGGGTGGGGCCTGAGTTTCTGCAATTCCCACAAGCCTCTAGATGATTCCAAAGCTTTGGCCGCCCAGAAAGCATTTTAAGGAACAAGTTCCTCTACCGTGCTGCCCGACCTCATTCAGGCTAAGGCCAACGCCTGAATCGCAAGCAGTCAGGATTCTGCGAGCAGCTAGACTAGCCTGGACATTCAAAGGCTGTGACTGCTAATGGCTGCTCAGCTGGCTTCCCTCCAGGGGAGCGGCTCGGCTTGCTCATCTGTCAGAGGGAGAAGCCAAAGCCATTGGCGAGCACCTGCTCCAAGCCCTCAGGAAGCCAGCGCTGAATTTAGCCCCACAGCAGCCGAGTTGCCCAGAGACAGGATTTGCAGACAATTGCCTGGAACCACAGTCAGGCGCAGGCCCCAGCACACGGCCTGTAACCAATTCCACAAATGCCAAATGACTGGACCTGGAAATTGCAAAGAAAATAGCTAGCCACCAGGAGGTGGGGGCTGAATCGTTTTATTATTATTATTTAAATCAGTACAACATTTGGGATCTATTACCAGTGATTTTAGGTTTGCCCAGTGTGTGGGCTTTAGGGGATTTCCCCTTTATTTGGAAGTATTTCAGATTTAGGAGTTTAATTCTGTTATCTTCTTTCCTTGATCACAAAAACAAAGGCACTGACCGATAACTTGTTACTCCATAAGGAAAGAAATTGTGTTTCTCTGTTATCTCAAAAAAAAAAAAAAAAGGCTTAGTTCTTTCGGAAAAATTAATCACCCTATCTTTTACACATTTAAGCTCCTTGGCATTGCATGGGAAATTATCTGTTCCATACTTGAATCAAGCAAAAGCAAGTCCATATGCCTGGTCCTTAATCTCTCTTAGTTTTCTTCCAATTAGATGCAATCTTTTTCCAATACTCTAATTAATACTTCCACATTAAATATTAGGCCTTGTAAGAGAAAAATCATCTGTAATATAGTCGTATCAAGCCAAACAGGATTTTCAAGCTCTTGCCCTTAATCTTTCTTTCAATTTTCTGCCATTTAGAAACAATTTTTCCCCAACACTCTAATGAATGCAAATGATATTCGTGATTAGTTAGTATTATGCTAATCTGAGCCTGGAATTTACCTAAATCTGCATGGTGTTGTCTGAGCACCAGATTGCTTTGGGTTTCTGAGGAAAATTACATTAGCCTGCCAGATGTACAAAACATGATAGAGTAGAAATCTGAGCAAATAATCAAGATTACATTAGTTTTGTTTCTTAATGAACAACTGTTGGCATTAGGGATTACAGACAAATTATGGGTTTCCTCTCTGAGCTCAAGCAGCTAAGCAGCTGTTGTGAAGGTCCCCTTTTTCTGACTACCCCTAAATAGATTGGGAGCCACTAGGGCAGGAGGAAAGCATCTAAAATTTCACATAATTTAATTTGTTCCATTACAAAGTAATCATCACTCCAAGGCCCACAGCTAAACTCCAGATTTCCCCCCACTAACCTCTCTCTGGAATGCAGGAGCAATTCAAGTGAGTATCTGGGGCAGAAACTCAATGTGTTTTTCTTCTCTCCTGACTTGCAGGGATGTGGGTTACATGTCTCCAAGGCGTACCTGCTTTCTGTACCCTTTCGGCCACTTTCCAAAAGGGTGCCTGCTTATTCCTGCTACTTGGGTGACACAGATGGAATGCTGCTGATAAGGATTATGTAGGTAACACAGTACATCTGGCCACAGTATAATAGGCTGGATAAACCAGAAACTTGCAGAAACAGCAGCCATCTGAGCTTAGACCCTTGTCCTATGTTACTTGATCTATGTCTGTGAAGTTTCATTATAATGAAATCCTTGTCCTGCAGTGGATGTGTGGTGTGTGGTAGTGGTGGTGGTGGTGGTGTGTGTATATGTGTGTGCAGGTAGGGTGATTTAATAGCCCATGGCCGTGTTCTTGGACATTCTTTCTTTACATCAGTCAGCAAAATAGCAGGGCTGTTGGTGTGGATTTTTTTCTGCCTAATTTAAGTGCCTTCACTTAACAGCATGATGCCTTTTTTCATGGGCTATTTCCCAGTTCAGAGTCATGCTCTCTCTTGCCACTGGGCCTTTGTATATGCTCATCCCTCTGCAGGACTTAATCTTCTGCTCTCTCTTATTTGCATCTGAAGAAACTGCACCAGCTTCAAGATGAGTTAGGTGCCTCTATTATGTAGCTCCAAGACAGCCAATACTTCAGCAACAAAGGGCTTATGGCATTATATTCTAACTAGATGTAAACTCCGCAAGGAAGAGCACTAAGCTTGCCTTGTTCATACAGCATTTGTTACAAATACACTATAAAATTTTTTGGATAGAATGAATATATTTATGCAGTTACAAATGCAGTGTTGATAGGAAAGGTTTGGGTCTATATACCATTGGAGATATGGATGGCCTAAATGATAAGACATTATTAGCAACAGGGTCATCACAAAGATATTTTTCTATAGAGGCTTATGACCCCTCAATCTTTGGCCATGGCCCTATGTTTTGGGGCAAGGTAGGCAATAGAGGCTAGGTGTTTATGTCTATGGATACAGGCAACACCCGACTTGCTCCAGCTGGCTGAGCAAGGTTACCTTGAGAACTGAACTTCTTTTCCTGCCTCCTGTACCCATCTCTGTGACCATTCCTCGTAAATTTATAGGCCCATTGCTGGTAAGAGTCTTCCTGATGAATGCCACCCATTATTCAACTGATAGCCCAGGTTCCCCAGCTGTCATCATAATCTAGTATCCAGTGGTGAGATTGGGGATAGCCTAGTGGGAAACAAAAAATAGAGTGGATATGAGAAAGACGAGTAGAAAGAAGTTATCTGTTAGGTCCACCTTCCATCCCTACTCCTAACACCACTACTTTTGTCCTGCAGTTTCTGGTCTCAAGACTATGGGAAGAAACTCAAGAAATAAAAAAGAGAGAAGGGAAACCAAATTGTAGAGGAATGGAAGCTGAAGAACTACTCCCTCTTTTCCTTGCCAGTAATGGGAAAACGAAAGAGAAATGGGGTAGAGAGGATGGAGAAGTAGAGACCTCTCCTTCACCCTCTTTGGAACCTCAGGCCCTATTTCCCATTCCCAACTCCCCTCTCTGCACTGGAGCAGTGGAGTCTATGCTCAGCCACTGGGAGATGGGGGATTCCCACTCACATGGTAAGGAGGGGGCTACTGGCAAGAGGAAGGGGAAAGTCCAGGCCCCAGTTGCCTGGAGCCATTATTGCACCCGGTGCTCTGTGGGTGAAATTGTCTTTGATGGGTCCTTTTGGACCCACTGCACTTATCACAAAATTTCTAATGAATAGCTTCTAATGAGCTTTTAAAGTACAGCTCATTTTTAAGTTGTGTGTATGGTGGTGATGGTGGGGTGCCTCTATGAGAAGCGGAACTGGCTTTATTTATAAATTGTGTGTCCTGGGCTCTCAAAGCACGAATAATGGACTAAGAGCCTAGAACTTAAGCCAAGCTCAACCTCATTCAACAAGTCTGATGGTATGGGTGCTTGTATAAGGATATTGAGTTGAAGCCAGGAAGAGAAGTTGAGAGGAAATATAAGGCTAAGTAAGATTAGATCTCTGCTTTCCAGAAGTTTATCATTGAGTTTAGGGGAAAAATGAAATTAATGCCATAAGGAGTAAATACACTAAACAGGAGCTCAGAATCTAGAAGAAATCATTTTCTCAGAAAGGTAAGCAAACTCTTGTGTAAATTTGTTGAGCCTAAAGCCACTGACTTAACTGCTAAGAATCACTTCTCCTAGTAATAGTTTCTGTTGTGTTTTCTTGGCAGGGGTTTGGGAGGCAGGGGTTGTTTTTGTTTTGTAACCTTATTTTGTGTCTTTTCTTATTTGTATGCCTTACTGTCAGGCATTTTATTGCAGTGCGTTGTGCTTATGCCTTACTTAGAGTTAATTACTATTAGCATGAGGACCCGATATATGCCTGGCAAAATGGTTTATGAATAAAACTCATCTAATTCTCACAACAATCTTACAAAGCAGATCCTGTTACTACCCCCACATAACAGCTGAGGAAACTGAGTCACAGAAATGTTAAGTTGTTTGCTCAAGTTTACCTAGCTGGGCAATGGCATATTTGGGATCTGAGCCCAGACAGTCTAGCCTTAGATGCCTAGGCCCTTTACCATAATGCTATTTGTCCTTTCTACACAACCTAAAACACTCTCCAAAAAGTATTTTTATATCTCATGCTCTCTCCCATTTTAATTTTAGCTTCCCCCTTAGTTCTCTACATTATAAACATCATAAAATTCAGATTGGTGAAAATATGAAGTCCATATTCTAAAGAAACTATTTATAATGTTTAACTTTCCTTCATTCACATGAGGATATATAAGGCACAATAGATATTATCTTACATTGCACCTAAGATTTCCTTCTGCTGAAAATTTCAGGAGAAAAAGTAACTCTTTAGGAAATACCCATTCTATCTACTTGTATTTTTATCAAAAGTCCATTTTTTTACATTTTCAGTGATCAATTAAATAGTAATTATGAGCTACACACATTTTTTCCCTAAAACTTTCCAATTTGATTCTATGATCTTATTTACAAAATAAGGGTCTGTCTTAATAGGTGCTATTTCCCTAATGATCTAAGATAAGAATTCGACATGCATTATGAACAGAGACCCAGCCCAGTAGGCATTACTTCCTCTGCACCTAACCTGTCCTTCCAAGGGCTGACTGACTTGTACTTAGAGCAGCTCAGTAGAGCAGCTCAGAGGAGAAACACCTCAGTGGAATGTTCTACAGCGGTACCACAGGCTAAGATCACATTCTGCAAAATAATCACTCTCTTCCAATGAGTATGAAATTCCTTTAAAAGGAGGGGCTGAAATAATGAAAGCCCTCTAAACACAGGAATCTAAAGCACTTCTGTGCAGATATTAAATTTAGCTTCTACAGAGAACTTTTGCATTCACTCAGTATTTTCCAAACCATGTGTCATGACCCATTAGCAGATCAAGAGATCAATTTAGTGAGACAGCACCTTCATTTAAAAAGGTGAAATAGAATAAAATAGAAAACTAGTAAATGTGCACTTCAGTTGCTAAGGGTAAAAATCTGTTTCATGAATAGATTACTTTAGTTCTATGTATAAATGATGGAAGGCCCAAAAAGTGAGAAACTACTGACTTTCCTTTGCTTCATTTACAGTAGTTCAAAATAGTAGTCAGGACTCAGAGGTTAAACGGCTTGCTTATGCCTACAGACCAGTTTGGGGACATCCATCTGGCTCTTTGGATGCTCAGCTGTTTTTCTACTGCCCCCCTTGATTCAGGACGAGAAAATGAAGCTAAACAAAAGCAGGCAATGACACCCTTTTCCCAAAGTGGTGGATGATGCTTCTGCATTGACAGGAACAGTGGCTTTAGTGACCAGGACAAAGAAAGATTCAGAAGGTTTCCACTCTTTCAAATTTCTTGAAAGGAGATTGAATAAAATTACGCAGGAACTATTTCTTAATATTTCAAAAATACCATTCAAAAATGGTAGGTTTATCCAGAATAAGGCTCTGTCCTCTAACTAAAATGTCCAATCTCTTTGATTTGGGCTAGAAGTAAACCAACTCCATGTGAAAACATGGCTTGTAATGTTCTGTTCAGAAGTGCTTTGATGTCGTTGGTTATTCATGGTGTTATGGGAAGTGCCGATAACCTGACTTTTAATCCTGGCACTGCCTATTATCAGCCGTGTAAGCTTGGACAAACTATTTAAACTCCCTGGGCCTCAGTATTTTTCTGCTGTGAAATGGGAATTGCATACACTTTTCAAGGTTGTTGCAAATTGTTATTTAATAATCAGGTATTATATGCAAAGTACCTAGCAGAGTACCTGGGACATAGGAGTTCTTAGTGGATGGTGATATCTGAAAAATGCAAAAACAGCTCACAGTTTAATACATACGATTTGTTCAGTTAATAGAATCTTTCAAAATATAGGCTTGAGTGGAAAGATAATCAAAGAAGCACTTTTTGGGACAATGTTGAAAACTGTTACATTAGCAATCACTCAGTCCCTAAATGATGCCTGTTGGCCCAAAGATTGAGGTGCCATTTTCCTGTCCCTTGCTTGGGGAGATGGTTTTGGCCAAAAGACTTTGAATACTCGATGATTATTCACTCTACTCATTGGTAGTGTATGGCCAAGAGTTTAGAGAATATTGATCAATACTTCAGCAATATCTCCCCATACCCATGCTATTCTTTGGAATTCCCTGCGAAAGTTTAGGAAAGCCAATCTGGCACAAGCAAATGTTTTCAAAGTGTCTGATAAGAAGAGAATATGTGAGGAAAGTAAAGTGAAGGGAAACAGCCCAAACTGACAAATGCAGCTAGCCTGCCTGGTCTAAGCTGATTGATTGATTTTTTAATTAATTTATGATGGCACAACAATAATTACAAGCTACTGTTTGTCAGCAAATCACTTGCGATGAAGTAAAAGGTTTACATCTGTGCAAAGGTCCCAAGGATCAATGCATCAAATTAGCTCTGTTGGCTTTTTTCCCACTGAAAACTAACATGTGTCATCAATATTCCAGCGTTTATGTGTGTGAACTAATTGATTGAACATTCATGCTACATAAACATGTGGTTTGTATTATGTGGGGTACTATTTATAAACATCTTTGGTGTCAATAAAAGGAATAGCCTAACATATGATAATTAATATCTTATTGGAAAAATAAAATAACAATTTCGTGTTATTCCTTCTGTGTATGAATAAAGAAAAGCATTGCCGTCTCCTTTAAAGTTTTGGTTATTATTGTATCACATAGTATTCCATGATTCCACCTAACAGGAAACCAGAGGAAATATTAAAGAAGGTGAGGGAAGTTTGTGTGAGGTCATTTAGGTCTATTGATAACAGCAAACTACCTGGAATTCTGGAAAATCACAACAACTATTATCCTCTGCAGTGCATGCTAGAGCATATATGATGTTACTTTGAGTCTCATATTCTTCCACCTTTATTGCTCAAAGTCCAAACTGGAGAAATGAAAGTTTATTTCCCTCCGCATAATTTTCACCAGATTAGCTGTCAGCATTGGCATTGAACCTTGAAATAGTAAGAACTGTTGAAGGTGAAGACTGCTTATCTTGTAGACCACAGCTCTTTCCCTCCTCCTTCAAACCAGAGGCTCTGCTCTAGAAGGGAGAAGGGTGCTCCTGGCTCTGACAGTGACTGGAGTGTTTGGGAGCAAAAGTAATAATCCACAATCAAATTTTTCTCCCTTGTGTCTCTACCATCATTTCACTTTAAAATATCTGAAAATAAGCATGAGAGAGGTGAGGTAAGAAAAGTTTTTGCTGGTAGAGAGGGGTAGTGTCCAGCTGAGAGGACCTGATTTTTTTCAGTGGCCTCCAGAATACTATCTCAGTTTACTTCATGAGAGCCCTCAGGAAAAGTGGGCCGTAAGAGTAGGGCAGGTGACTTTTCTGGCTCTGAAGATTGAGCTGCAGAGTTTATAATACCTGAGCACACTTGCTGTTGGCTCAGTTTTCATGAAGGCACCAACTTACAGTGGTCAAAGCAGGGCCGAATCCAATTAGAGTGTTCTTTTAACTTTAAATATTTCTTTCTCAAAATTATTTATAAGCAGCTACTTCTTCACAAGTGATTGGATACTTTCCTACTCACTTTCCCACAAACCCACACCCCTCCAGTCTACCCATTCTACTTTAGGTTTCTGTTATTCCCGCGTGTGCCTCTGAACTCCCACCCAAACACTGAATGTTAAAATGCCAGCCCATGCCAGAGACCTTCCCGACATCGTCATAAATGTAAGAATTATGGGGAAATGACTGAAGCCTTACACTGGAAAAATAATCAGTCCTCTTAAATGAAACTTATTTCATCAAAAATCAGAAAATATACAAAAAGCTCACTTATTCCAAAGTCACTTTGCCTTGATCATTTATCCCCCAAATACACTAACCTTTTCCAAAATCTCTAACTTATTAGACCCCAGAAAGATCTAGGTCAGACCGATAAAAGAATTGCGACAGTTAGAGATGACGTTTGCTGACAAGGTTGGTCGATCCATCTGCTGCCTTACCACTTACTAAAGACTGCGAGCTTGTGTGCTTGCAGAGAAATACAAACTTACTGCTTTTGCTGTGGGCCTTCTTCTTACTCTTACCTTCAGTTTTAAAACTTGGCTGCTAATTTCATTATAATTCCAACATGCCTCTAGTACATTTAAGTTTTGTCTGGAAAAAGACAGCATAACAATTCATAACTTGGGCCCACAGATTTGAGTTCATTACCATTGATCAACTCAGAACTTGAGTGCTCACTGGATTCTCCTCTCTATTAGTAAAGTGGGAGAGCAACAGTCTGGATGCAATTCAGCAATTATTCATTAAGGGCCTTTTATGTACAAAACGCTGTTTAGGGATAGTAAATAAGATGTGGTCCCCGTCCTCTTGGGGCTTATAATTTTGGTTGCACACTTGAGCAACTAAATAATAGAAGGTAAATCTTATATTCATACATAAGAAATGCCATGTAATGTAGTAGACCCATTTATATTAAACATTCATACCTGCAGCATAAAAACATATCAAATGTGCTAGGGTGTTTTCTCTCAAACAGTTGCTGGTAATATTCTCTCTCACAATCTTGAAAATAACAGAAAAAAACATCCCATTTACAACATAATGTACTGTTCATTATGTAACCAGCCAAATCTTTCCCATTATAATACAAGCTAAGTGTGAGTTAAAATAATAATTTCATTTAAGAACGATTAAGAATCTTTTGTGGTACAAGCTAAGGTACAAACTTATATCAATGAAAAATGTGAGTTGAACTGCAAAATGGCACAGGTGAAATTTTAAAAAATTTCATGTCTTCTCATTAAATGTACAAAAAGAGGTGGTGGATATTATCACTACTGTTACATGAGATGTTGGTGAACTAGCAGTGCATTGCTATCTGAAGGATTAATAATACTTTTGAGTTTAGCAGCAGAATTTGCAAATAACATCATACAAGGTTTTAGCAGCTGGCATTTTCTCTGTTGCCTGGTGAGAATTTAACATGATATCACACTCCAGAACACTGGCAAAATTCTGGAAAGCTTTTCTTCATCCACCCGTGTTTACCACCACCAGATAATAATATGTATACCTTAGGTTTGTTTTGCATTTTACAGTTTTCAAGTCGTTGACTGTGTATTATCTCATTGGAGCCTCACAAGAACTCCATGAGGTAAACAGATATCATCAAAACCTGAAAATGGAAACACTTTGCTTGCCAATTTCTTTCCAAAAAATTTCCCCCAGATGGCTTATGAGTATAGCGAGTCTAATTGTCTCGAGGAAAGATGAATGGAATCGCATTTCCAAAGAATTCAACTACCTCCAGTCCCAGGGCTCTACAGTTCTCAGACACAGCTCTGGAGCAAGTGTCCTGGCCCATTTAACACAGAGGGAGAGTTGAGCCCCAGAAAGAGGCAAGAAATGGCGCTGGAGGGGCAGACTGACGTTAAAGCTGGCAATGGTAAAACACCTTACCATGGTCACCAGTAATTAGTTATAACCGAGATATTATGGGTGAAACAGTCAATGGTCAGGTTCTGGGGAAGGAGCAGGGAGACTTTATTTAAACTTTGAGGGTTTTCGTGTCCTCTCCCCTTCTCCCCGAGTGGAGTGCATTACAGCAAGTTGCTTAACCTTGCATTCGAGTGGCCTCCCCTGTAAAGTGGTTCTGGTAATGTCTATGTTACTGTTCTGTGCTAAAGACTGAAGGAGATGATTTATATAAATTGCCTCCCAAAGTACCAGGCAAACACCTGGCAAAGAGGAGGCCCTCCACAGTCACTGATTTCTTTTACCCTTAAAATCATGGTATTTAATGTTTAAAGTTAAGCTAATGTATAACATCAGCCATTGGATCTTGCTAACCATGAGAAAATGTTTCAGGAGTCTCTGTTTTTAAGAAATCTGCTACAATTTGAAATGGAAAATACTGTATTTTTATGATTCATTTAATGTATGCAGTTCCCACAAAAATGTTCATATGAATTTTTAAAAACTCAACATGATTATGAAAGCCCCATAGGAAACGTTATGGTTCCATTCAATTAGCACACCGTGTTATTTGTGTGTATTTTTGGGCACCTACTAAGTGCTCAGACCTGAGACTGTATAAATAGCCACAATTTGTATTAGCCCCCTTGGGTATGTGTCGTGGACCTTGCATTTACAAAGCATTCACCAGGTGCCTCGCCGACTCCATCTCATTCATCCTCACGACAGGTTGGAGCGACATGTAATGAGTATGATTATCTGCACTTTACAGCTGCCTCTATCAGCCGTGAGAGGAACAAATTCATCTGCCAGAGGTCACCAAATCTACATTTCCCAGGATTCAGCCCTTTGCTCATAAACATATCCATTATGTTCTAACCTCAGTAAATGGACATAGTATATGAGAAGTTAGGAAAAAAAGCTCTCTGAATAAAGTCATATTTTTAGGGAGGTGCTGGGGTAAAATTTATGTTAGAACATTGAGAAATGGAAATTATTATTAAAGCTGTCTATTACATGATATGCTAAATCTGTTCCACTTATAAAGCATGCTTAGTGTAAGTTGAAATAATAATAATGATCATAATGAATATTTCCTGAGTACTTTCTTTTCTCCTGGCTCTTTGCTAAGCATTTAAAATGCAATAAAATTTAGAATTCTTAAAAGTTAATAAAACATTTAGCATAGCTACATATATCCCTTAGCAGAACTTCTTGTGAAAAGAACTTTTGCACTGAATATCAATATCCTGACTTTTTTGCACATTGAGACGCAACAGGGGAATGTAATTCTCTTTTCCTGCCCTGCTAAATTTTCCTATTTCTGAGCAGACTTTCTCACCCCCTCAGAACAATATGTATTACAAATCACAGCATAGAAAATGTCACAAAATAACAATCTCGGGGAATTTAAAAATGCCTAAAAATAGTGATTGACATCATTCAGCCATGTTACAGAAATATGCCGTAGTTTCAATGACGTTGTGAGCATCAGATATCTCTCTTTGTTGACTAGTCTCTAAACTGGAAAATCAACACCAGCTTTCCCATAGATAGAATAGATAACACTCCTTGAGAACAGAACCCTTTGCTTCCAAAAAAGAACTGGAAAAGAGGATAGGCAGGCACTTGTGTTTCCTTACTCTGATTAAATTAATAACCATCTAATCACTGTTTATTAAGATAAGATCTAAGGATACTTTTCTTTATCCAAAGTTTACATGTTACATTTGTTATGCAAGCACATAAGTGAAAATAAATCATGGAAAATGCAATAAAAGTCATTCCCATAAAAGAAAGTATCTTGGAAGAATATTAATACAGTTCACTTGTATTTAAATGTGCTAAAATGGTACTACAAATGAAAATGCATCACTAAAGAATATAGGTAGGGAAGACATGAAAGAAAAAAGTATAATTTGTCTGTGACAAAATTTGATACATTAAAAAAGAATTACAATTATTTATAGATGTTAAAAATTTTTTTTACTCAGATGTCATCATCATCATCATCATCGTTGCTTTACTCAGAAACTAGTATTTAATAAACCATTATTCTTTATCTATGTCATTAATTGTACAGGAGATAGCTTAAAAGTAATAGTAAAGTTAACATTCACCTATGGGTCTAAGAAAGGATACTGAAAAGATGTACTAGCTATCATGACGCTGAGTGATAAATCTGCAAATGTATTACAATAGCTATATAGTTAGCAACATTTTAGAGAAAACAGAAACTATTTAGAAGCTTTCATTAATATGATGTCTATCACCCTCCTCAATAATACTGTAACATGAGTTTGATTCCAGAATGGGACTGATAGGACTGGTCTCCTCTGCACCTTAGCAAGAGTCTAGCGTATAGTATGTTTTTTGCAAGTATTTGTCAAATGAACATACATTTTATAGTTTCTAACTCTACAAGTAGATCCAATATTTAGACACAATATCTTTAGGCAACTAGTCGATATGGTTATTATATGTATGGTATGGTATCTATTAGTTTCTACCACATTTCTACATTTCCATATTCAATTACATTTCTAGAAATTAAATAAAATTTGAAATTAAATAAATATTGAATTTTGATTTTCAGATATATCTTTGCATGGCTGGTAGATTACCACAGGAGTCTAAATGTGGTTATTAGGTTACACAGACGTTTTCTAATATTTATATTTAGCATATTTATCAGACTCATTAGACATCCTTTAGTTTTTAGTAAAAGAAAATTAAATACAGACTGTAACATATACTAGTTTCAGCATTTATAAGAGGACATATTAATTTTAGGATTTTCAGTTTAAAATAGTCAATTATGCATGTTTCACTTCAACTTCTCAAAGGCTTTAGAGAATTATTTGCTGTGAAAGCAATCTTTTCAACGTGGTCTACATATACTGATATTATTGCTAAGTTGTTTAATTAACATTGAGAACAAAATTTGATTATTGAAACAGTCTAGCAAACAATTGATGGATTTGTCACTTTTATTAACATTGCCTTAAACAAAATAAGATTATCTGAGGGTACTTGGTTCACTATTTTAACATACTGACTTCTCAAAAAGTAAAAATGATTTTCTTTCAAGACAAATAAAAAGTACATTACAACTGAGCAGACTGATTGGTGTTCAACTAAGAATAACCTTGAATAATAGAGGATCTAGCCCAGTTTTGTGCTTGTATGCCCATTCACTGTGTTTACTATTTACAAGACTATGAGAATTTCAAGTTGCACAGACTGGCAAATTAATTTTCAAATTAATTGTAAAGATTAATATTCAAATAATTACCCTTTATGATTAAAGTAAACTTACAAATGTTCTAGCCTAGTTCTGATGAGATCAAAGGATTAGATTTATGGAAGTTAGAGAAAAAAACAATGTCTAGTGCATACCTGCTACTCTGAAGTTCCAAATAGCTGACAAAGAAGTTCTACTAAGTCTTACAGAGAGCTTTAAACATGAAGTACAAAATAGAACGGAAAGTCCAAAAATTGTTTTTGTTAGTTTTATTTATGAATGGTTTAAAAGGAAACATATAGCACCATCAATAAGCATTATTAATGAAATAGTGCTGTTTAGGAGATATGTCTTTAATACACTCCAAGTGGTATTTTTAAATAATGTGAAAGGTCATCAACAGAACTCTAAATATAGCCAAGCAACTGTAATTTAAACTGCTTACATGATTTTTCTCCTTGAAAGAAGTCACATACAAAATCATCTAAAGAAGTGAAACATATAAGGATGCGTCATTTTAAAAACTGAATGTAGGTAGATGATATTTAACATACACACACAGGAGTTTACTCTTCGTGTACTTGTTTATTTTTAGCTGTCTCAATAAAATGTTTTTCCTCCCTCTGTTTTACTAAAACATGCCTGTCTAGGAAGGAAAACAGATGTAGAATTGGACAACTACGTCTTGTTTGGGCTTTTTCCCTGTCAAGTAGAATTTATGATCATTGTCACACAATAAGAGAATCTAACTGAAACAGACAATAAGTCAGGAAGCAATTGCCTGGGTACGTTAACACTGCAGCTTTGGAATTCAGAATCTGGTTACTAAAATTTCATTTGATTAAGCCAAAGAAGGACACAATATCCTTTCTTACACAAAGACCCCAGAGTTATTATAAAAATAAAAGAATCAGTGTCACAGTGAGAGAAGAATCACAATAAATGAGTTTGTAAGAAACTTGAAACACATTAAAAAATCTTCCTCACATCCAGAACAGGGGAACCATGTGAAACGAACTCCCATGTGTTCTGTCTCTCTTCTCAATTCTCTCTCTTCCAATGTATTACTAAAGACAAGCAATCATTTAGTTTGATGAATTATGTTTTCCACAAAGTATCTGTCATTCCAAGTTTTCAGTGACACATTAAATAATAATCCCTTAAACACTCCGGTACCAACTTAACAAAGTTTAGTAAAACAGAATGGTCCCAGTAAGAAACTTACGTACTGTTCATGTAACCTACTGAAGATTAAATATCAAAATAAATTATATAATAATTTTTAGCCTAATATTTTACCTCTGAACTTGTCCCTGTACATACTCGGCATCTTCTCGGCAATAAAAGACCACCATTTCTAAAACTGAATAATCAGCTTACACAAATCTTTAGTAATAATATTCACAGCATACTTCTCTTGAGAAGCTGCAATCTGACTGTACAGAAGTAGAATGATGAAATTTAATGGCAAAATATTAATAGTGATTAACCTACTATACCCATATTAATCCCAGTTTTTCAGTAAAATTGTAGAGAGTAAACCTTTTGACTTTTCCCCAACAGAAAATGTTTCATTTAGTAAGAATATTGCTTTTAAAACTCACTTCTTAGAACAATCTAAAATGACAGTTAAGAGGCAGGGTAACTATTAAAACATCACTTCCAAGCCTTGGTATTGTCACATAAAGCAAATCTTTTACACAAACATTTCACAGCATTTTCCCCCAAGCATCTGTCAGTTGATTTCACCATGTACATGCACAGTACTAAAGTATAGTAAGAGATACAACCATAAATAACAGTTTGCCACTTTAGAGTTTATATCACTTGTAAAACCTATTTCATCAGGAATAAAATGGGGGTGAGGGGAAAGAGAGAGAGAGAGAGAAAGAGAGAGAGAGAGAGAGGTTTCTGTCTCTCCTTGAGGAACTGGCCTTTCTTTCTGAGTCAGAGTACTCAAAACAGCAACAAGTAGCAGCAGCAGAAAGTTTTCCTGCAGGTTTACACGTCTCACATTAATGAGAAAGGGTGTGGAGACCGACTCAGCTTCCAGGGAAGCTTCCCTGAACATTGAGCTTTCAGGAGACGCCTGGGAGCAACAGCATAACATCCAGCTTTCAGGAAATTCAAACACATTCATAAGAAACCTTCTTGCCTGGCAATGCCAGAAGCCAGGACTAATCAGACCAAGCTCCCTTCTGTCCGGGCACAGTGGATGAGCTGACCACCAGGGCTGGCCATACCCCTCCCCACCTAGAATAAAGTGCCCATTGTCTTCCACTGTACTAATTGTGAGAAAAACAGCCCTTGTAGTAAGCACCATAATTATCGAAGCAAACAAGTAAAAGCAATCAAGACAGAAAAGGAAAGGGGCAAAAAGAAGAAGAAAGAAGAAAAAGAAAATGAGAAAAGAAAGTAAATGTTCAGATGAATGAACCCAGTGATGAATTTAATAGTCATATTAAATGCTTGCCTGTGGAAGGATTCCCCATTCTCGTCACGACTATTGCATACAAGAGACCATTGTCCACACAACAGAAATCAGTATATTGAAATTTATCATGTAGCACTTTTTGGATGTGAAAGGTTTTCTTTTCCCAAACTACCACCTCTCATTCCAGCACTCTGATTATAGAAAGTTACAACTTCTCTCTTCCCAATATTATGTTAAAAGTTCAGTCACAGGATTCACCAATAGCCCTGAATTTTTATGCTCCTTTCCTTCTTCCCCACTTTTGCAGCTGGACAAATATAAGGGGGGAAAAACAGCAACAACAAACCCACACACATTTGCCTGAGCAAAGAAAAATAATGAACTGAATATGCATATCCTCATTAACTAAATTTAATTACGCTGAGTGGCATAGTAATCAGTGGTTGCTCCAGTTACAGTATTCATTGAAAGGGAGGTGGATTCCAAATTAAGGCAAAGCGTGGGGGACAGTCGCATACTGATGAGGGAGCCGCACACAACATGATACAATACACTATCTAAATCATTATTCAGAGAAGCCGAAGAAAGAAGTACATTACTCTGTTTTAAGACCAATGCAAGAACAATTAGCCAAGAAGGCTCCAATCCCCTACTGACTGCCCCACCTCCATATATTTCACAGCAGCCGGCCTGGGACCGACTGTACCATTTGCATTTTTCTTTAAAAAAAAAAAAAAAAGTGAACAAAAACTCATGCTGCCTTTTTAAAAAGAAGGCCTATGCCCCCGGCCACAATAGCAGGGAAATCCTATCTAGCACACTGGTGTGCAGAGGCACCCCAGGGTCCCACAACTTGAGCTTGAACTTTCCACAGGCAGCGAACTTTATAACACGTGCATGGAACAATAAAGGAGGAGCTCAAAAGGAAGAAGGGAGGGAAGTTTTGGGGGTGGGTGAAAAAATGTTATTATGCCAAACTTACCATCCACCAGGTCCTGGCTGACATGTCATAACATAGTTGCCATTTTATGGAGCTGTCCGACGTTTTCCCAGCCATTATGCTGTCAGCAACCTTCATCAGATGCAGCTCAATGGAAGATAAGACACCTAATCAAGAAAACATCAGCGGTGGCTTGCTGGACTACATGTAGGCCAATCCTTATCACACTGCATCATGGGAGAAAGCTCCTTTATTAGCAGGAGGAACTGCAACCTCACAGATAGAAAGACAAGGATCAGTTCTTTTGCCTTTTTTTCTTTTTTTTTTTTTTTTTTTTTTGGTCTAAAGGGATTGGTGAAAGTAGCTAGCGTTCTTTGTGTATCATGTGTACAAGAGTTAAGTATCTTGCAAGTGGGCGGCTAACTGCTTTGCTGGGCGATGCAGACTAAAGTTTATTTGCATTCTTCTCTGTTGTATATTGTTTGACATGGTCCATGGTCCTTGCTGAGCAGATGAAGGGAGGGGAGGGGGGTGGGAGGGAATGAGGAGAGAGGGAGCTGTAATTGCTCAGAATTAATATCTCCCCAACAAAGACGTAACAGTTTCATTGACACAGTCGGAACATGGTTCAGATGTCACTGCACACACGGGCGTGCGGGTGTGTGTGTGAGAACACTCACACGCACACACACACAGTGGAACACACAGGTAGCAGCTGCAGCTGGATTCAGCTGAGGTTGCCAAAGGCTACAAACTCCATCCTCATGCTGGACATATGGAAGCAGTTTAACTCTTTGAAATCACTGTTAAAGAAGAGCCCTGCAGTCTGGAAGGATAAATCAGCCTTGAGAACAGTTTCTCAATCAGGAGGCAATGGGCCTGGTGCTCACTTCCTTCTGAAGATGGCCTAGAAACATTATTTCCTTCATCTAGAGAAGAGCTGGTCAAAAATGAGGAGGGAGGAGCAGGGTGTGCCCAGAATCTGACTCTCGACCTGGTCCCTCACTTAGTCATTCTCTGTCATAGTCTCAGGAAAAAAATTCTTTATCCCCTAACCACTGATCATTTCTGTTTCTTCCTGGACTTTGAACTAGTCCTTCCAACAAGCACACACACAAGTCAGGAACTAACATTTACTAATAAAACAACTTGCTCTGAACAGTTTTTTTTCCCTTCTGAAGAGTAAAACACCGATGATACTGTGGGAGAATCTTAAAGAATCACACCACTGTAACAAGAAATCCAGACGAGGACAAGTATATTTATTCCTGCTTTCTTCTTTTGCTAAAATACAAAAAGGCAAACACATCTCTGTAAATGGTGCTGTTGATTATTGGAGCTCCTATTGTACACCACAAAATCCAGGCAACCTTTTTTAATCGGCATGTAGTCACTCTGCCTTCCGTATGCCCTGCTAGTATTTTCTGAATGACTTTCAGGCTTAGAATTTACATTTTCTGCAGACAGTTTAAAAGGACAAACTCTTATTTGATTCAGTCAAAATGAAGGGAAAAAATTGCTGTATTACCGGAGTTTTCTCTGTGTATGAGGCAGAAGAGGCAACTTGTTTCAGCCTGTGAACTTCAAAGAAGAAAAGCAACTGCTGCCGAAGGGCTCTGTCCTTTGGGTATTTTTATATTCACCTGGGGAGACATGTCAGCCACAGTCTCAGACAGGACAGGCGCTTAAGGTAGCCTGACTCTGGGCTGGCAGCAAAATAACCTGCCCTTCACCGACCAGCTTATCCCCTCATGGCTGGCGATTCTTCTGTTTCTCCCTCCTCCAGTTTTGTTTTTTGTTTTGTTTTTGTTTTTTTTTAATTCTCAGGCAGGAGGGGGTTTGAGGGGACTGAAATGCCCCACCCAGGTCTCTGCCTTTGAAGGACCCCATGCTCCAGGTGCCTCCTTTTTTCTCTCTCTCCCTACTCCATTCTTCACCTTACTTGATTTTTTTTCTCCTGAGCAATGATTGGGTAGTAAGCCTGTTAATGGTAATTGTATTTTCCTGTTTTAATTTTCTCAGATGGTAGCAATGATGCTGAATGCCTACTATGTGCCAAGCATCACAGTAAATACTGGGGCTGTGAAGGGCAATGAGATACAGTCTGTGTCTCATCAATCTCACAACTATGTTCACCCAACGTCGTCACAGGCAGGAGGAAGTCCAGTTGCTGTGACAGCAGCCAAGGAAAGAGATGTGGCCAGACAGAGACCTCGGGCTGCTCAGGGCCAGCAGCTCCCTAGAGCCCAGTTGGTCACTCCCCAGGCACTTCCAGAGTTGCCGTTGGGGCAGCCCTCTGGCCTGGGGGCAAAGGCAGCCCGGCTATACGCTTCCTCCTCTCCCTGCAATCAGTGCCGGCCGCAGCCTGGCTCCCTCTGGTGCTCTAGCCCACCTGCCCTTCCCTCCTGCAAGGCCCTCCAAGAGCTCTCAGGAAGCAGAGGTCAACTTTGGGATGCTGGCCTGAGAGCGCCTGCCCACCAAGACTTTACAGATGCCCCCCTGGGCATTCTTTCACCATCGAGGCACTCTGTGCAGCCCATACACAGGCGGACCTGCTGGAAGGCCCCTTATCACTGTCACTGTGGGGACCCCTCCTTTTGATGAGCTGATGACACAAG
Organism: Piliocolobus tephrosceles; assembly: GCF_002776525.5. Classification (NCBI taxonomy): domain Eukaryota; kingdom Metazoa; phylum Chordata; class Mammalia; order Primates; family Cercopithecidae; genus Piliocolobus; species Piliocolobus tephrosceles. The sequence goes on along the minus strand of NC_045447.1, from coordinate 65,399,230 downwards.
CGTGAAATGCCGAAAGATGACAAGGGGAGCAGGGGAAGGAGCAGCCGGGAGAGATGCTGCAGCATTTATGGGCAAAAGTGGGATCCGCGAGGAACAAAGAGACAGGGAAAGAAATGACAAACCTGTGTCCTGCCCCTTCTGTGAGGCTGGGGAACGCCAGAGGACAGCTGACCGGGGGGTCACTGGCAGAGCTAAACAGGAAACAAATTCAGAACTGGGGCTAGCATTCCCAAAAGGCATGCGCAGGGGCTGAGCACTCCTCCCTCGGGGGCCTATTGGGCCTCTTTCACTGAGAGTGAGACTTCTAAGCATGCCGGTGTAGCTCATAACCTGGGGAGATCAGGCCAATGGGGCTCTCAGGTGGACGCCCGTTGTGACTGACTTCATTGACTGAACTCCTCTCACCTGACACCGTTCTAAAGGCTAACGATGTTTAAAACCACGAAGTAACTTCAAAAGCACTAGTGAGGGCTTCATGGACACTTTGGGGGTTGATTACATTCTTGCCTTGCTTAAATCTCTAAAATACCCCCAAATCTCAGCTCTTCCTCTCCAATTCCTCTTTCCACAGCATCTGCCCCTGCCTGCAGTTCCACTTCCCCCACTTCTGCAGCCTCCACTCCTACCCTTTAGCCATGCTGCCTCTAACAGCCTTTTCCAGCTTGCACGCCTCGCTGGCTGGAACAAATGTTTGGGAAAAGCCAGGTCTGTAGCCCAAAGCAATCACCAACTATTGCTCAGGCATGCCCTGGCAGTGCTTTAATTTCCATCACCACTGGCAAATAAACTAGTGATCTGCTTAGAGCTGAGCCTGAGGACAGTAACCTTCGCAGAGAGGCTACAATGTGTCTCACTGCCTTCAACTATTCACAGTCACCGCCTCTTCAACAAGCAAGATGGACTGTGGCCAATGGGCACTGTCTGAGAAGCCAGGGTCCAAATCACAGCGTTGTTCTCTACTAGTTGTGTGACCTCTGGGCAGGCTGCTTAACTTCTGTGACCATCAATAGCCCCAAATCATATTGCTAATAACTAAGGGAGAATGAGAGAGAAGACAGACAGGGGGAAAGAAAGTCTCACTTCACCACATAGAAGAGAAGGGCAGATATAAATATAATCAGAGAGGAAAACAGATATAGAGATCTAGAGAGAAAAATAGAGAGGAAAAGCAGAGTGAGGAAGTGAAAATGAAGCCATTCAGATGTCTCCACAGTCTGCTCTCTTTGCCTCTGCCCAGGGCTCTGGCTGGCTTCTGGTCCATCCCCTGCACTCCCCAAGCTCTGGGGTTGGCTTAACTCCCTTCCAGCTCCATGGATAGGAGTGATCAGTGCTCAGGGATCTTGACCCATGGAGCCAACAGGTTTAGAGGCGATTTGGGGAATCATTTTATTAAGCTATTTTGTGATTTATTTTATTTTCAGCTTTTTAGCTCTGTCAATTCCAGTCTAATCCTGTGCTGAGTGTAGGAGCCCTGTGCTCATGAACAGCATGTAGAGAAACGAGCTCCCCTTTGGGAACTAGTCCTGAGTTCTGGTCTGCCACTTGCTAGCTGGGGGAGCATGCACAGGTTACTTAAACTTTGTAAACTTCAGATTCTTTACCTATAAAAGGGGGCTGAGAATAGTATCCCTCACAGGGTTGTCGTGAGGATGAAATAAGGTCATGCATGAATGTGTTTGGAGCCTTGATCGTGGTGATGGTTTCATTTGTGTATGTATACTTAATCCCAAACTCATCAAGATGTATACATTAAACATGGATATCTATTTAAATGGCAATCATATCTTGATAAAGTACTTTAAAAATTATGCAAAGCTCCATTCCTAGCTGTAGCTAATGACTAGAATCAGTATAAATTTTAGCATTGGTATTATCTCCTCCAACTCCATTTTTAAAGTGAGAGAACTGAGATTTACAAGAACTCACACAGATGATCAGCGGAAGAGTTAAAATTAAGCCTTTGCTCTTTCGCCACTTCACCTAGTGCTGCTTCTTTCTCCATACCATCAGGAAGAAAGATGAGATTAAGACTTGGGTTGGGGGTGGCGGTGTTTTCTTTTTAATGCGCTGGAGACCACATGGAGGTGAACTGAGTTAGCAAAACTGAGAACAGAGCAGTCCAGTGAGAAAGCTTAGGAAAAACAGACGAAGACTTTCATTCCCTAAGCCACAGGCACCATGAAGGCAGGGACAAGAACGGCTGAGTTTGCTCATCATTCATGCCCAGACGCTGGCACACAAATACTCGAACATCTGTCGAGTGAATGAACGACCTCAGACTGTAGGGGTGGCCATAAAGAGTCATTAGAGTACAGAAGAGCGGGCCGTGGGTGTGTAGGCTGATGGAGAGAGGTCTGCAATGACTTCTGTGTTTCAGGCTCAGAGGTCCTGGTAGAACCACAATGCAAAGTGTGGGAGAAGGCAACTCCAGCTAACAGTAACAAGTGAATATTGCCCATTAAGAGCCTGTTTGGAGTAGTCAGACATGTTATCCAATCATTTCCCTGGACCTGGCAGAAATAAAACAGAGCACCAGTCAGGGGAATTTAGGTGAGCCTTTGACTGGGCCTACGTTCAGCATGAGGGTAGCAGAGAACGTGTAGCAAGCCAGGTGATGAGACAGACACATCTTCAATCCCTCTGATTCTCCTCTGAGGGAAGAAGTCGAGCTTTCCATTCTTTCTGAGGTTCAGGGAGGGACCTGTGGCCATTTTAACAGCTATTTCTCCTCAGCCTCTGGCACTGTTGTCATACTCTGCAATCCCCTCCAGCCAGTGTCCTGAGGGGTCTGGATTTTGCAGAGAAGAGATGGATCCAACATGAAGACTACAAGGGCCTCATCTCTAGTACCTGAGCCCATCAAAATAGCCAGGAGCAATCCCCAGTGCCCCACTTTCACTTTCCGCCCTTGGTGGTGGTGTCTGGAGGGAGCCTGGAGCGAGCTGGCCTCTCTTTTAAAAGCAAGTCTGCACTGAGCAGATGCCATGCCACAGACAGTGCTTACCCACTAGGGAGGACTGGCTTCCCACCTACCTGCACAGTGGGTTCCGGGAGTCCTTCCCACTGCCTCCCTGGAGATCTCATTGGAATTGATCTCTCTCATCCCAGAGGAAGGCCCTGAATCTCGTTCAGCATGCTGGACAAAAGGTCATTTTTGAGACAAGTAGCAGAAGTTTTACTTTCCTAAACAGGAAGATTAAGCACTTAAAGGAATGGAAACAACCGATTATTAAAGTGGGAGACAGACCGGTGATGATACGATCCATCTCCAGCTTCTCCTAGAGAAGGTGTTTGTTTACAGACAAGGATAATTTGATTAAAACCACGAAGAGTCTGAGAGTCTGAGCTTCCCTTAGAAAATGTTTGTTTTTTTTTTTTCTTTAGAGAAGTAAGTCTGGAATTGCAGTGTGCTCATTCTCATACCAACTTTTCTTTAGCAAGTTTCCAAAAAAATGCCATGTTTCCTAAAAATAAGGGTTTGAAACATTTTCTCTCTTATTATGTTGCTGTTTACAAGAATATACAGCAGCTATGGCTACCGACACAGAAATATTTTTTACTTTGATTCTGGGTAAGGAAAAGAAGTTTGCTGGACAGCATGATCCTGTTTTTGATAAATAAACCAACCTATATCCATATATTCATTTGTGCATAGGAAAAATATTAGAAAAATATTGACTCTATTACTAATGAGGAGGAACATGTGCTTTTGTATGCTTTTGTACTCTTTGAAATTCCATAATGCTGATGTATTGCATTTGTAAATAAAAACAAAAAGTAAGATGAAAGGTGCATGGGACCTCCCTGTACCTTTTTTTTTTCTTTGCAACTTCCTTCGAATCTGCAAATGATTTCAAAATACAAAGTTGAAAAAAAAGTAAATCAATACACTTTTCCATCTAAATGTTTGAATATCTGAACACTAAAGCCAGTGATAGGCAGACTCTATAGAGGACTGCCTAGTGCTACAAGCAGTCCCAGTCCATGAGATCTGGACAGAATTCTCCCTTCATGCTTTCAGAAGGCAGAGAATAAGATAAAAAATAAAAGCACTAGTGAAGGCAGAGTAACAATATACTGCCATGTTGCCCCTTTCTAACAAGGCAAATCTTGCCAAGCGATAGGGGGTTTCACAAATAAGCCTCCTGGCCACTGGGGGAGGCTGGAGCAAGTTCAACACATGAGTAACACAGATAAACATGAAACCCCCAAGCCTTGATGGAAAGCAGTGATAGGTGGCCTGGAATGCCCTCGAGTGTGAAAGTTCTTATGAACGAACAAAGGCTGCTGCAGATTTCTTAATGACTGGCAAAGTCTCTTACTGCTGGGCTCCTTAAGGGCAGGGTTATCTCTTTAAAGCTGCCATTAAGAGGCAAATCTCCCCATATGCCCACCCCCCCACCCTCCAAACCCGACCTCTTTCACTCCCTTTCTCAATGCCTTTGCCACACACACGTGTTGTAAGACAAGTAAAATCTGGTGCCAGTGAACTCAGGAAAACGAGAAAGAAAAAAAGAAGGCCCCCATAGTAGTGTGGGGTGTGCATGCATATATTTGGAAGTAGAGAAGAGAGGGAGGAATGGATAGCAGAGTTTTATGGTTTCACCTGCTTTTGTCAAAGTGGGAGAGGAACTGATTACAATAAAAATTTTCACTCATCAGGCAGTCTTCATTATTTCAGCAAATACTTATTGCTTACCTGCCATGTGCCAGATAATGTACTAGGTACTGGTAAGCAAAAATATACATGCTTCTTGCTCTGGAGGAACTTACAGTTGGGGGAAGGGGTGGGGAATGACATTAATCACACATTCACTTGAGTATATACAAAATTACATCTGTGATGGATGCTTTAAAGAAATGCTACGAAAATGTGTAACTGGGAAGGCAGTTGATTTGTAAGAGTTGGGGAAATTGAGAAAGGCTTCACAGAAGTTACTAAAAGAGAAAGCTCAGCACTGCTCCTCACAATCACACTCCAGGCAAGAATGGTTATCTTCGTTTTACAAAATTGGAAGTCAAGGTTCGGGACAAATTAAACAATTTGTCCCAGAGTAAGTGGTGGAGCTTGCGGTCAAAACCATGTCTGTCATATTCTAAAAGTAATCATTGTTGCTGTAGGTCACACTGCTTTTATCTCAGTAGCTGATATTATTTCACAGCTTCTGGTCTTCCTTAGAACCAGCAACAGGGTGATCAGATTCTGGAACTGGAAGAAGGTAGGATGAGAGCACCCATAATTCACCATGTTCTATGGAAAGTTCTGTCTCAAGAAAATAATGATTGAACTAGAAGTTTCTGCTAAGTCATCCATAACTACTCCTTTTAAAATGCACACAGGAGGACTATAACCCATAAAGATAGGGCTGTTGTTATTTTATTATCTCATAAACTTTTATTGAGGTATAATTTACATACAGTGTCCTGTATAAATCTCCAGGAATAAGTTTTTACAAATGTATCCACATGCATAATCCACACCTCTATTAACATACAGAACATCTTCTATGCCCTGAAAAGTTTCCTGTTGCCTATTCTAGGTATACCCCCTCTCCCTCAGGCCATCCACAACCACCATTCATTTCTATCCCCATATATGGTGCCTTTTCTAGAAATTCATACAAATTATATAGTACCTATTCATTTGTGTCTGGCTTTACTCAAAACAGTGTTTTTGAGATTTATCTGTGTTGCTGTGTATTAGCAGTGTGGTACTTTTTATTGCTGAGTCATAGTCTATTTTATGACTAAACCAAAATTTGTTTATCCATTCTCCCGTTGATGGACATTTGGGTTGCTTCCAGGCTTGGGCTATTATGAGAAAAGCTATGAACATTCGTGGGCAAATCTTTTGGCGGGCCTCACTTTTCTTTCTCTGGGTAAATACGTAGCAATGGAATTGCTTGGTCATGGAACAGATGTATAATTAACTTTAAAAACACACTGTCATATAGTTTTTCAGAGTGGTCGTATTATTTTACACACCCATAAGAAATAAGAGTATGTATCCGACACTTAATATTGTCAGTCTTTTACAATTTTATCCTTTTGGTGAGTATATAAAGGTATCTCAATGTGGTTTAAAAAACACGTACCTAATAGCTAATGGTGTTGAGCCGTGTATCAGGCACATATTGGCCATTTTAATGTCTTCTTTTGTAAAGTGCCTATTTAAATCTAATGTCCATTTCAAAGTTGATTTCTCCATTATTGAAGTGTTGTTCTTTAAAAATTCTGAATACAAATACCTTGTTACTCATACTCTGAATTTCTCCCAGTCCGTAGCTTCTTTATTCATTTACTTAATAATGTTTTTAATTTTGATGAAGTCCAGTCTATCCATTTTTTTCTTACATGGATATTGCTTTCTGATTCCTACCTAAAAAATCCTTGTTTACTTAATGATCACAAACATATTCTACTATGTTTTCTACTAGAGCATTATAATATTAGTTTTTATGTTTACATCTATGATCCATCTTAAATTAATTTTGCTTATGACATAACATAGAGATCAATGCTTTACATCTGTCTCAAATTAATTTTGTATATGATATGAGGAAGAGACCAATGCTATTTTTTAAAAAATGGATAGCTTATTGTTCCAAAAGCATTTGTTGAAAATAATTTTCATTCCCGATTGCATTGGTTTAGTACCTTTGGCAAAAATTATTTTGCCTTATACACATAGATCAATGTCTGGACTCTCTACTTGTCTATTCTTTCCAAATTTCTTTAAATTTATCCCTAAGTATCTTAAGTTTTTGAATGTTGTTGCCAAAAAATGTTTTATATTTTATTTTCCAATTCTTCATTGTTAGGCTGTAGAAATACAATTGATTTTTATATATTGACTCCTCATTTCCAGCAGCTTTACGAAATTTACTCATATGTGCTTGTACTTTTTTCTTTTTCTTTTTCTTTCTTTCTTATTTCTTTCTTTCTTTCTTTTTTTTTTTTTTATAGATTCTTTAGGATTTTCTTTGTACACAAGCATGTCATCTATGGAGAAAAAGAGTTACACTTCCTCCTTTCCAAGCTGTGTGTTTTTTACTTCTTTTTCTTTCACTATTTCAATGACCATAATCTCCATCTACAATGCTGAATAACAGTGTTGAGAAAATACATTCTTGTTCGTTTCCAATCTTAGGTGGAAAGCCTTCAATATTTCATCATTAAGTTTAATGTTAGCTATAGGTTTTTATAGTGGTCTTGATTAAAGAAATTCCCCCTATTCTTATTTTGCTTAGAGTTTTCTTTTTGAAAAAGTCATAATGTAAATCTAATGTTTATCCTGCATCTATTGAGATGATCATAGACTTCTCTTTTAATCTCTTAAGGTTGTGGATTACTAATTAATTTTGCAATGTTGAATGACTCTTGCATTCTTGAATTCCACTTGGTTATCCTCTCTTTTCACATAGAACTGACTATTCTTTATCCATTGCTCTCCTTGTGGCCACCTTTGGTTACATAGAAATCGAATGCTTTCTCATAAAATTGCCTTTTCAATATTTGAAGTTGGCTATTATAATATCTCCCAATTTTCTGTTTTTCGGGCTACCCATGCCATGTGATCTTGGGGGAAAAACTAGGAGCAAGTCAAATATTCTTTTATATCTGAACTCAGGTATTCTTTTAAATTTTAATTCTTAATTTTGCAAAAATGTGAACAAAATAAATTTCTTATAGAAGAGTCATTCTGTGACTAAAAGCATCAGTTCTGCATTCCAATAGGCAGGTCATTCTGCAATATTTTAAAATGTCACAAACTGCAAGCCCAGAATGCTGTGAAGCTCAAGAAACTGACATGGTAGAGCAGAGCATGATAGACTACAGTTGTGCTGTCCAGTATAGTAGCCACTAATCACAAATGTGATTAGAGTCAGGCAGACTTTGGGTTCAGCTCCAATTCTGCCACTTGAAAACATGACTTAACCTCTTAAAGTCTGTTTTTTTTTCTTTTGTAAAGTGAAAGTAGTAGAATTCACCCATTCTTGTAATGAGTCCATGTGATCGTATGTGTTTAATAACAGTAGATACATATTCCTAGTCAGAAGGTGAGAGATTATGTAACAGGGCTAATGAGAAACATAAATTTGGGGCAGACCTTTAAAAACCTTTGCATTTTGTAACCGAAGCACCAACCAGAGCAATGATCACCAGTAGGTGGGGAGAGATTTTGCTGCCCAGCAAGGCCGCCAACATGGCCGCAGACTCTCACTTTAGATATTAAAAATGTACAAAAATAATGGGATAGAAATGCTGAAAATCAGAGCAAGGCTGACAAGAGATAAACCAATGCAATTAGAAGTGAAGTTGTGAGTCAGCAGGGCCACCCATGAAGGTGGGCATGGAGGCAGTGCAAGTGGCCATGAGCCAGAAGCCACACAGGCCTGGCCTGACAGCACAGAGTTCAGTTCCTATTTTGAATCTGTAAAAATACAATTGACAGGGACTCCTGATGCCAGTGCAATAGCCAAGCTAAGGGTTTCTCTTTTTCCCAATGAATATTTACATTCTACTGTTCTTATTTGAGGTCCCTTCAGATAAATCATGTATGAGCCAACACTATGTCCCCCTTATACCAACATCATTTCTCTTCAACCAACTGTGCATGCACTAATTCACATTTACACATGATAGCAGGCCTGAACACTGAGGAGAAAGAACTGGGCTTAGAATCAAAAGAACCTAAATTCAAGCCCTGGCTTTGCCATTTACTAGCTTTGACAATGGCACATATCATTCAGCGTCTGTACACTGCAGGGTCCTCACCTGCAGGAGAACGACATTGATCTGCACCTGCTCCTGCTGTATGGTGCTGGCGGGAGGTCTGCATGAAGACACTGTGGAGGGCAGCACAAATGAAAGGGATTTCCCAGGAGGATGGCATTTGAACAAGGTTTCTGACAGGCTGCGCTTCAGCTTTCAAAGTTCCAGCAGGCTGTAGGAAGCACAGGTGTCCTCCTCCACTCCCATCTCCCTGCATCACCAAGGTACTCAGCCTCAAACGCCACCACCCTGCCCTGTTCTTGCTGCCTTCTGGGGTCTCTGTAACCTTGGAAAAGTACAAGGGATGCTTATCAAAGAACTCCATAGATGTCTGGGCCAACAGAGAGCCATTTTGCTTTTGACTTAGGCACTTTACCATAAATTCTGCAAATGAAACAACACTTGAGAAACAAAACCCCAAAATCTCCTCTCCCCCGTCATCACTGTCCTTTCAGGCCAAATCCATTCAGAAGTCCCATCTGGACCTCCTGCCTCTAAACAGAACCCCGGCCCAATTCAAGGTGAAAGTCAGTGTTTCAGAATGGACCCACTTCCTCTCCCCTTCTCACTCCAACACAAGGAGATGGTGGAAAAGTAAGATGACTCAATGCTACTTTAAGTGCCTTGGAGACAACAGGCCAATTTTACACTGGATTTTTAGTGTCCGTGGCTGGAGATAAAGGGCCCTTTCTCTGATCCTGCTGCCCTTCTGCCTCCCATCCTTCTTTCTCCTCCATCTCCTCCTCTGCTCTCCCCACTTTGCCCATCTCAGACCATATTCACAGAGAAAGAATAGTAACCCCTTGCCCTACCAGACAAATGTCATTTCCACAAGTACAAAGGCAATGTGGCCATTCATTTGTTGTTTTGCAGAGTGGCACACACTGGACAAAGTCTAAAAGATGCTCAGAGAAGGCTGACTTCTCAGTGGGTTCAGCTTCCCAGGTGTCATTGTGTAACTGGAGAAATGTGGACAGAGAGTTTGAAAGTCATGCTCCTGCTCACACAGCTGCGTGCACTGGGATAACAGACTTCTCCCCCATAGGCTTCCATCAGTTTCATCTATAATGTGAAGGTGGTGAGCAATATAATAAGAATAATAATACTATCATTTAATACGATTTTACTATGTGCCAGGGATTGCACTGAACTTTCATATGTACTGTCTCACTAGTATTATCTATTACATTTAAGGAAACCCAAGTTGAGTGTAGATGAGAAAATCTGCCCAGGCTTATGGAATGAGTGCTCTGTAGAAGTGTGATGTGCACCCAGGCCTGCTCCAATGCTTGTATTGGAAGTCTCTGTGTCTATGATCACCATTTCTTCTCTGAAGACCCCTTTGGCCTTCACCCACCTAAGTTGGCCAATACTTGCAATGCATATTTTTCTCTGTGATCTTCATGAATCACACTGCAGTGCAGATATGCTTGCTTGCCTGTGTCTCCAGCTAGACTCCAGCCACATCTTCGTGAAAACAGGGCCTAAGACATGTATATTTAGAGCACCCAGCACAATTCTTGGCACGTAATAGGTCATAAAGATTTGAGGAACAATGAGTTTCTGAGCATCTTATTGGAAAGCACTAGTTTGACTTAGTAAACTGGTGCACCATTCCCTTTTTGAATCTCAGTACTGACACCCACCCAATCCCATAATACTTGTAATTCAGCCTCCAAACTTCTCTTATGGGGAGGGTTGGAGAAAATGGGGCATTTACCAGAGCCATGAGACAATTTCTACATGATTTAAAAAGAGAGTGTTTCGTGCAAACCACATTATTTTAGTCTTGCTGTCATATCTATCTGCTCCTTCAACATATTTAGATTTAAAGGTGATGTTATAATGAGAAACAACCAGAAAAAAAGTATAGGCCAATAAGATACAAATTTCCAATAAAGGATAGAGAGTTGTGTACACATTTTAGAATGCACATTGAAGAGAAATGTGCTTCAGTCTGATTATATATAGCTTTGAGGAATTTACTCCCATACTTACTGCATGGTATTAAAGAACCCAAGATAAATCTTTGGTGACTCGAAGAAAGAGGTTCAACTGTAATTATGGATTAACACACACCCACAGTTAATAGTTGCTTCAGTTTAGCATCAGTGCAACCATTTACACTGATAATATATTAAACACTACTTTTTTTTCCCCAGGCACAGTGAACAACTGCTAGGGCAGGATTACCTTCTACTAAGCAGATTTCATAGCTCCAAGCCTCTAATCATTTGTAACCATTAGGGAAAACATGGGGCTCAACCAATTAAAAAAATAAAAACTATCCGAAGCTCACAAAACCACATAATTACATTGCATCACTTAGCATTTTGATTGAGCGTTTGGAAAACCTGATACAAAGGCTCAGAGGCTGCCTCAAATGCCTCATAAACGTGGTAACTTTACCTGTGTAAACCTACCTAAAAAAAATTTGTTTCCACATCATGTATAGAGGGAAAGGTGAATAAATAGAGACACAGTGAGATTGGTAGAAAAGTAGAGACAAATACTATTATTTTCCCAATCTAAGACTATTTGTTGTTACTTTTTCATCACTGGTGTTTTAAATTTTTCATAGCAAAATTACATTTTACTTGTGGAAGGACCATCAGCATGGCCATGCCATTCCTTTCAGAATTTCTAACTGTGGAAGTTTAAAGTACTTAGCTCACTAGTAATAATCAGATGACAGAGTTAAAAACTAGGTTTTCCTCTGTCCAAAAACATATCACCTAATCATTTTGGTAATCTGTTTTCCATCACTAAAAAGGGATTGAGTGTTTATCTCAAGATTAGTCAGAATTTTACAAACACTCTGGAAAGGATATTGAGCTCTTTAATAGAAGTCATGATAAAAATACTAAGCAGGCACTGGGGAGAATGGGAAGTGCAATGTGTCATCATTGCATTATGTTTTTACATTGAGCCAGAAGGCATTTTTTCTAACACACTAATTTTGCCATCTTCTGCCACCCTTATCAATACTTTCCCTGGGCACTGGTAACATTCATTCCATCCTATGTCTTCTCACATTACTTTGCCTCCTGAGAAGACAAAAGTATGTCTGCAGCCAAGTGCTTTCAGATCTCATTCACGAACACAGATCCTTCATGGGAACCCGAGTAGGATAGAAAAGGGCTGTGACAGAGGCAAAAAATTAAATAATAATGAATGTTTCATTTAGGCCAACAAACACAGAGAGGAAAGTGGAAAGAGAGAGACACAGAAGCAGAGCCCATGGGCAGGGGTAGGGGTGCAAAAGAAGTCTCAGAAAGCAGAAGTGAGGGGAGAAATGGAAAGAAGACAGTGCTGAGGAGTGGGAAATACATACAGATGATGGCTTTTTAAAAAGCTAGTTCCCATCTCCTGAAGCTCATAAGCAACTTCAGCAAAGTCTCAGGATACAAAATCAATGTGCAAAAGTCACTAGCATTCTTATACACCAATAACAGACAAACAGAGAGCCAAATCATGAGTGAACTCCCATTCACAGTTGTTTCAAAGAGAATAAAATGCCTAGGAATCCAGCTTACAAGGGATGTGAAGGACCTCTTCAAGGAGAACTACAAACCACTGTTCAGTGAAATAAAAGAGAACACAAACAAATGGAAGAACATTCCATGTTCATGGATAGGAAGAATCAATATTGTGAAAATGGTCATACTGCCCAAGGTAAGTTATAGATTCAATGCCATCCCCATTAAGCTACCAACGACTTTCTTCACAGAATTGGAGAAAACTACTTTAAAGTTCATATGGAACCAAAACAGAGCCCGCATTGCCAAGACAGTCCTAAGCCAAAAAAAACAGCTGGAGGCATCACACTACCTGACTTCAAACTATACTACAAGGCTACAGTAACCAAAACAGCATGGTACTGGTACCGAAACAGAGATATAGACCAATGGAACAGAACAGAGCCCTCAGAAATAATACCACACATCTACAACCATCTGATCTTTGACAAACCTGACAAAAACAAGAAATGGGGAAAGGATTCCGTATTTAATAAATGGTGCTGGGAAAACTGGCTAGCCATAAGTAGAAAGCTGAAACTGAATCCCTTGCTTAGACCTTATACAAAAATTAATTGAAGATGGATTAGAGACTTAAATGTTAGACCTAAAACCATAAAAACCTTAGAAGAAAACATAGGCAATACCTTTCAGGACATTGGCATAGGCAAGAACTTCATGTCTAAAACACCAAAAGCAATGGCAACAAAAGCCAAAATTGACAAATGGGATCTAATTAAACTAAAGAGCTTCTGCCTAGCAAAAGAAACTACCATCAGAGTCAACAGGCAACCTACAGAATGGGAGAAAATTTTTGCAATCTACTCATCTGACAACAGGCTAATATCCAGAACCTACAAAGAACTCAAACAAATTTACAAGAAAAAAACAAACAACGCTATCAAAAAGTGAGCAAAGGATATGAACAGACACTTCTCAAAAGAAGACATTTATGCAGCCAACAGACACATGAAAAAATGCTCATCATCACTAGCCATCAGAGAAATGCAAATCAAAGTCACAATGAGATACCATCTCACACCAGTTAGAATGGCAATCATTAAAAAGTCAGGAAACAACAGGTGCTGGATAAGATGTGGAGAAATAGGAACACTTTTACACTGTTGGTGGGACTGTAAACTAGTTCAACCATTGTGGAAGACAGTGTGGTGATTCCTCAAGGATCTGGAACTACAAATACCATTTGACCCAGCCATCCTATTACTGGGTATATACCCAAAGGATTATAAATCATGCTGCTATAAAGACACATGCACACGTATGTTTATTGCGGCACTATTCACAATAGCAAAGACTTGGAACCAACCCAAATGTCCATCAATGACAGACTGGATTAAGAAAATGTGGCACATATACACCATGGAATACTATGCAGCCATAAAAAAAGGATGAGTTCATGTCCTTTGTAGGGACATGGATGCAGCTGGAAACCATCATTCTCAGCAAACTATCACAAGAACCAAAAACCAAAAACTGCATGTTCTCACTCATAGGTGGGAATTGAACAATGAGATCACTTGGACACAGGAAGGGGAACATCACACACTGGGGCCTGTTGTGGGGTGGGGGGAGGAGGGAGGGATAGCATTAGGAGATATGCCTAATGTAAATGACGAGTTAAGGGGTGCAGCACACCAACATGGCACATGTATACATATGTAACAAACCTGCACGTTATGCACATGTACCCTAGAACTTAAAATATTAAAAAAAAAAATAGGGATGGGGGAAAACACTGTAAAATAATATTGTTAATGGTGCCAAGTATTTTATTATGTAAATAATAGTAGTTTACAAAAACTGCTTCTTCCATACAGTGTTCCTTGGAACAGTACCATCTGGTGTGATGTTAGAGGATGTTACACAAGATAAGAGAGCAGAGAGCAGTCTTAAAAATAAATCTGACAAACACCGTTAATAAATGTTTTAGGAAGAAAAAAAAAAGTGAGTTCCCAAAGAAATGATAAATGTTTGAGACGATGGATATGCTAATTACTCTGATCTGATACATACATTCCATATACCAAAACATCACTATGTACCCCATGAATATGTACAATTATTAGTCAATTAAAATAAAATTAAGTCAGTTAATTAAAATATTACTTATAGAAATTAGACTTGATTCAGTATTTCTTCTATTTAAAAAAAAAAACCCAAACTCTTACTTACTTCTTTTAATCCAAGTAGACTAATGAGACAACAGGTATAAGTAAAAAAAAATTATTTTTAAAATTTAAGAAATCATTAAAAATAACCACTGTTAACATTAGAGTATAACCTAGCAGACATATTTATAGTTAAAAACAAAAACAAAAAGAAATCATATTGGACATACTGCTTCATAATTGTGTTTTTTTTTCACCTGGCACATCAAGAAGTTTTCCTTGTCAGTAAATATGAATCCACATCATCATTCCTAACAGCAGTCTCATATTTCATTTGTATTAGGCCATCGTGCATTGCTACAAAGGAATGCCTGAGACTGCGTCATTTATAAAGAAGAAGGTTTATCTGGCTTATGGTTCTGCAGGCTATATAAGCATGGCACCAGCATCTGCTTGGCTTCTGGTGAGGCCTCAGGAAGCTTTTATTCTGATGGAAGGTAGAGTAAGAGCAGGCATATCACATGGCTAGAGAGTGAGTAAGACAGAGAGGAGAAGGAGGTGTCAGACTCCTTTAAACAACTAGCTCTCCTGTGAACTACCAGAGCAAGAACTCACTCAGCCATTCATGAGAGATTTGCCCCATAACCTAAATACCTCCCCCTAAGCCCATCTTCAACACTGGAGATTACATTTGAACACGAAATTTGGAGGAGACACACATCTAAACTCTATCATTATGTACCTGGTCCCCAAAATCTCATGTCCTTCTCATATTGCAAAGTACAATCATCCCTTCCCAATAGTTCCCAAAAGTCTTAACTCATTCCAGCCTCAACTCAAAAGTCCAAAGTCTCATCTGAGACTGAGTGTGTAAAGCAAAAAACAAGTAATCTATTTCCGAGATAAAATGGTGGTATAGGCATTGGATAAACATTCCCATTCCAAAAGGGAGAAATCAGCCAAGAAAGGAGCAATAGACCCTATACACATCTGAAACCCAGCAGAGCAGACATTAAACCTTAAAGCTCCAAAATAACCTCCCATGACTCCATGTCCCACATTCAGGGCACATTGGGGCAAAGGGTGGGCTTCCAAGGTCTTGGGCAACTCCGCCTCTGGGGCTTTGCAGGGTACAGCCCCCATGGCTGCTTTCATTGGTTGAAGTTGAGTGTCTGCAGGTTTTCCAGACTCAGGGTGCATGCTGCTTGTGGCTCTACCATCCTGGGGTCTGAAGGGCACAGCAGTGTCCTGATGGGGACTCTGTGTGGGGACAGGCAGTGTCCCAGTAGGGATTCTGTGTGAGGGCTCCAACCCCACATTTCCCCTCAGCACTGCCCTAATAGAAGCTCTCTGAAGGGGATCCGCCCTGCAGCAGTCTTCTGTCTGGACATCCAGGCTTTCTGATACATCCTCTGAAATCTAGGTGGAAGCTGCCAAGGCTCCTTTAGTCTTGTATTCTGCATACCAAGTAGAAACCTCCAAGGCTTATAGTGGCTTGCACTCTTCAAAGTGGCAGCCTGAGCTGTACCTTGGGCCCTTTGAGCTAAGGCTGGAAATGGAGCAGACTGGATGCAGAAGTAGCCTCCTGAGGCAGCACAGAGCAGTAGTAACACTCTGGGCCTGGCTCTCCAAACTGAGGGGCTACCTCAAAGATTTCTGAAACGACTTCATGGCCTTTTTCCATTGTTTTGGTTATTAGCACCTGGCTTCCTTCTAGTCATGCTAATCTCTTCAGCAAGTGGTTGTTCCACAGCCTGCTTGGATTATTTCTCTATCACATGGCCAGGCTGTGAAGTTTCCAAATGTTTATGCTCTGCTTCCCTTTTAACTATGAGTTCCAACTTTAAGTCCTTTGCTCACATATCTGAATGTAAGTTGTTAGAAGCAGCCACCCCACCTCTTGAATGCATTTCTGCTTGGAAATTTCTTCCAGCAGACACTGTAAATCGTCACTCCTAAGTTCAACCTTCCACTAATCCCTAAGGCATGGACACAATGTGCCAAGTTCTTTGCAAAGGACTAACAAGGGTAACCTTTGCTTCAGTTCCCAACAACTTCTTCATTTCCATCTGAGACCTTGTTTAGCCGGCCTTCACCATTCATGTTTCTAAAAGCATTTTAGAATGCTTCACAACCACTTAACCAGGCTCTGAGAGGCTCCAAACTTTCCCTTGTCTTCCTGTCTCTGGAGCCCTCCCAACTCTTCCAGCCTCTGCCTGTAACCCAGCTCCAAAGCTGTTTCCCCATTTTTAGGCATCTTTATTGCAATGCCCCACTCCTTGGCACCAATTTTCTGAGTCAGTTTTGAGTTGCTAAAAGGAATACCTGAGACTGGGTAATTTATAAAGAAAAGTGGTTTATTTGGCTCGTGATTCTGCAGGCTGTATGAGTATGGCACCAGCATCGGCTCAGCTTCTGATGAACCCTCAGGAAGCTTTTACTCATGGTGGAAAGTGAAGAGGGTGCAGGCATGTCATACAGTGAGACAGGGAACAAGAAAGAGAGATGGAGCAAGAGAGAAAGAGGGATAAATATAAAGAAGAGGAGGAGGTGTCAGGTCCCTTTAGAGAACCAGCTCTCACATCAACTACTGGAGCAAGAACTCACTCATTACCATGGGAGGACACCAAGCCATTCATGAGGGATCTGTCCCCATAACCCAAACACCTCCCACTAGGCCCGCCTTCAACACTGGAGGATGTATTTCAGCATGAGGTTTGGAGGGGACACACATCCAAACTTTACCACCGTTGTATGAATTTAACCAAGCTATATGTCTTTCTGGTATAAACATATAGGTGGATTGTTGACTGGAAATTACAAATAATGCCTTATCAATTAGCTTTCACTGTGTAATAAACAACCTCACAATTTCATGACTTACAAAAATAACATTTCTTTTTTTTTTTTTTTTTTTTTTTAGTTCATTATTCTGTGAAGCAACTGGGGGTCCTCTCTCCATGTGGTTTCTCATCCATAGTGGTCCAGCCTGGGCTTCTTCACCAGTGGTCTCAGAGGCTTGGATAGGAAGCCCCAGTGTGCAAGTGCTTGTCAAGCCTTAGCTTCTAATATACTTAGTAATGTATTTTTGCCCAACCCAAGTCATCTGTCCAACCCAGAATCAAGGGGTGAAGAATAGACTCCATTGCTTGGTGGGAGAATCTGCAATGTCACATTACAAGAGGTATAACACAAAAGAATGAAGGAATTTTTGGACATTTTGTAATCTTCCACAAATGCGATGCTAAATATCCTTTCAACTACTACTATGCACACTTACTTGATTATTTATACGAGACAAATTTCTAGAAGATAAATTGTTCAGTAAAAAGTATGACTATTTTAAACTATGGATTCATGCTGCCACAATTGGAATTTATACTCTCATCAAGTAGTCTTTGAGCAATAAGAACTCAGTGCCTGGCATAATGTGCAGTATATTTCACAATAAGTATTGGTTAAATGAATGAATGAATGAACAAAACCACATACATAAATCAAAAAAAACGAGAACAAATCGGTAGCCTGACTAATACTGATATTACCATGTTTAGATATTTGCTCATTGACAGGTAAAAATAGATCCCTATTTTAATTCCTACATTTTGCATGACTAAGAGCTGTTATGTTTAATGGCTGTTTGGTATTCTACTTTACTGAATTTGAATTGAGCATGTATCATTTGGTCTGTTTCTGGGCTCTCTGTATTTTGTTTCAGTCATTTTGTCTATTGGGACTTAAAACTATCATATCTAACTTATTCTTTTCACGACTGTAATACTCCATTGCATGGAGGTATCCTAATTTACTTAACTGATCTTTTATTTATGGATAGATATATATTCCTAGTCCTTTGATATTAAAAGAAAACTCAAATGAGCATCCTTTATACAACCTTTACGTAGATGTCTTTGCTGTCAAGTGAAGATATATCTTTAGGATAAAACTCTAGTATGATAATTACTGGGAAAATAGTATATTCATTTAAAATATTGATATTTGTTGCATAAATGCCTTCCAAAGAAGTTGTAGCAATTCTTGCTTTTTTTTTTCCATCAGTGGATAAATGTGCATGCTTCCCTAAACTCTTACTAAAACAACATATCTAAGTTTATCTGATGTGTAAAATGGCAAATCACTTTTTAAATTTTGTATTCCTATTTGAATTATAGTAAACATCTTTTTATTAAGCTTATAAGCTGCATTTCTTTCTTTCTCTTGGCAAACTGATTCAAATTTTTTGTTCTTTTTTTATTGGGTTGTTGGGTTTTTTTCCTTATTAATTTTAATAGCTCCTTATATCTTAAGGACATTAGTTTTAACATTTTCTACTTATGTTATCCATGGTACTTCTCTGCAGAAGTGTTTCATTTTGATACAGTCCTATTTATTTGCTATTTCTTTATTGTTTCTGGCCCTTGAGTCTTTATTCTAAAGGCATTTCCACTCCACCCTCATAAAAAATTATCACTCATATTTTTATTTCGTACTTTTATTTAGTTGCTTACTAACTTATTTTAAGTTTACATTCTTGGGCTCTCAGGAACTTATTTTGGCATGAGGAGCAAAGTCTTAAGTTTCTTTTTTCCAAAGGGCTAGCCAATGCCCTCATATAATTAAAAAAAAAAAAATCAATTCCCCAGTGATTTGGAATACACTTTTATCATATAGCAAATTCACATATGCATTTGGCTCTATTTTTGAATTGTATTTTGTTCCATTCATCTGTCTTGTCTACTCTAGCAACAGTACCAACCATTTAAAATTAGTTTTGAGAATGCATTTTAATACTAGAGGTACCAATCCTCTTTAATTACTCTTCTTTCTTTTTTAAAATACTTTTTTGAGTATTCTCACATATGTATCTTTGATACACACTTTGGAATCAACTTATCTACTTTTGCAAAGGAGTACATTAAATTTATAGATTTTGAGACAACAGTTTTACACTTTGAGTTTTCATATTTAGAACTACGCATGTCTCTCCAATTATTCAAATTTATTTTATGTCTTATGTAAAGTTTTAAGCTTTGCTTCACTCAAATTTTATAAGTTCTGGTTAATTTTATTTCTAAGTATTTTATTTTAAAAGTTATATATACGATTTGCGTTTCCATTACATTTTCTGAATAACGTGTACTTACAAGAATACTCTACCATTTAAAAATCAATTCTCTTATCAGATACCTTATAGAATTCTTATTATGTCATCTGTAAAGAAGTAATTTGCCTTTACATTTCCAATTGTATATCTGACTTTTATAATTAAGGAAAAAAGGTGCTCCCAACTTAAATAAATACATGGAAGTAAAACAGACTTTCCTGTATTTGTATAATGTATAATACATTGTCTCTCTTTTAAGTTGTGGCAAAATACGCATAACATAAAATTTAACATCCTAACCGTTATTTAGTGTACAGTTCAGTGGAATTAAGTGAATGTACTTAATTCCACTGAATTGATGTTGTGCTACCATCACCACCATCCACTCTTTCCATCTTGTAAAACTGAAACTCTACTCATTAAAAAATAATTCCCCATTCTTCCCTCTTCCCAGTTGTCAACCACCATTCTTTCTGTCTAGGAATCTGACTACCCTAGGTACCGTGCATAAGCAGAATCATACAATATTTGTTCATTTGTGATGGGCTAATACATTGTCTCTTAATAGAATACAGAGATATTGGGGAAAAAACATTCTACAATTCATGTTAACATTCACTATTTCTTAATGTTTTTAACATATCAACTGCTCATTGTTTCAGAAGTTAAATAATTTTTATTTTATAACCAAAACTAAGTCACCACTGTATTCCACTCCTTATTAAATTTATATGAATTTATCATTCCAAGTTCAATTGTTCATAGTTCCTTTACATCTGATAGACCTTTTCACATACGTATATCATAGAGTTGTTCTTAATGTGCTGTTTTAGATCTGAAGGTAAATTAGAGATAATCTTCTTTAATACTCTTTTTCTTTTTAAAACGGAAATACTGATTCCCCAAAATAGGACCAAACTTATAAAGAGGAAACTGAATCCCACCCAGCCCTAATAAACTGTATTTCAAAGGCATTAAGAGAAGTAGAGAATATGAAATCAAAATCATTGTCAACATTTTTTTGTCTCTTAAATAAATCATAGAAACAGTTAACACTCTAGAACACTGGGCAAAGCAGATACTCCCATAACAAAAAAAAAAAAAAAGAGGGAAAAGATAACTTTGTGGGCAATTGTGTTATAAATTTAAGGCCAATCCCGAACACCTTCTTGTGAGTATTTTAAAAAGTTGTGAAAACTTGAGGCTATCATATGTTCACCTAAACATGTCATGTCAACTAAATTCAGTTATTTTATTACATTTTAATTATGTTCAAGTTCAATGGGAAAAACTAACAAGCATAGAACTGTTAATATATTTATAACATATATATAGTAATGTAACAATTTCCCTCTCAATCTTTTCAGAATGCATGCATATATTACACATAACTGTAATCAGATTTTATACAATTTTATTTCCTACCCTTTCAACTTGATGTCAATTAAAACACATTCTCACTTCTCTACATAAATCAGATCTCTTATGCTGAGGGGTCTGTGTTACTCAGAGGGAGGATCTATTGAATGGGTAGAAGAGGTATATAGAACTCAAATGAATTACATGTGTAAATTCAGGCCAAATTACACAAGTCTCCTAGGCCTGTGGAGAAAGAAGCCGAGCAGGGAGAAAAGTCACGAGGTGGGGATGCTTGGCTGCTTCCTGGCCTCAGGAGTGAAGTCACAAACACAGTGGAAGCTCAACTTAGTGGAGTTCAAGTCTCCAGAAAGGCAGAAACTGCATATGTCTCATTTCTGGTTGTCTGGTTACATTAATTGATGTGTGATAATAAAAACTATGTGCAGTCTGGTAAACAGTATCAGAGGTAGAGCCACAACTTGATGGAGGTCTGAGGAGAACTTTGGAAGAATTGGGCACTGAAAGCTCCCAAGGCTGGGACACAATGTCCAGTACCTACAGGGCTGTCTGTTGACATCTGTTAAATGAACAACTTCTAGTACTAGACTGATAGGAGGAAGAGGCCAAAGACATTGTATGCCTTAATTTTGATAAACAGCAGATAAAGCTGTGATTATATCCTGTGGATAAAATGCACGGCTTGAGTAATAGTTCTATTACATGTATTTTTACCTGATTGACAAAATATATCCAAACTGTGCATTAATAATTCAAGATACATGCCGTAGGACTCTTGTCCTTGGTTTTGTCTGCTTTAGTATTTTCAGTAATAATTTGAGACTGTAGTTCTTCAAACTGATTCCTTGACAGACTTGGTATTTTGTTCGTATTATTACTTAAACATAGGCACACACAAGATTATAAATATAGCTTATGGCTTTTATACAATTACAAATCTAAAATTTAAAAATAAAATGAAAATATTATAAAAGTCCAATTAACAACATTAATTTGACAGGTGATGTTCTTTGGTTGACATGAAATCACTGGTTTACCACATGTGTCATCCTGACCTCCATGGAGCAGGTGATTTTGAGCCCCTCGTGTTCATACTGTGAAGGGCCTGGTGACGTCTGTGCAGTTATCATTCCATAGTCTGACACCATGTCCTTGGCCTTAGCCTAGCAAAAACACATCAGCTGTATACTAGGTTGCCTAATTTTCTTTTCTCATTAGCCTTTGTCATTTTGGTGAGCAGTTTGCACGCTATTGCAAACAAATGCACCAAAACGTCATGTCAGTTCCAAGATGTCTAGAATGTTCAACTTTTTGTATCAACTTTAAAAGAAAAACTGACAATTTTGAATTCTTGCAGAGAAGTCATTCAATAAATAATGACTGAGCACTCACTAGGCACAAGGCAGTTGCCAGATGTGGCAGATCCAGTGATGAACTAGACAGAGCCCATCCCTGCCTGCAGGAAGAACTTAAGGATGGTTTCTTGAATTTGCAGAGAATGCCAGACTAGGAAGGAGATGTAATAAATGGAAATAGGATCTGGATTATCAAGGATTTTTTGTTTGTTTGTTTGAGACAGGATCTTGCTCTGCCACCCAAGGCTGGAGTGCAGTTGCACAATCACAGCTCACTGCAACTTCAACCTCTTGGGCTCAAGCGATTCTCCCCACTCAGCCTCCCTAGTAGTTGAGACTACAGGCATGCCCCAGGCTAATTTTTTGTAGAGATGGGGTTTCACCACATTTCCCTGGCTGGTCTTAAACTCCTGAGCTTGACCTTCCATCTGCCTTGGCCTTCCAAAGTGCTGGGACTACAGGTGTGAGCCACTGTGCCCTGCCATAAAGCATCTTTATACTTGTATCTTCATTATAATATTTTGAAATTTCTAAATCACTACATAAAACATAATTGTGAGTGATACAGAAGGCTATACACTAAAAACCGAAATCTTCCCCTCTCTGGATACACAGCCCCTAGTCCCACTCCCCAGTGGTCACACCTGTGCTAACTTGAACCTTCCAGACCTTTCCATGAGATTGAAAAACAAATTCTGAAAAAGGTCACTCAGTGAACACAATTCCCTATTTAACCCTTAGCCTCTTCCTCACCCAGTGGCATTTTCTGAAAGATGTCCTTCTTATGTGAGAGAATCCTCCTAGGTTGAAGCTAAAAGGGGTCACAGAGACTGGACTTGGGAAAAGGCTTCACTTTTGAAGATTCATTACCCTGTTTTGAGTGTTGTGAAAAGGATTAACAATATTGTATGTACAACACCTGGCACACAGTAGGCACTTAACAAACAGCAAGTGTTACTATTACAGTTTAATATGATGTGTGTTCTTGAATGATTACTGGCTTTTCCAGTATAGTGTGTTTTGTTTATGAAGTGGTGGCAGTTCTTTTTTTGACAATCTTGAAAAAAATCGTCCTTTTATGTGGCTGCCCACTGGGGATTATAGCTTTTCATAATCTTTAGAAAAATCACTTCTCAGTCACCTTTCCAGTGGACATAATATGCCCCTTGTCTTCACAGAGTAGATGTCAGAGGAGAGGTTGAGGTTTGGTCATTTGAAGTGAGACAGGGTGTTAGTATCAGGACCATATTTCTTTTCCAACTCTAAAATCTAATTTCCTCCAAAACTGAGTTTAACAGTTCTGCATTTACAGCTCAAGTTCCTGGCGTCCCACCGCCTCGCCTGTGATACATCACTTAGGTCATGCTTGGAAAGTGCTTTGAAGGAAATGGGCCCAGAAGTGCTAAGCAGAATGACATGATGCGAGCGGACAGTGGGGAGCCACAAGAACAGATAAAATCTTCTGTCTCTGCTAGCTTTCATTTTCTCTGGTAGGTTTTATGGAAACTTCTCTGGTAGATTTCATGTTACACTGGAAATAAAGCAGGAAGTCACATTTTTATGAGTAATACGTATGTTGAATATTGAAAAGAATAACAAAGGAGCAGAATGGAATATTTGCACTCAGTTGGGTATAATAAAAATAGTTAGAAATTCAGAGTCAGCCACTTTCCACTATGCAATATTTTAAATAACAAAAAAAAAAAAAAAATGAATTGAGGAGAAGGTGAACCATGGAGGAAAGATTTGGGGAAAATTTCTTAATTGGAGAAAGTAGTTCCGGAGAATTTACAAGGTTCTTGGTCTATGGAGAACGTTTACTTAAGAAAATTCATTCATCATTCATTGATTTATTTGTTCATTTATTAAATAAACTTTTACTAAATGCCTTCAGAGGTCCAAGCAGTGTACTGGGCACTTGTATAGAAAGCAACGATTCATGCTATAGTGGAAGCAGGATAAGTGGTGTCCCTGCAGGACATGGAGAAGGAAATCTTCTGGGAAAGTCAGGGAAAGTGTTCCTCCAGGAAGTGATAACTGAATAAGGGGTGAACAAGTGTTTTCCAGGAAGATATGGGGAGGGAGTCCCTGGCAGTGGAACAGCATCTGCAAAAGCACAGAGAAAGACATAGCAGAGTGAGGGAATGATATCCTGGGACACGGGGTGTGCCCAGTTGGGTTTAGAAGTGAGACCAGAGAGAACAGTAACAGTATTTTGTTACTGTGTCCATTGGTACCACACCCAGTATATCATTTCTAAGATTCAAGAGTGGTACAGCACAGAGGAAGGTATGGGCTCTGCAGTCAGACTTCCTGAGCTCAACTCCTGAGTCCCATAAACACTAGTTCTGTAACCCTGGGCAAGCTGCTGGCATTTCCTCCTCTGTAAAATGAGAGTACTCACAGTTTAATCTCTAGGGCTATTGTGTAGACACACCAGGCTGATTGCTCCTGTTCTGTGACTGCTCTACGTCCTTTGCAAGATCAAAACAGACAAAATTTAGACGTGTTTGTGCATTATCTTCCATAGGGTCATTATCATCATCACCAACATTGTCATCATCCCACAACACATTGACAGAAGAGGCTGCATTTTATTGTATTTGTATTTATTTATTTATTTTGAGACAAGGTCTCACTCCAGTTGACCAGTTTCGAGTGCAGTGGCACAATTTTGGCTCACTGCAACCTTGACCTCCTTGGCTCGGGTGATTCTCCCACCTCAGCCTCCTAAGTAGTTGGGACCATACGCATGCACCACCATGCCCAGCTAATTTTTTGTATTTTTAGTAGAGACAGGGTTTTGCCGTGACGCCCAAGCTGGTCACAAACTCGGGGCCTCAATCAACACACCTGCCTTGGCCTCTCAAAATGCTGGGATTACAGGCTTGAGCCACTTTGCCCAGATAAAGAGGCTATTTTTGTAAGTGCCTTCCAGCTGTGTGTAAGTAGCAATGAACTAGTTGGAGGAAAACCCCAGGCCATGTAGCTCAAGGAGAGACGCAATACCTTGACATAGGTAATAAACAGATTTGATGATTTTTAAAATAAAGTAAGTGGGGTTGACATCTGAGGAAAAGTGTTTTCTCTTCCTTCCAAATGCTAGAGTGCTGTACTTAGTATTTTGTTTCTGGGTGCATTCTCCCAACCTCATCTTCACTCCCCTCAAATTGAAAAATCATATGAGGAGACAGATTCGGGAGACGAATCCCAACAACATTAATAAAACAGATGGATTACCTGACCTATGAATATATTGAGAGAATATTTTAACTTCTGGCAACCAGCTTAGGACTGAATCAGTATAGAAAAGTAAACAATTCAAAGATCATGGCAATTATTAACGCATGGGAAAATAAAAACTTGCTCAAGGATGGAAACATAGTCTTGATATATAATATGGCTCAGTTGTGAAAAATATTCACCTAGTTATATTAATGCAGAAGTTGAACATGTTTCTATCAAAACTTACTCTATAATTATAGTGCAAGGATGTAGAAGGGAAAATGTATGTGTGTGAGTCAGACAGGCAGGAGAGGACAAAATATGTGTAAATGCTAAAGCTAAGAACTCAAAAGAGGACACTTGAACATGTTATTTAGAAATATGGA
Source organism: Piliocolobus tephrosceles (assembly GCF_002776525.5). Taxonomy (NCBI): domain Eukaryota; kingdom Metazoa; phylum Chordata; class Mammalia; order Primates; family Cercopithecidae; genus Piliocolobus; species Piliocolobus tephrosceles. The sequence continues at coordinate 65,373,361 of NC_045447.1, read as the reverse complement.
GGCAAACACCAGAAGAAAATTTAAAAAAGAAAAGAAAAGAAAAACAATGAAAAGAGTTGAAAATGATTACTTCTAAAAGGAGCAGAAACAAAGGTTACTATTTTTCACAATAAAACTTCAAAGGTACAATTTTTTTCACTATAAAACCTATGCACATGTATGAATTCAATAGAAATAAATATGAACTATTTCAAAAAGCATGAAGAGAACAGTGTTCAGTTTGAAGTGTTTGAATCAAGGGCTGCATGGAAGAGAGTATCAAGATATTAAACCAGTGAATTTTGGTTGAGCCCATTGTGTAGGGCTTCAGAAGGCAAGGAAAAGATGCACATTTTTAAGCGAAGGAGCGACAAGGTCACATCGTACTCTGGAAAAATTTGTATATAAGCTCACCCTGCAGGAATTAGGAAAAGTTTAAAAACAGGGAGGTGAGTGTGCAAACTTCTGCAAATAGTTCTGGCAAGCAATAATGACTTGCAGAACCAAAGCAGTGGATATGGGCATTGAGATAACAAAACAAAACATAGATCTGACTGATATATGTGAGGTGGGCTTATCTTATCTACTTGAGGAGTGAGGAGGGCAAAGTGAAGCCAGGTTCCTGGCTTAGCAGACTGGGAGGATGGGGGTGCCAATACTCAAAATGGAACTTCACAAAGAAAAGCAGGTTCTTAGAGGCGAGGCCAGGGAGGAAAAAATGGTGAGTCTGTTTCTGTACATATGAGAGGTGACCGAGGGACATTCAGAGAAAGAGCTAGTAAATGCCTACCAGGAGAGCAAGATGGAGAAAGGGCAGCTATCGAGCGACCTGGGAGTCCCTGGTTATATGTGGTGATGGGTCAGGAAGCCATCACAATGTCCAAGTGAAATGTATGGTGTGAATCAGAGCAAAGTCTTGGCTCTGGAGAATAAACATTTTAAAGAAATAATCAGTAGGACAAAGGCCAAAAAAGACAGTGAAATGTCAGCAGAGAAATAGGAGAACTAGGAGAGAGTGTCATCACCAAAGCCATGGCAGATGAAAAAAGGAGTGTGTGAATAGGTCCAAAGTCCTCAATAGAAGTCAAAGATGGACAAGAAGGACATCAGTGACCTTAATAAGGTGTTTGTAGAGATGGAAGGTGAGCCTGATTGAATTGGTTGAGTGAACAAAAGTTGATTAAGTAGATACACAAAGTATGGCAGTGCCTTCAATACATTTGATGGGAAAGAGAAGAAAGAAAATACAGCATGTAGTGAAAATTCATTTATTTTTGCTGTCCAGTGCCCCTCCCTTCCTTCTGGCTATGGCAAGCCTGCCTTCTTTTGAAGAACTGCTCTACCCTCCACACTTAGCACAGGGGTCTGAAAATGTTGCAATCATGGTACCCATCACAGGGTAGCGTGTGGCCCCAGAAGGGTTGATTGGAGTCATCCCTGAGGATGATTCCACTGGAAATAAAAGTTGGTCATTCCTTTCTGGTGGCAATGCTGAAGAGATATGACCCTGGGAAACACCCACAGCCATGTTTCCAGACTGGTGGAGAAACAGTCCGGGTGAATGAAGCCACACAGAGAAAAGCAGAGATGTATAACACAGAGACAGGGCATCCTCTGGAGCACCTCAGGGGCCTGAGCCACCCTCGGCTGTCTTTCCTGAAGCCTGGCTGCTTGTTTGGCTTTCACTTCAGCTGTCTGAGCCACCCTGGGACCCATCCTACCAATCCCTCTTGTGCTTAAATTCATTCAGGTTGCTTTTTCTGTCACTTGCTACCAAAATAAATAAAATAAAATAAAATAAAACTTATAGAGAATGGTAACTTGTAGGAAAGGCAGGTTGGGAAGATAGACAGATAGATAGATGATAGATAGATAGATAGATAGATAGATAGATAGATAGATAGATAGAAGATAGAAAGAGAGAGATGATAGATAGTAGACAACAGATATACTATTATATGAAGATATTTATATCTGTCTCTCTATATGTTTAGGTAGTTATAGATGTATTGAGGGAAGTAGCATTGTTTGAAAGCAGAGGCAAATGACTCAGAAAATGGAAAGGCTGATCATATAAGGAAAGAGGATGGATGCTAGAGCTTCCAGGGTAAGTGGGATGAGATGGGATTGCAAGCTCAGGTGCAGGGGTAGTCCCTCTGAGACAGAAAGCAAGAACAGAAGCAGCTTAATATGGTTTGGCTGTGTCCCCACCCAAATCTCATCTTGAACTGTAGTTCCCATAATCCCCATGTGTCATGGGAGGGACCTGGTGGGAGGTGATTGAATCATCTGAGCAGTTACCTCCATGCTGTTCTCATGATAGTGAGTTCTCATGAGGTTTTATAAGGTACTGTTTCCTTGCTTCTCTCTGCACTTCTCCTTGCTGCCACCATGTGAAGAAGGACGTGTTTGCTTCTCCTTCTGCCATAATTGTAAGTTTCCTAAGGCCTCCCAGCCCTGTGGAACTGTGAGTCAATTAAACCGCTTTCCTTTATAAAGTACCCAGTCTCAGATATGTCCTTATAGCAGTGTAAGAACAGACTCATACAAAGGTAAATTCAGTGGGGGAAAAACTTGAAGAAATTCAGCCCCATGCTACATTTTCTGCAAGGTCATTTCTGAAAAGTCGGGGACGGTTTTAAGGTAAGTGAGTCCAACGAGAGGAGAAATCACTTCAAACCACTGCCCTGAGCAATGAGAATGGGAGCTGGCTAGAAATAGGAATCCAAGTCTCAGTTTCCTCATCTTTAAATACCATACCATGGCACAGTGCAGCAATGTGTGTAAAAGTTATCATCTGTAAAATTGTGTGCAAGCTGTTATTATGTATATGGTCTATTCATGTTAAACAAGAATATAAGGGCATTTACATAACCAATTCTTGTTTATCTGAAGCAAGTTGGCAATTTTTTTTTTCTGTAAAGAACTACATCATAAATTTTAGTCTTTGCAGCCCATATGAACTCTGCCATTGTAGCACCTAAAAAAGAAAGGAAATCCTGGCACATGCTACAGCATGGGTGCAATTTTGAGGACATTACATTATGTGAAATAAGCCAATCACAGAAAGACAAATGATGCATGATTCTATGTATAGGAATACCTCAAGTAGTCAAAATCATAGAAACAGAAAGTAGAGTGGCAGCTGCCAGGGGCTGGGGGGAAAGAAGATGAGTTCTTTTTTTAATGAGTATAGAGTTTCAGTTTTGCAAGATGGAAAGAGTTCTGGAGATTGGTTGTACACTAATGTGAATATACTTAACACTATTGAACGATACACTTAAAAATGATTGAAATAATACATTTATGTTATGTGTATTTCAACACAATTTAAAACAAAACAGGCCACTGGTCAAACTTGGCTCTCAGTCTAGTTTACCAACCTCTAATTGAGAGAGTTAGGGGCTAATGACTATTGAAAAGCAAAAATAACAATTTCACCCATTCTAACTGCCTGTGAGTGCTTTAAGGGCAGAGCAATTCTTGGGCCTCCCTGCATCTCTAGGACTTAGTCTTGTGGGAGGTAAATCATGGGTGCTCAATACATACTCACAACTTGAACCATGGTTTCTCTACAGCACAGGTGTCCAATCTTTTGGCCTCTCTGGGCTACACTGGAAGAAGAGAAATTGTCTTGGGCCACACTAGCACTAACAATAGCTGATGAGCTGAAACAAAAAAATCACAAAAAATCTCATAACATGTTAAGAAAGTTTACGAACTTGTACTGGGCTGCATTCAAAGCCATCCTGGGCCGCATGTGATCCACAGGCCACGGGTTGGACAAACTTGCTCTACAGCAAACTCCTAGAGAAGGCTGAGTGTGGAGCAAAACAAATGTGAGGATGAGAAGGAAAGGGGTAACAAACATTATTTTCCTCAAAAGAAAACTGGTTGCAATAGCACCAAGGCTCTCCCCAAAATAAAGGTTCCAATACGTTAAAAGTATCCCAAGTCCTGGGACCACTTAAAGATCCTCTGAAAAGCCATTGTGTCTGTACCCTCCAACTGCTTTCTTTCCAGTGTTGTTTTTTCAGGTGTACCTAAGACAATGCTACAAAATCTCTTGATTGGGTTTGAAACTGTCCTGCCACGCTGTAAATGTAAGGTTTCTACCTTTCAAACAAGAGAACAAAGTTGCCTGTGACAGGAAGGTCCACATTATACACATTCTCCTGGGAGTGGGCTCTCTGAGGTGGGGTGGGTGACGTGAGACAGATGGCTCCACTGCTTGGCAGTGACTGTCCTCAGAGATGGCATTGACGCCCATCCATTTATGCCAGTTCTCTATGAGGACTACCTAACTACACCGTAGTTTCATCCAACTCATTTCTGTAAAGGGCATCTCCCCCGAAGTCTGGAAATGGTTTTGGTGAGACCCCAGGACAACATAAGGTCACCACATTATCAGGGGGCATCGTAAAGGCATTTCTGGAGCCTTCAGAGCCAATGCCCAGTTCATAGCTTTCCTCTCAGAAAGCCAAACCCCGGGCGGGGAGCTGGGAAACTCTCAAATCCACCTTCCAAGTCGAGACCTGCTCATATTTTATGAGGTTAAATGTTGAAAGTGAAGGTTTGATTGTTGGCTCTGTAAAAATGGGAAAGGAAGAAAAGGGACAAAAAAATGTGGCTTTGCAGGGTAAGACTTTCATCTAAAGCAGGTACATTGTATGACTCCAAGCCAAGAAACAAAGGGAGCCTTGTGTACCTTCCCTCTGCAGGTCGTTGTAATGCTGTGATGAGAGTAAAGGGAGTCAGGGAAATGGTTTTTGTGCTCCGTGGAAAAGAAAGAGCAATTCATGAGAGCTGCAAATAGGAGGCTTGCTCCCAGGCGCACCAGCAGGCCTGGCTTGACAAGCGGTCATGTTTCAGAGCTAGGAAAGGAGGCCTGCCAGAGCTGGAGGAGGGGAGGGTTCTCCCTGCTGCTGATCAGCCATGCACAGGAGGGAGGATGCAGCCTCTCCCCGAAAACATAATCAGAGCAGACCAGGAGGCCCCTTCCCAGTTGGGCCCGGTGCCCTGTGGGGAGGCACAGGTGGTTAAAAAACCAGCCCCATGGCTCCACTGCCTGTTCTCTGAGGCAACCCCAGTGCAGAGCCCTGTCCAATACGGCAACACCAGCCAGCAGCAGTTACTGCAGACTTGAAATGTGGCTGCTCTGAATTGAGATGTGTTGAAAGTTTAAAAAACACTATATTTCAAAGACTGAGTACAAAAAAATGTTAAAATGTCTTATAAATAATTTCTGCATTGAATACATGTTGATGTCATAACATTTGGGGTATATTAAAGAAAATAAACAATTAATTTTACCACTGCTTGTTACTTTTTTAAAATGTGACTGCTAGAAAATTTTAAATTATGTATGTGGCTCACATTATATTGCCTTTGAACCATGCTACTTTGGAGAACACAGAATAGCTCTAACATTCTCAGCTAATTTCCTTTCTGGTGTTTGAATAAATGAGAGAGTAAGACTAAGGAAATAAGTCCTAGGAATGAATTCATTTACGGTCCCAAAGCCTGTAGCTACTGCTGTGAGGTAGCTAGTTCCTACTCTAGCTTAGGGACGCTATGGATTCATCTACTGCCTTCTTGGCTGTCAAGCCCTTGGGTCTGATTTACACAGTGTTCTTGGCACCTAGCCCAGCACCAAGTGGTCCCTGCATTTGTCCACAGACTAGATGTGGCTGTATGGGTGAATGACTGTGTTCACTTTGCAGAGACTTTCCTGTAGTTCTCCACCTCTTCCAAACCCAATTCATAAATAAAGAAATTTGAAAATGAATAGGCAGTTATAATAGCTTATAATTACTACACACCAAGTCCTGGGAAATATGTGTGTGGGAAAGACTGAAAACACAGGTAGAAATGGGGTGTCGCCTCTCAGGAGTGGCTTCATTTTTGAAGTGATGGAGTATGGTGAAAAGGGCTCCAGTGAGGGATCCAAAGCTCTCCATTTTTAGCGCAATGTCACCAGCACTAGTCACATGACTCTGGGCAAGTGACTTAGAGCTGCCACACCTTACTTTCCTTTTCTAACAAAAATGCTAACCCATTGTCCTGATTTCCAATTCAGGTAAAGAGCAAATGAGAAAACATATCCCAAAGCACATGCCAGCATTGGAATATGAACAAATTAATGTTATTTAGTGTTGAGTCTTATGAATTAAAAAACAAAAGGTCTCAGTGTTTCCCTCTGAAGTGAGCAATGGTATCCAGGACTGGTCAGAGGGCAGGAGAACCAAACCCAACTCTATCAGTCAGGCAACGGCCCTGTGGATGATCTCACAGGGTCCACAGCCTCACCAGCTGCTGGGGGATTGAAGTGGTGGGAAAATCAAAAGTGTGTTCACTTCACAAACGCTGGAACTGAAAAAGCTCTGGGACCATTGGTGCTACACCCTTCTATATCAATAAGAAACACACACGAGAGGCAGAGAGGTTAAAAGAACTGTCCTGGGTCACTCCGCCAGCAGGTGCCCACCTTTATGTCAAATGCAGTCCTCCCAGTGCAGAGCAGAGCTCGTCCCATGGGGCCCCATGGAACCTCCTCCTGCTGAGCTTACGGTAGTGTGAGCGAGACAGAATCCACAGGTCATACCAAGAGGAATGTGAGGCCCCTTGAAAAGCAACAATCTGATCAGCTACCAAGCTTTTTCATCTGCAGGCTCCAGCAAGGCTCCATCGAACGACAGAGAAGGCAGCTTCACTCACAGCCAAACAATGAGAAGACCGAGTCTGTTGTTTTAAGTACGAAGAAGGCTACTTTTATTGAGATAAGATTATATTGAAAAGGAAGGACATTGTTAACAGGTTATTTATTTGATTGATGCTAGCTAAGTTCACAGTAAGTGGCTGCATGCTCCTGAGCACATTATGCTGAATGTGCTTTATCTCGTAAATCACCCTAGCTTCACAATAAAAAAGTTAAATTAACTTTATTGACCCCTGCTGGTTTTTAAATCCTAAATAGGACTTAAAACCTATCTGCAAATTGTCCAGATTTGCTAATTACTGCAGCTGGGAGGAGTTGACTCTCCCAGTGCAGAGGGGAATCCAAAGAGACGGGTGTATTTAGTGCCAGACAGGGTCAAACTTTCAGGTCACCCAGCAACAACAAAGGGTGTCTCTTTCATCTCCCTGAGCCTGGCACTCTCCAGCTCCCAGGAGGCCTGCCTCTCGCAAACCCCACCCACTGTCCTAAGGCTGGGAACTACTTAGGTTTTGCCATCTGCCTTACAGCTTTTGTCTGATGTCCCAAGATAATTTTTTTAAGGGATGGGGAGGGGTTATACAATATGGAGGCAGTTTATGAAAAATCTTCCATCTTCTCACCCCCTGTCCCATCACACACACACACACACACACACACACACACACACACACACACGGCTGGAGAATAGACAGTAAGGCTTTGACTAATGATTCGTATCTGATTCGAGAGATGGCACTACTGTTATTCAGGGTAAAGCTGTTACCAAGGAGAAACTCTAGCTGGGGAAACCTGGTCCTAGGGGAAGAGCATTCCAGATGGAAATGAGCGATGTCAAGGGCAGAAGACTAAGTTCTTTTAGAAAAACCGGTTTTGAGAACCTAAGAAAACAGCAGATTGAACAAGGTATATCCCCTACATGAGGCTGCCAAAGAAACACACAGTTGATTATTGGAGAATGCAAAAGGCTAAGGAATCAGTGGTTTCCCTTTAAGATTGAGGGACAATGCCCAGACAGAATGCCCTTTTCTTTAATAATCAAAAGAGCTAAGAAGTGGATGTGGAAATGAGTGTTAAAAGCGGGACTATCACTAAGTTACATGCTTGGTAACAAAGCTTGAGCATGAGCCTGTGGGGTTGGGGTGGGCCGGGAAAGCAGGAGGTGGAAAGTTATCTAGCCCCAGTGGTGGAAGGCAGGCAGGCCGGGACATTTTGAGAAAAAAAACCCTGGCACCATGGTGGAGGCAGGAAAAAACATTCAAAGCCACAGCAAAACCCAGAAAAGGGACTTAAGCTCACAGGATTGTTAACCCAGAAGGGACCTGGAAGATCTCATGGTTGTCAACCACTGATGTCTGGTAAGCCTGCTGGCCTGGCTGCAGCAGAATCACCAGGGAAATAAAGGAAATTATAGATTTTTCATATTTATAGGATTGAGGGCAGAAGGATTATTTTCAACAAGCTCCTTGAGGGTTCACATGTGCAAAGAAGCTTGAAAACCACTTATCTGGTCCACCTCCCAGTGCCTTTAATTTACAGATGGTGAGGCTGAGATTAAGTGACTTGCCCAAGGACACACAATTGGTTGGTAGCAAAGGAAGAACTAGAATCTGAACGTGTCGTTTTAACCAGTATTATTTTCTTGGCTCCACAATGCCTCTTTAAATTTCTATTTGGGTACAAGATTGGTTAGCTCCAGTTGAATAGCAGTCAGCCCCAAAATGTAGCCACTTCACCACCACATATTTAGCTCATAATTATGTGGGTTAGCAACTCAGCTGGGTGTTTTTTCTGGTCTCAACTGGGCTTTCACATATGTGTGGTCAACTACAAGTCAGCCAAGTGATGCCTTCTGGGTCTGCCTGACTCTCAGCTGGGGCAATAGGGAATGGCTGGTTCATATGTCTCTCACTCACAGGAACCTGAGTTTGCCCTAGTGGCAGCTGGGCAGGTTCCAAAATGGTGAGTGCAAGATGCAAGGCCCCATGTGGCCTAGTTGGAACCGTGTGTAATCAATCTGCCACATCCTACTGGCCAAGGCCATCACAAGTCCAGCCCAGATTCCAGGGGTTGGGGAGTAAACTCTCCTTCTTGATGGAGAATACTGCAAAGTCACATTACAATGAGCATGCATGGAGGGAGGGAAATAATTTGAACTGTTCTTGCAATGGCATTGTCTACTTTCCTTAGAGACCCCCTTGCCATTATACCCCATGCTCCAGCCAAACTACAATCCCCATTTCCTAAACATGCTGCCAGGTCTTTTTAGAAATCTACATTTTGGACTTGCTATTTCCTTGAACTAAAATGCCTTTTCATCCCCCCATGTCTTTTCATCCTTAAATTGTCCTTTAGAACATAACTTATGATTCCAATTTCCAAAAGGCAAATTGAAGATGCCTTTTCTTCTACCTCATGAAAACTTAGTAAAATCACATAAAAGGAAATTTCTTTATAAAGATGCATAAACCCACAAGGGCAAAGAGAAGAGAAGATGACAGGTGATAAAATATTTCAACAAAACTTTGGGATGTGCAAAGCACATATATGATATCCAACTTAGTAGACCAAAAAAGGCTGAGCACCTGCAAGTGTGGGGGAGCCAAGCAATAAGGTGAATCTCATCACAGAACCCAGAGGACTCAGAAACTAGGAGTACTGGATGCCTAGGAAGGCAGGGGTGGGCGGTGTGAAAACAGGATTTGTTGAATGTATAAGAAGTGGTTGATACCCCTGGATCTGCTCAACCTCCCCACACAATCATGTGAATATCCTTCTCCACCCAGAAGCCTGGAGAGATTAACCCTGAGGAACCCTGCACTTGGAAAGAGCATGCATAGCTCAGGATAGGGTTGCCATTCTGAAAACAGTAGGATAAAGGAGAAGTCTACACGCTGGAAGGTGAAACTCCCATCTGCATACCCAGCTTGGTTCTGGGAAAGCTGACAACTAGACATATAACTTCCGAGCAAGAGACTGTAGGATTCCTCGTTAGGAAAATTAACCAGCCCTGCCAGCATGGTGGTTCACGCCTGTAATCCCAGCACTTTGAGAAGCCAAGGCGGGTGGATCACTTGAGGCCAGGAGTTTGAACCCAGCCTGGCCAACATGGTGAAACCCTGTCTCTACTAAAAATACAAAAATTAGCCAGGCGTGGTGGCACGTGCCTGTAGTCCCAGCTACTAGGGGGCTGAGATGGGAGAATCGCTTGAACCTGGGAGGCAGAGGTTGCAGTGAGCCAAGATAGTGCCACTGCACTCCACCTGGACAACAGAGTGAGACTCCATTTCAAAAAAAAAAAAACAAAAGAAGAGAAGAGAAGAGAAGAGAATTAACCAGCCCAAGAGAGAAGACCTGAAAATATTGACATTTTTGAGCTGGACAGTTAAATGCCAGGATAACTGCCTGATTCCCCCATAGTGGGAATCAGGTGAAAATTACAGTGAAGCCTCCAGTCAACAGGCCTAGCCCTTCCATACAGAGCTCTCAGGCAGCTTTATACAGGAACAATCTGCCAAGGTCATGAGACCTTGGAGCACAGCCTCTGCTATAACAAAACCAAACATCCCAAGAAAGAAATGGGCAGTAGGGAGTGGAGGTCCAGTAATAAGAATGCGAAGTCCATGTTTTCCAGAGAGATAAGCCAATACACAACATTTACCTTTGAAAAAAACCAAGAAAGGCATATTATTTAGAAAAATATTACAGCAGAACTAAGACCTAAAAGTGCTGGAAATCATAGTCTCTACAGAGTGGGACTCTAAGGAGGAGAGAACGGAGGTTGGCTGCATTACTTTTGCTAGAATAACTGTTTTTAAATAAACAAAACCTACTTACATGTCCTCTTTGTTAAAGACTTTGTCTCACCAGCTAGTCGATGTCTCGCCTGTGTTTTCACATAATTGTGCTCATAGGAGTAGCTCATTGAAATGTGCGTAAGTCAATACATTGATGAGAAAACATTCATGCTATAGCCTTTAACTATACTTGATCTGTATTTCATTTTGTTTAATTGTCTGTCTTTCTTACTAGGCTTTAAGCTCTTTGCAGTCAGCACTAAATCTTAATTTGGTGCTAGACATTCAGAAGATGTTTCCTACATATGCGCGAGATGGGGTAGTAGGGAGTGGAAAGAAAATTACAGCCAATTCAAAAGGCAAAATTTTCTCCTTTTATTTAGTGTCTTTGTATTCTATTTATTTTAAATTTATCTGTTTATAATCAGCCTGTTCCTAAAAAGTGTTTAAGTCACCTTACAGAAGCATATCCAAATTGAAAAGAAATAAGTGAAGAAATTAGGGTAGATGGAAGCCTGTTTTTTAAAAAAATCACACCAGCACATTATTCAAAATGAGAAAGAGAGAGAGGGAAGGAAGGAGGGCGGAAAGAGGGAGGAAGGCTTTGACGTTTTTAATATAGAAATTTTTCATTTTAAAAATAGAATTGAATCTGTAGATTTTTCACTTGTGATTCCTTCTGCCCATCCATTTGTTGCTTTGGATCTCTGGAGAGTGAGATACAAGCATCATTTGCTTTGTTTATAGTGGAGCTAATGCCAATCATATTCAGTTTATCATTTAAATAAACAGCATTCTAAAACTAGAGAAACCAGTTCATCCAAAAACCAGAAGTTTAACTTCAGCCAATTCTAAAGCTCCATGTTAGAAATTATTATTTTATTTTACTTTATTTTATTTTATTTTGAGACAGAGTTTCACTCTTGTTGCCCAGGCTGGAGTGCAGTGGTACGATCTCAGCTCATTGCAACCTCTGCCTTCCTGGTTCAAGTGATTCTCCTGCCTCAGCTTCCCGAGTAACTCAGATTACAAGCGCCTGCCACCACGCCTGGCTAATTTTTGTATTTTTAGTAGAGACAGGGTTTCGCCCTGTTGCCCAGGCTGGTCTTGAACTCCTGACCTCAGGTGATCCACCCGCCTTGGCCTTCCAAAGTGTTGGGATTATAGGCATGAGCCACTGTGCCCGGCCTAGAAATTATTTTAAATGAAGTGATGAAAAAATTTCATAATGTGCATTAGTGATGCTGGGGTCAGCCATAAAAATACATGTAATAAAGTTGCTAATTGTTCAGTTCATTTAACTTTTTAAAATCCCATTTCCTTTCCAGGTTTTAGGTTCAGAAATTTTAAGTGCAAGACTAACCTGTGACTATTTTAATCATGAATTTGAATTTAATGGAGTCAAACTCATCATATGTATTTATATATAAAAACCTAAATGCTTTACAAGCTTGGGAATCAAACGCCAAAATATTAGCATAAGAATTTGATATTGGCTGTGGGTTTGTCATACATAAATAGCTCTAATTATTTTGAGATACGTTCCATCAATATCTAGTTTATTGAGAGGTTTTAGCACGAAGGTATGTTGAATTTTATCAAAGGCCTTTTCTGCATCTATTGAGATAATCATGTGGTTTTTGTCATTGGTTCTGTTTATGTGATGGATTACGTTTATTGATTTGCACATGTTGAACCAGCCTTGCATCCCAGGGATGAAGCCGACTTGATCGTGGTGGACAAAACTTTTTGATGTACTGTTGGATTGAGTTTGCCAGTATTTTATTGAGGATTTTTGCGTCGATGTTCATCAGGGATACTGGCCTGATATTTTATTTTTCTGTTGTGTCTCTGCCAGGTTTTGGTGTCAGGATAATGCTGGCCTCATAAAATGAGTTAGGGAAGAGTCCCTCTTTCTCTATTGTTTGGAATAGTTTCAGAAGGAATGGTACCAGCTCTTATCTGTACCTCTGGTAAAATCCGGCTTTGAATCCATCTGGTCCTGGGGTTTTTTTTGGTTGGTAGGTTATTAATTACTGCCTCAATTTCAGAACTTGGCATTGGTCTATTCAGGGATTCGACTTCTTCCTGCTTTAGTCTTGGGAGGGTGTATGTGTCCAGGAATTTATCCATTTCTTCTAGATTTTCTAGTTTATTTGCTTAGAGGTGTTTATAGTATTCTCTGATGGTAGTTTGTATTTCTGTGGGATCAGTGGTGATATCCCCTTTTTCATTTTTATTGTGTCTATTTGATTCTTCTCTTTTTTTCTTTGTCTGGTTAGTGGTCTATCAATTTTGTTAATCTTTTCAGAAAACCAGCTCCTAGATTCATTGATTTTTTAAAGGGATTTTTGTGTCTCTATCTCCATCAGTTCTGCTCTGATCTTAGTTATTTCTTGTCATCTGTTAGCTTCTGAATTTGTTTGCTGTTGCTTCTCTAGATCTTTTAATTGTGATATTAGGGTGTCGATCTTAAATCTTTCCTGCTTTCTTCTGTGGGCATTTAGTGCTGTAAATTACCCTCTAAACACTGCTTCAGCTGTGTCACAGAGATTCTGGTACTTTGTGTCTTTGTTCTCACTGGTTTCAAAGAACTTATTTATTTGTGCCTTAATTTCGTTATTTACCCAGTAGTCATTCAGGAGCAGGTTGTTCAGTTTCCACGTAGAGAATAAAATACCTAGGAATACAACTTACAAGGGATGTGAAGGACCTCTTCAAGGAGAACGACAAACTACTGCTCAAGGAAATAAGAGCGGACACAAACAAATGGAAAAACATTTTATACTTATGCATAGGAAGATTCAATATTGTGAAAATTGTCAAACTGCCCAAACTAATTTATAGATTCAAAGTTATCCCCATCAAGCTACCATTGACTTTCTTCACTGAATTAGAAAAAACTACTTTAAATTTCATATGGAACAAAAAAGGAGCCCATATAGCCAAGACAATTCTAAGCAAAAAGAACAAAGCTGGAGGCATCATGCTACCTCACTTCAAACCATACTACAAGGCTATAGTAACCAAAACATCATGGTACTGGTATCAAAACAGAGATATAGACCAATGGAACAGAAGAGAGCCCTCAGAATAACGCCACACATCCACAACCATCTGATCTTTGACAAACCTGACAAAAACAAGTAATGGGGAAAGGATTTATTCCCTATTTAATATTCCCTATTTAATAAATGGTGCTGGGAAAATTGGATAGCCATATGCAGAAAACTGAAACTGGACCCCTTCCTTACACTTTATACAAAAATTAACTCAAGATGGATTGAAGACTTAAACATAAGACCTAAAACCATAAAAACCCTAGAAGAAAACCTAGGCAATACCATTCAGGACACATGCATGGGCAAAGACTTCATGACTAAAACACCAAAAGCAATGGCAAAAAAAAGCCCAAATTGACAAATGGGATCTAATTAAACTAAAGAACTTCTGCACAGCAAAAGAAACTACCATCGGAGTGAACAGGCAACCTACAGAATGGGAAAAAATTTTTGCAATCTATCCATCTAACAAAGGGCTAATATCCAGAATCTACAAGGAACTGAAACAAATTTACAAGAGAAAAACAAGCAACCCCATCAAAACGTGGACAAAAGATATGAACAGACACTTCTCAAAAGAAGACATTTATGCAGGCAACAAACATATGAAAAAAAGCTTATCATCGCTGGTCATTCGAGAAATGCAAATCAAAACCACAATGAGATACAATCTCATGCCAGTTAGAATGACAATCGTTAAAAAGCCAGAAAACAACAGATGCTGGAGAGTATGTGGAGAAATAGGAACACTTTTACACTGCTGGTGGGAGTGTAAATTAGTTCAACCATTGTGGAAGACAGTGTGGCGATTCCTCAAGGATCTAGAACCAGAAATATCATTTGACCCAGCAATCCCATTACTAGGTATATACCCAAAGATTATAAATCATTCTACTATAAAGACAGATGCACACGTATGTTTACTGAAGCACTGTTCACAATAGCAAAGGTTTGGAACCAACCCAAATGCCCATCAATGATAGACTGGATAAAGAAAATGTGGCACATATACATCATGGAATACTATGCAGCCATAAAAGGGACGAATTCATCTCCTTTGCAGGGACATGGATGAAGCTGGAAACCATCATTCTCAGCAAACTAACACAAGAACAGAAAACCTGTTCTCACTCATAAGTGGGAGTTGAACAGTGAGAACACAGGGACACAGGGAGGGGAACATCACACACCAGGGCCTGTCAGGGGGTGGGGGGATAGGGGAGGGGTAGCATTAGGAGAAATACCTAATGTAGATGATGGGTTGATGGGTGCAGCAAACCACCATGGCACGTGTATACCTGTGTAACAAACCTGCACGTTCTGCACATGTATCCCAGAACTTAAAGTATAATAATAAAAAAGAAAAGAAAAGAAAAGAAAGAAAGAAAGAAAAAGATTTTGAAGTGTTCTCAGACAGGAACTGAGAAGAATAAAAATCGAGCAATTCCCCTGGATCACATCTTCCCCGCCTTCCTTTTGCATCCTAGTCCCACAATATTCATGAATATAGTTTTGAAATACAATGAGAACATATAGGTTGAAGGAGAAATCACATCTGAGAGAAGGAGAAAAGACTGAAGGAAATAAATGGGAGGAAGTACTCCAGCCTCGTTCATATGACCAGCATCCAGTACAATGCACGGCCCAAGCAGACACTCAATGTTTACTGAATATAAGAAGCTGAACAGCCCTGCTGGGAATGTACAATCAACATTTGATTCAGCGACACCTTATTTTCTTATCTCCTAAGCTTCTATTACGAATCTTACCCTCCTCTGGTTGACAATCTTTCTTTAAAATATGCTTACACATTAAATATGATTATTGGCAAATTTTGCTATTCTGGGAGCCATTCTGACAATAAAAGTTTATATGTTGATTTCACAGCTTTATCCTCTGAATTAATTTTATTTTCCTAATTTCTGATTTTGGGTGTGCACCTCACTTTTGCTCTCCTATAGTGCCCATGTGAGAAAATGGTATCTGTTTCCTCATATTGCTATGAGGAATATATCGTTAATGTAAACAAAGTACATGACATGTAGTAGGCTTTAAATAAATATTTGTCTAAAAGGATGGTAAATCTTAGGCATGTGTGCTGGGAATTTCTCCTCATGTCTGAAATAGGAGATCAATTGCTAAGTGATCATAATACTCTTCCTTATTGAGATGAAACATACCCAAATTTCTATTCAGTACGACCACCGCCAATTGCAAAAAATAGAAATTCAAACCTTATTTGTCATCCTCATTCCAAACTATGCAACCCATGGCACGATTCTGGGCTATTGCTGAAGTGAGTGGTCATCCCAGTTCCAACCCTGTTTTTAGTGAACATAGGATAATAAGTCTAGTAACCAAGCATTAGAGACACAGGGTTTCACGCTGCCATCTTGGCTGGAGTGCAGAGGCGTAATCATGGCTCACGGCAGCCTTAACCTTCCTAGCTCAATCAGTTTTCCTACCTCAGCCTCCTGAGTAGCTGGGACTACAGATGCACACCACCACAGCTAATTTTTTGTATTTTCTGTAAAGAAGGGGTTTTGTCATGTTGCCTGGCTGGTCTTGAACTCCTGGACTCAAGTAATCCACCTGCCTTGGCCTCCCAAAGTGCTGGAATTACAGGCATGAGCTACCGCTCCTGGCTGTCGTCTTACATTGTACTTATATTTATACCCTTTTTATACCATGATATAAATTCTTTTCAGATTTCTGGAAGATGAAAGAACTGACACATTGTTGAAGACAGATAAGTAGGCCTTTTCAAGGGTGACACAGCCTCTTTGTTTTAAGGGACTAGAAGAAATGTAACCAGGATACAGTTGGATTCAAGTCCAACAAACCAGTGTGCTTCCCTCAAGAGTGAATTGGTAAATATCAGTCTCCCAGTCAGCCTTCTTGACAAAGTAGAAAATCTTTGTGTCAGTCTCTAGGATGAGGCATGGAGAGTGAATATGTGCTTTAGATAGAAATTGAAATGAAAAAGAATGCAAAGTTGTATTAGACTATGAATACAATTATGTAATGAATGCGCATAGCAAAAAAAGACTGGATGGAAAGACATTAAAATAAAGATTGTAGTCTCTCTTAGGATGAAGTTATAGATAATCTTTTTCTTTTTTGATTTTCTATAAATTTTTAACAATAACATTAAAAATAATGAGGTAACTGTTTCACAGTCTATACTTTTCTAAATAAAGAGAACACAAGAATAGAGCAAACAGGGCTCTCTCAATTTGTAAGGGACTGAAGTAGAGAGAACAGGCAAGTAAGCAGTGAGCATTTTACTCATTTCCTGATTCTTGACTATGTACAGAAAGAGACAAGCTCATCTGAAGGCAGCCACATGTCAAAATCATAAAACAATGAGACTTCCATATTCCCCAGGAAGGGAAGTTCTTGCTACCTCCAAAAGAGTTAAAACTAAGCATTGGTTCTCTAACTGTACTATTTTAGCTTCTCTGTCTCTCTGTCTCTCTCTCCTCTCTGTGTGTGTGTGTGCGTGTGTGTGTGTGCACATGTGTATGTGTGTATTTTGAACACGGATAAGTATGAATGATCTGGAATCAGAGTCTATTCGTTGCATAATCTTGTTTTATCCAGAGGTACATGATAAAGCTATCACATCTATGAAGAACTGGAAGTTTGTGTATCCTCTTCAAATACTCTAATATTGACTGTTTTGAAAAGACTCATTTTAATCTGGCCAACACTGTAACACGTTACAGAGATCTCAGCTTGCAAGAAAAGTCATAATAATAATAAGGAAAGCAAAAGAGTGTTGTCCTTTCATTGTAATCTCTTGGAAGAGATGTATACTTTGAAATGAAACATTTAATAAGAGAACTCTGAACACTGTGTCACTAAGAGGAAGCCGTCTTGTTTATCTACAAGGGCCTTGTGTAGTCAGGTGCATTACTAGCTATTTCCAGAAACTTGGTGTCTGAATTGGAAATAACGTAAGAATTTTTTTTTCTCTCAGAAGTTATCGTTTTCTCTCCTCTAATTACTAGTGAAATGTTGTATCAAAGCCAAAATTGTGATCTTAAGTTGCGAGTTCATTTCCATCCTGTGACATTGTGACATTGTATTTGTCTTCTCCTTCTCCTTCTCCTTCTCTTTCTCCTTCTCCTTCTCCTTCTTTTTGAGAGGAAGACTTGCTCTGTCACCCAGACTGGAGTGCAGTGGCTGGATCTCACCTCACTGCAAGCTCCGCCTCCCGGGTTCACACAATTCTCCTGCCTCAGCCTCCCGAGTAGCTGGGACTACAGGCACCCGCCACCACACTTGGCTAATTTTTTTTTTTTTTTTTTGTATTTTTAGTAGAGACGGGGTTTCACCGTGTTAGCCAGGATGGTCTCGATCTCCTGACCTCATGATCCGCCCACCTAGGCCTCCCAAAGTGCTGGAATTAGAGGCGTGAGCCACCACACCCGGCCTGACATTGTATTTTTCACGCATCTTCTTTATAAGAATGGCCTTAGAAATCTCCCTCATGTTGATTTTAAATACTTTTTATTTTCTCCAAATCTTCTGAAAATACAGATTTGCATATTAACACAGCATATACCCCCTTTGACTTGCAAGCAGCATGCCATTTGACACTGCAAAATGGGATTGAATTGATCTTGTCTCTTGATGAGAGTTTTACTGACAGATTTGCTGTGAGAGTTTGCTGCCCATTCATTCTGACTGGTCCAGCTCACTGGCTTCTTAATCCTTTGCTTTCTTGATTTCCCTAATGTCAACCCTTTCCTGCTCACAATCACTCCAAAATCAAACTTGCTCTTACATTTTTTGTTCTAATTTCATCTTCCTTGACTATCTGTCACATTTCTTAATGTTAGTCATTCCTTTTTTTACTTTCTTACCTCCTTTAAGAGCCCCTTATCACCTGGCTGCACTCTAAATATAGAAATGCTCAAAAGTTGTGCCTTGTCTTTTTTCTTTACATGCCTGCTTCCTTGATAGCCTAAGCCACTGGCACCTTCCTCTCACTGCCTCCACTAACTGTATTTTGGTTGCATTCTTTTTCACTCGTGTTGACATACTTCAATTGTAATAAGTGGCTTCACCTCAAAGTGCCTTATTCCAAAATGAGATCATTATCTCCTCACCTAAATTAACCCATAATCCTAAATTTCCCATTTTCATTTGTGACAACATAATTTTTTTAGGGATCTAGGCTCAAATGTAAATGATATTTGATATCTTGTTCTTTCTAGTTCCAAACATCTAGACAGTTGTGAGGTATTCCTAATTCTATATTGCAGTATTATCTGAATTTTCCCGTTCTACATTTTCTACACTGGTTTATATTTTCCTTCTATCCCAAGGATCATTATAATGAGCTCCTTTTAGTCTCAGTGTTGCCTGCCACAAGAATCTTCCTTAAATTGTGGCTTCATGCCAGTGCCTGCTCACATCACTCATGGGTCTGGGGATTGACCTGCCCCCCTTGCTGCACCTGCACCGGCACACACCACTGTGGGATCCTCAGTAGAGGCCTGTGCTGCCCACTACTGCCAGTGTGTGTGCATGTCATCCAGGAGCCTGGGGATCAACCTGTACCCTGCCCACCTGTGCGTAACATTTGGGGACTAAGGACATGCCTGCCCCACCCATGGCCACCGCTGCCAGTGGCTGCATGTGTCATCTGGGTCCAGAAAGCAAGCTTGCCCTGCCCACTACCACTGACACCTATGCCCGAGTGCACTGTCCAAGGGCCTGGGGATTGATCTTTCCTGCCCACTACAGCTGATGCCTGCACAAACCATCAGAGGGGTCTGAAGACACCCTCCCAACACATATGTACCACCACCAGCACATGTGTGTGTTGTCTGGGGACCTGGAAATGGACCTGCTCCATCCAGTAGTACCAGCACCCATGTGCACCATCCAGGGGCCTGAGAATAGGTTCACTCCACCCACTATGACCAGTGCCCAAGTGCACTATCCAGTCTCCTAAAGACTGATCCACCCCACCTGCCCCACTGGTGCTCACGCATACAATCTGGGGGCTTGAAGACAGGCCTACTCTGCCCACCATCACCAAAAAGGGTACCCAAGGATTAGTCCACCTGGCACCTTTGTCCCTAGCACAGCCTCACCACAGCAACCATAAATAATTGCAGTTGAGACCACTGAGAAACTCATAGGACCACTGATGCTGATTACAGCCGAGAAATCATACAGAGACTGCAGTGCCCACTCAGAGTCAAAGCCAAAGCACCCAACCAAACCAACACTATATATACATATACATAGTGTTGACTTTTTTCACATATATATATGAAAAAATCTTTCCCTATGAAAGACAGTCCATAAAATGGAAAGCAGCTACTGCCACATCAGATGCATAGATTTCATGTAATGACACACACACACAAATAAAACCATGTAAAAAGCAAGGAAACATAAAACCTCCAAAAGAACTCACTAAGTCTCATTAACAGATCTGAAAGAAAAGGAAATTTGTGAAATGCCCATAAAATAATTCAAAATAATGATATTAAGGAAGATCAGTGAGACACCAGAGAACACAAGTAAACAATACCAAAACATCAGAAAAACAATTCATGATCTGAATGAGAAATTACACAAAGAGGTAGACATCATAGAGAAGAACCACACAGAAATCCTGGAACTGAACAATTGAATTAATAAAATAAAAAATATAATTGAGTGCTTCAGCAATAGACTAGATCAAGCAGAAGAAAGAATATCTGAACTTGAAGACAGGTCTTTTGAAGAACATAGTCAGACAGGAAAAAAAAAAAAAAAAACGAGAAAAGCCAACATTGACATATGGGACCCTATAAGGCAAAGAAATACTTGAATCCTGAGAGTTCTACAAGGAGAAGAGGTGGCCAAAGGCAAAGAAAACATATTTATTAAAATAATAGCTAAAAATTTCTCCAATCTTTCAAGAGATATATTCAGATACAGAAAGCTAAAGAATCCCTAAATAAGTTCAATTCAAAAAGGCCTTCTCCAAAGCCCATTATAGTCAAATTGTCAAAAATCAGACAAAGAGGAGATTCTAAAAACAGGAAGAGATAAGCATCAAGTCACATATAAGGGAGTCCTCATCATACTAACAGTAGATTTCTCAGCAGAAACTTTACAGGCCAGAAGAAAATGGGATGATGTTTTCACAGTGTTGAAAGAAAAAAACTGTCAGCCATAAAATTTCTCAGACAAGCAAAGTGAGGAATTCATCATGACTAGAATAGCCCTACAAGAAATGCTTAAGGGAGTCCTATATCTGGAAGTGAAAGATTATCTCTACCATCACAAAAACATATGAACATATAAAACTCACTGTTAGGGCAGACACACAAATGAGAAATAGAAGGGAGTCAAACTTCACCACTACAGAAAACCACCAAACTGCTATGATAAACATATGAGAGGAAGAAAGGAACAAAGGATATACAAAACACCCAGAAAACAATTAACAAAATGACAGGAATATGTTCTCACCTATGAATAATAGCCTTAGGCCAGGCGCGGTGGCTCAAGCCTGTAATCCCAGCACTTTGGGAGGCCGAGACGGGCGGATCACGAGGTCAGGAGATCGAGACCATCCTGGCTAACACGGTGAAACCCCGTCTCTACTAAAAATACAAAAAATTAGCCGGGCGAGGTGGCCGGCGCCTGTGGTCTCAGCTACTCGGGAGGCTGAGGCAGGAGAATGGCATGAACCCAGGAGGCGGAGGTTGCAGTGGGCTGAGATCCACCCCAACCACCGCCCCCTGGGTACAGAAAAATACCAAATACAAAAAAAAAAAAAAAAAAAAAAAAAAAAAGAATAATAGCCTTGAATGAAAACAGATTAAATTCCCTACTTGGAAGATACCGACTGGATAAATGGATTAAAAACATCCCAATTACATGCTGCCTATACGAACACTCACTTCACTTGTAAAGATACATATAGACTGAGAGTGAAAGGACTGATAAAGATATTCCATGCAAATGGAATCCACAAGCCAGCAAAAGTAGCTATACTTATATCAGATAAAACAGGCTTTAAGTCAAAACCCATAAAAAGTGATAAAGAAGTTTATTATATAATGATAATGGTGTCAATTTAATAAAAAAATTGTAAATATATATGTACGCAAGCCAGAGCACCCAGATATATAAAGCAAGTATTATTAAACCTAAAGGTAGCAATAGATGCTAATATAATAATAGTTGGGAAATTCAACACATCACCATCAGCATTGGACTGATAATCTAGATAGAAAATCAACAAAGAAACACTGGTTTAAACTGTGCTTTAGACCAAATGGACCTAACAGATTTTTACAGAACATTTCATCCAGTAGCGGCAGGAAACACACTCTTCTCACAAACACATGGAACATTCTCTAGGTCATGCTTGGGCACAAAACGAGCCTCAAAAAAATGTTAAAAATCAAACTCATATCAACTGTGTGATTGTTTGTTTCAGAAAGAGTCTTGCTCTGTTGCCCAAGCTTGAGTGCAGTAGCAAGATCTTGGCTCACTGCAACCTTCGCCTCCCGGGCTCAGATGATTCTCCTGCCTCAGCCTCCTGAGTAGCTGGGATTACAGGCATGCACCACCATGCCCAGCTAATTTTTGTACTTTTAGTAGAGACGGTGTATCACCATGCTGCCCAGGTTGGTCTTGAACTCCTGATCTCAGGTAATCCACCTGCCTCGGCTTCCCAAAGTGCATACATCAGTGAATATGATATAGCACATCAACAGAGTGAATGTCCAAAACCACATGATCATATCAATAGATACATAAAGTATTTGATAAAATTTAACATAACCTCATAATAAAAATTTTCAAAAATTCGGCATAGAAGGAACATACCTCAACATAATAAAGGACATAGATGGCAAACCAACAGCTAACATCACACTGAATGGGCAGAAACTGACAGCCTTTCCTCTAAGAACTGGAAAAAGACAAGTATGTTTACTTTCACCACTTTTTTTTTTTTTTTTTTTTTTTTGAGACAGAGTCTAGCTCTGTCACCCAGGCTGGAGTGCAGTGGTGTGATCTCAGCTGACTGCAACCTCCAGCTCCTGGGTTCAAGTGATTCTCCTGTCTCAGCCTCCCAAGTAGCTGGGATTACAGGTGCTTGCCACCACGCCCAACTAATTTTTGTATTTTTAGTAGAGACAGGATTTCACTGTGTTGGCCAGGCTGGTTTCAAACTCCTGACCTCACGATCCGCCCTCCTCAGCCTCCCAAAATGCTGGCATTACAAGCATGAGCCACCGTGCCCAGCCTCCCCAGTCTTATTCAATATAGTACTGGAAGTCCTAGCCAGGGCAATCAGGCAAGAGAAAGAAGTAAAAGGCATCCAAACTGGAAAAGAAGTAAACTGCCCCTCTTTGCAGATAACATGATCTTATATAGAGAAAAACATAAAGACTTTACCAAAAAACTCTTAGAACTTATAAATGAATTCAGTAAAGTTACAGAATACAAAATCAACACATAAAAATCAGTAGCATTTATATAAACCAAACACAAACTGGCTGAAAATGACATGAAGCTATCCCATCTACGATAGTTACTCCTCACCCCCAAAATACCTAGGAATGAATTCAGTCAGGGAGGTGAGAAACTTCTACAATGGAAAGTACAAAACACTGATACAAGAAATTGAAGAGGACAAAAACAATGGAAAGACATCTCATGCTCATGGATTGGAAGAATTAATATTGTTAAAATGACCACATTACCCAAAGCAATGTACAGATTCAATGCAATCACTAACAAAATAACAACGACATTCTTCAGAGAAATAGAAAAACACTCCTAAAATTGGCACAGAACCACAAAGACCCCAAATAACCAAAGCAATCCTGAGCAAAAAGAACAAAGCTGGAGGCATCAACTATCTGACTTCAAAACATACTACAAAGGTATAGTAACCAAAACAGCA
Source organism: Piliocolobus tephrosceles (assembly GCF_002776525.5). Lineage (NCBI taxonomy): Eukaryota > Metazoa > Chordata > Mammalia > Primates > Cercopithecidae > Piliocolobus > Piliocolobus tephrosceles. Next base: position 65,349,871 of record NC_045447.1, on the reverse strand, counting down.
TGATTTTAGTATAAAAATGAACACAGGCCAATGAAAGAGAATAGAGAATGCAGAAATAAATCCATGCATTTATACTCAACTGATTTTTGACCAAGGCACCAAGAACATACATTGGGGAAATTACAGCTTCTTCAATAAATGGTTCTGGGAACTGCATACTTATATGCAGAAGAATAAAACTAGATCCTCAGCTCTCACCATATACAAAAGTCATTAAATTGAACTAAATTAATTAAAGACTTAAATTTAAGACCTAAAACTATAAAACTACTAGAAAAACACATTTGTGAAATGCTTCAGGACACTGTCCTAGGCAAAGATTTTATAGCCACTCTTTAAAACCACAGGGAATAAAAACAAAAATATACAAATGGGACTATGTTGAACTAAAAAGCTTCTGCACAGCAAAGGAAACAATCACAGATTGAAGAGTGAAGTTGTCGAATGGGAGAAAATATTTACAAACTATTCATCTCACAAGGAACTAGTAACCAGAATATACAAAGAACTCAAACAACTAAACAGCAAATAACCAAATAATCACATTAAGAAGTGGTCAAAGGATTTGAATAAATATTTCTCAAAAGAAAACATAGAAAAGGCCAACAGGTATATGAAAAAATTCTCAACATCCTAATCATTAAGGAAATAAAAGTCAAAACCGCAGTGAGACATCATCTCACCTCAGAATGGCTGCCATCAAAGAGACAAAAACTAACAAAGACTGATGAGGATGTGGAGAAAAGGGAACTCTTATACACTGTTAGTGGAAATGTAAATTAGTATAGCCGTTATGGAAAACTGTATAGAGGTGTCTCACAAAACTGATCCAGCAATGCCACTCCTATGCAGTTTTTCAAGGAAAATAAGTATATCAAAGAAATACCTGCACTTTCATGTTTACTACAGCATTATTCACAACATCCATTATATAGAATCAACCTAAGTGTCCATGAATGAATGAAAGGATAAAGAAAATATGGTATGTATATACACACAATGGAATACTGGTCAGTCATAAAAAACTTGAAATCCTGTCATTACAGCAAGATTAATGGATCTGGAGATCATTATGTTAAGTAAAATAAGCCAGGCACAGGAACACAAATATTGTACGTTCTCACTCATATGTGGGAGCTAAAAAAGTTGATCTCATGGAGGTAGAGAGTAGAATGATGGATACTAGAGGCTGAGAAGAATGAGCAAAGAGGGATGAAGAGAGGTTAAATGATATAAACATACAATTAGATGGAAGAAACCAGTTCTAGTGTTAGATAGCACAGGAGGCTGACTATAGATAATAATAATTTATTGTATATTTCAAAATAGCTAGAAGAGTTGAAATGTTCCCATGATAAAAATGTATGTTTGAGGTGATGAATATGCTAATTATCCCGATTTAATAATTACATATTGCATGCATGTATTAAAACATCACTTGTACCCTGTGAATATGAACAATTATTATGTATCAATTTTTTAAATTGTTGAAAGTGTGGCCTTGACCGTGACACATTCCTTGCTCAAAAACATTCAATGGCTCCCCATTCTCCAACAATGTAGGAGCTAATACTTCAGACTTGCACACATAGCTTTCTGGACTCATGTCCCAACACCCTAGGTACACCTCATATTGAAGTAAAGTAACACTAGCACTTTTTTGTTTCTGTATTATCCATGTCTTCTCATTTTGCTAATCCTCTTCCATTCATCTGAAATACCCTTCCTGGTTATATCTATTTCTGGAAATCTTATTCATCCTATTAGGTCCAGCTCACTTTCTTCATAAGCCTTTCCTGACCCCACTGGACCACACACCTACCATTTTTCCTATTTTGCTTTCCTATTCTGCCTTTTAGTATTGCATTTGTGTGCTTTATTGATCAGAAGTGTATCATCAGAAGATGAGAGCTTGATTCCCAGTCTAACTGTCATACTTAGGGCTAGCCCATAACCCCTTTAAGCCTTGGTTTCTTCATTAATTAGATGCATATAATATTTTAGTATAACAGTGATTAAGATTTGGGGATCTGGAGGCAGATAGACTTGGATGTGAGTTTTAACTTTTGCACTGCAATAATGCTTGTAGTGGCCTTGTCTATAAAATGGAGATGTGAAAAGGATCTACCAGCTACGCTAAGGGTTAAATGAGACAATGTGGAAAACTCTTAGCATAGTGCCTGGCACATGGTAAATGGTTACTAAATATTGCCATCACTAGGATTGTCATTAATTCCTTCATAAGATTGTTATGATAAACATGTGAAGTAGGACAAAAGCACTCCGATAGCATCAAGGTCCCTACAAACACAGGTTATGATCAACTGTGTAAACATCGGCTGGAATACAGGATAGGGCAACAATTATGGGATCTACATTCAAATCAGAATGCAGAATGTAGACGTGCATGCTGCTATAAACCACAATAGACTATGTAATACATAAAACACCATCATTAGGTCAGACTCTGTTCCATCCTTATCTTTGAATCTTCTGAGATGATATGACACAGTGGAAAGAGGAGAGCCTGGGATTTTATAAGTGCCAGAGCAACAAACTTTGAGTCTCAGGGTTTTTATCTGTAAAATACAGCTAACCACATCCATTGCAGATATTAAACAGGGTGATTATGAAATTCTTACTATAGTATTTGGCATAAAACAGCTGCTCCATAAAGGTTAGATTTATTTCCCTTATTTCCTCCTTTCCCCAAAAGTGCCTCACATCTAGTATATATTTAACAAATTTTTGTTGAAGCTAATTAAACTTAAAAAATGCTAACAGTACTTGCCTAGAATAAGTGTATTTGGCACAGGAGGATTGGTGACTTGTCTACTATCAGACTGACTCCTGGAGAAGCCAAAGTAGTCCCTGAAGATTTTTTTATTTTTAAATAAATTGTATTGATTTGAAAATAAAAACGTTTTACAAAATCTGGGTTGTATAAGAAAGCTTTTGCCTTGAAGGAGAGACATAAATCAAAGCAAGAATTAAAAGGAAACAATATACTGGCATTCCAGGGTAGCTCCAAAGGCTCTTGCTATGAAATAGTCAGATGTAGAGCAAGGGAATTTTCTGTTTTTCTATGTGAATCCAACAAAACAAACCTCAAAGCAAATGTTCTTTCCTCTATAGGCAAATCATAACAATGTATTCACAGAGATTGCTGCATCCTAATTCATCTAATCCCCAAACTGCCCCATGAGGTAGATACTACCATCCTCATATAAGAGATTATGAAAATAAGGCACAGAGAGCTTAAGTATATTGTCCAGGGTCACACAGCTAATAAGTGGCAGAGCCAGGGTTGGAATCTTAGTTCTAGAGAACTAAGTTGCCTGTGTTCAACCAAAGCCTCACAGTAACTGTTACATACAAAGGATATATTTAGTGACATATTTTAGAAAGCACTAATGTAGTGATTACACTAACCATAGCTGAATATCTCAATTGTCTGTGGATTGATATATGGATGCAAATTTCCATTTGCCATCAAGCCCTACTGAATGAAATTCTCCCGGTGAGGTCTGGCTGTGGGTACTTTAGAGAAGCTTCGGTGGAAATGATGTAAGGGTGGAGGAGAATGGCCCTAAAGCTTGGCATGCTGAGGCTTGAGTGAGAAGAGTCTGTGGCCACAATATATCTCCGCAGGTGGTTCTGAGAGTCCCATTTCCTGTTGTGGGTTTCCCCTAGAAACATGAAGGCATCTGAAATCTCGACCAACTTACCACATGCCCGCATCCTCTCAAGGCGCAATAGTCAGGCGCTCTGCAGCGCTTTTAAGGGACTGAAGTCACAGTGCACAGAGAGAAAGGCCACCTCGGGCGCTCTTATCATGCCCACATAAATCTTCTACTAGTGCTTGTACCAGCCAAAAAGGCCATGCCAGGTCCCTGCGAAATTCACAGAATTCAGAAACTGACTACACATACTGTAAGATGTACCTCTACAGAGGGCTGCCACCAAACAATCCCCCCCTTGACTGTCCTTTCAGCTAGATGACTGTGAGTGCTTTTCTGCTGGTTTGGGTGCTTTTTTCTCCTTAGGGGGTCGGGAGCAAAATTGGAAAGGGTACTCATTTCTATACTGCTGCTTGCTGCTACAAAGAGGCAAAGTTGAGGGTAACTGCCAACAGCTTCCCCTTTCTCTTCTTTTTGTTCACTCCATCTGTCTGGACCAATGCACAAGGAAAAAAGGCAGCCAGAATGGCACTCCAAAGTTACACTCTGATTTAAAGCTGATAAAGGATGTGTTTTCCACAGCTTAAGAGAAAAATATATTATAAAGTGCCTAAGCAATTAAACAAATGGTATTTGTAAACATCTGTCGTCCAGTACTGTTGCCTGTGTTCAAACAAAGCCTCACAGTGTCTTTGGCAAACCAGAGTGAGAAAAGCTGGGTGCCATTTGCTGAATGAACTCTTCCAGATTACAATTCTGTGGCCTGGGGGAATTAATTCAAATCCACCTTGGGAAATTAATTCCCAGAGGGGCAGTTAGTACCTAAGAGAACAACGAAAGAAACGAGGACCTAGAATAAAGTTGGCAGTAATTCAATGAGCATTTTATTAACCTCTACTAAACTATATTTATTATTTATGGTCAAATCACAGAATCCTGAAGTTACAGACTCCAAGGAGAAAATGAGACTCCTGGCTGAGAATGACTTCTGTCTCACAGTGCTAGTGCATCTTCTCCAGTTCCTCCAATTGATACCTGTGAAGATGCACCTAAAGATGGAAACTCAGTAGTATCAATGTCCAAAATGCATAAACACCACTAGTACCTAAAAATGCAGACCCCAGGTTTGAATTCTGGCTCTCCTACAGAATAGATGAGTGACCTTAATTTTCTTACCTGTAAAATAGAGATAATAAGGGATGATATTTCATAGTCCTGAGGATTTGAGGAGGTAATTCCTGTAAGGATCTCAGTACCATGCATGGCATTTAATAAGTAGTCAGTAAATGTCAGCTACTAGTAGTATAGTTTCATGGTTGTTATTGTTGTTATTATAAAACAGAATTTTCCCCATTGTCCTGGAATTGCAGCAAATGCATAAACTGATGGCACAAAATGTTCTAGGTTTACGGCAAGGTGCTGGTTTCCATCTTCCCCAAATCCAACCCCAGCAATCCTATTAAAATAAAGGAAGAACTGGCAAAGATGTGTTGCCTGTGAGTGAATATTCATAAGAAGAGGCTATAACCACCCTTTTCCCATGGGGGAGGATACCTGATACTTCTTCTCCCCAAAGCTAAGGGAGAAAGACACTAAAAGAAATTCTAGCTAAGTTCTGCACGTTCCCCAAATCCGCACTTTTCATTAACCAAGATATTAATGGTCATCTTTCCCCTGAAAGCTGGTAAGGCACCAGGCCTGTTGAGTATTTATTGTATTGTTTGGTCTTGGAGAAATGAGTGAGGAAGAGATGGTGGAGTTGAGAGACCTGACTGAGAAGCTGCTTACATTTCCACTGTTTTCATAGAAAGAATAAAATTCCCACGCGTTGAGTGGATACCACCTAGGGGTGGCTGAACATTTTTCATTTCACCTACGCCTCAATAAAGAGCCCCACCTACCATGCAAAAGCATCCCAGCTACAAGATGTTGCTGGGTGGACTGTCTTTCACTGGAGTCAAAGGAGACGAAAGAGGTCAAGTGGAAGCCTGATTCCTCAAATTAAGGGATCTTCAGAGGGGAGTATCTTTTGTCTCTCCCAGGTTCCCCAGAGAGACTATTAAAGAGCCAGTAAGAGAAAACTAACCACACAGAAGATGTCAACAGTCAGCTGGTGCCAACAAGAGAAGCAAGAACAACCAACAGGGAAGAACCTGGCTGTTGTCCTTTGGCCTCTTCCTTTTTCCTACTTGAATCTCTGCATGAGAAAGCAGCTCTGGAGTCTCAACTCTAGCCTGACTTAGGTGTAGGAGTGAAACAGACTTTTGAATTGTACAAAAGATTAAAATTAGGCTGGGCATGGTGGCTCACGCCTGTAATCCCAGTACTTTGGGAGGCCAAGGTGGGTGGATCACCTGAGGTCAGGAGTTTGAGACCAGCCTGGCCAACACGGTGAAACCCCGTTTCTACTAAGAATACAAAAATTAGCTGGGCGCAGTGGCAGGTGCCTGTAATCCCAGCTACTTGGGAGGCTGAGGCAGGAGAATCGCTTGAATCCCGGAGGCGGAGGTTGCAGTGAGCTGAGATTGTGCCACTGCACTGCAGCCTGGGTGACAAGAGTGAAACTCTGCCTCAAAAAAACAAAACAAAGTAAAACAAAACAAAAAACAAAAATATTAGAATTAAACACGAGCAAGGCTTAACTGTCAGAATAAATGTTTTGATAAACAAAAGTGACTGAAAAACATTACAGATCTGAGCAAAATGTCATTAAGGGAGCCATCATCCGGTAGCACAAATGGGAGTTAACAGGGCACAATTATTTACAAAAAAAGTTTTATATCTTGGCTCCAATGGGTTGAGATTCCTCAATAAAGGATAGATGACGATGGTGTGGTAATGATGATGATAATTAGTTATAAGGCTGATGGAACAAGATCTTTTAAAAAGTATCTACAGAGGCTTCAATTCACAATCGACTCTGGCTTTATTTCACGCAACAGAAGAGGCCTGAGAAAAAGCATAAAGGATTCCGTATGTTTCCACAATGAGCCCACTGACTCAGATGATCAAGCCGATATCAATGAGGAAAATGGGGTAGTATCCCTCGTGACCCATTAGAAATTGCTCTATAAAACAAATTTATCCTACAGTAGTCCTCCTCATCATCATCTTGCAACCAAGCAGGTAATACAATGAAAATACAAAAAAAAAAAAAAAAATATCTGGCTCATAAATTAGAGAAGCAGCTGTGATGCTATATGACATCTGCAGCACACATTCATAAAGCACTGGGGTAGGGGTCAATGAATGAGCCTCAACAGAAATGCTCTCTAGTCACTGTACTTCTCCATGCTCTCTCGGCTCAAACTGCCAGAGATACAGAGTGAAGAAAAGGAGAGGCAACTGCAACTGCACTACTGTTTGAAAAGTAATGGAGGCTCCTAAAACAATGAAAGAATTGGACAAAATGTACGAAACAACCATTCTCACACATTGGCTGACAGGTGGTATAGTACTACTATGATCCCTGAAAAAAAGGAAAATAAATGAGGTGACTCCTGAAATTCCCTTGGATTTCTGTTTGCAGTCACTTTGTAGACCATTGTATAAGAGGTGAATCCAAGCAGAGTAGTAGTTTCACTGAACTGAAGAGGTGGAGGCTGGAGGTTTCAGGGCACATAACCACAAAAGAAGGTATCCTACAGAGCAAAACTTTCAGAAATCTTCGTGAGATCTCTGAGACTGTTGTTGTATACAGAGCCACACTTGAGTAGGATGAGACTGCAACGCTGAACAAAAAAAATTACTGGGAAATTGGGAGCTGAACAATTTTCAGAGCTCACACAGGGTTGGAGACATTCAAATTGAACACATGCCTTAGTTCTAGGATAAAACTAAAACTAAATTTTATTATACTTGAAGTAGCATAGCCTTTTCAACAAAAGTTAAAAACAAGTCTCGGAATGATCAAGCTGATTTGCAAGTAATTCAACTATCAAAACAAAGTCCAATACTTTTAAAGGAAAGCACAAAAGCAGTCACTCCAAAATGCTAAATTAAAACAATCCAGCATCCAACCAAACCTTACTAAATATGGGAAGAAGCAAGGATATATGACCATGATGAAGAAGAAAGTTAGTCAATAAAAACAGATGCAAAAATGACAGATGATGGAATTAACAGACAAGGAGCTTAAAACACAGCTGTTATAACCATGTTTAAGTATTTAAAGAAAAACATGTATATAATTAAAAGAGAAATGAATGATATAAAGAAAAACTAAATATGACTTCTGGAGATGAAAAGTACAATATCTAAAATGAAAATTTCATGGTTTGCAGCAGGGTTAGCAGCAGATTAGACACCGCAGAGGAAAAGATAGTGAACATGAAACATAGAAACAGAAACTATTCGAACAAAAGGACAGGCAGAAAAAAACCCCTGAAAAATATGAACTGAGTCTTAGTAACCTAAGGGACAATACTAAGTGATATTACATGTGTCTAGAAGTAAGGAGTTGGACAAAATATTTGAAGTTATAATGACCAAAGTTTTCCAAATCTGATGAAAATAATAGACTTACAAATTTAAACTCAAGTAGATAATCACAATGAAAACCACACCAAGACACATCATATTTAAACTACTAAAGACCAGAGATAATGGGACTATTTTTAAAATGGAGAAAAATGACATATTGAATAAAAGAAAAAAAATTTCACAGACTTCTCACCAGAAAATATAAATACCAGAAAATAATAGAATGGAAGGGGCTGAATGTGGGGAGGGGACAAACTCCACCAACCTCAAATTCTATATTCAACAAAAATATGCTTCAGAAATGAGGGTGAAAGAAAAATTTTTCAGACAAACAGATGCTGAGCAAATTTATCATCAGCAAGCCTGAATCACAAGAAATGTAAAAGGAAATTCTCAGACAGAAGGATAAAGATGCTACATGAAAACTAGGATCTACAAAAGGAACGAAGAGCACCAGAAATGATAAACATATGGGGAAATTTGAAAGATATTTTTCCTACTTTCAAATTTTTTAAAAAGAAAACTGACTGGCAAAAGAAAAGTAATAATAATGTATCAGGAAGTTTAGAACACACATCTCGGAAAAATATATGACAACAATATGCAACAGGACAAAGGGGGAAGTAGAAGCAAAATGTGTGTTTTTACACTCTACTTGAAGTAGCATAGTAGTATCTAAAGGTAGTCTGTGATATGGCATATTGTAATTCTAAGAGAAACCATTAAAAATTAAAAGAGGTATAGCTAGTAAACCCATAGTGGGAATAAAATGGGGTAAAGGAAAATAGAGTTACTCCAAAAAAGGCAGGAAAAGGGAACAAAGAACAGATAGAATGCTATAATTTGAATGTTTCTGTCCCTTCCAAAGTTCATGTTGATATATAATCCCTAACATAATGGTATTAAGAGGTATGACCTTTAGGAGATCATTAGGTCATGAGGGACCTGCCCTCATGAATGGATTAGTGCCTTATTAGAGGATTGAGGGAGTAAATGTGGTCCCTTTTTGCACCTTTGTCCCTTCTGCCATGTGGGGGCACAGTGTTTGCCCCTTCTGCCATTGAGAATGCAACAAGAAGGTCATCAAACAGTGAATCTGCTGGAGCCTTGATCTTGGACTTTCCAGCCTTCTGAACTATAAATACATTTCTGTTCTTTATATATTCTCCAGTCTGAGGTAATTTGTGATAGCAGCAGACATGAGACAAAGAGTAAACAAATAGCAAGATGACAGATTTAAACACAACTATAATGAAGTTATATGAAATGTAAATGGCTTAAGTTAGCAGTTCTAAAACTGGTCCATGATCCCTTCATATAAATTGAGACATAACATCAATCTTTACTAGCAATCATTGTATTGTCCATCATGAAAACTGCAAGAAAAAAATCCAATTTCACTTACAAAAATACTTCATAAAACAGTAAAAGTTATTGATATTAAATTATAACCTTTCAGTATCTCTCTTATAGTTATAAAATATTCTTCTATCTCTAGTAATATTTCTTAGCTTAAAATCTATTTTGCCTGATATCAAGGTAGCTATTCTAGCTGTTATGATTACTGCTTGCATGATTATCTGTTATTTAATTTTCTTATTTTCAACCTATTTATGTCTGAATCTAAATTTTATCTTACAGACGGATAGTTGGATCTTGCTTTTTATACAGTCTGAAAATGTTTGCCTTTTTATTGAGGTTTTTACTCCATTTACATTAAAGTATCATCGGTACAATTGATGTCTGCATGCCATTTTACAATTAGTTTTCTGTGTCTTATATTTTTTCTCTGTTCCTTCCTTCCTGCCTTTTTTATTAAACATCTATTTTTAATGTACCATTTTAATTCCTCTATTGATTTTAAGCATATTTTATTGGCTTATTTTATTAGTAGTTAGTGTGACAATTAGAATGTCCATTGTAACTCATTACAATCTATTCTGGATTTACACTTATTTAATTCAGTAAAATACAATAACTTTGTTTCAATATAATTCCATTTCCTTCCTTCCTCTTTCCCTTTTAAAATATATATATTTTTATACATATTTACTGCTTCATGAAGGATTTTCTTAAGTGATATTGACTTGTACATGTATTTTCTGTTACAAACTCAACAGTACAGTATACACTCAGGACCATATAGCAATTATAAATCTATACACACCTAACAACAACACTCTAAAATACATAAAGCAAAACCTGAAAGAATTAAAAGAAGAAATATCAATTCAACAATATTTAAAGATTTCAATACCCCATTCTCAATAACTGACAGAAAATCTAAACAGAAAAGCAGTAAGGATATAAGACTTCAACAAACACATTAACCAACTGCCCTAACTGACATTTACAGAATATTGTAACCTACTACTATCAGAATACATGTTCTTCTCAAGCACATATGAAAAATTGTTCAAGATATATCATATGCTAATCCATAAAATAAATCCTAATAAATTAAAATAACTGAACTCATACAAAGTGTGTTTTCCAGCCACAACGGAATTAAATTAGAAATCAATAGCAGAAACAAATTTGAGAAATCTCCACATTTGGAAATTAGACAACATAGTTCTAAACAATCCATGATCAAACAACAGATCAAATGGGAAATTAAGATAGTTTTAATTGAATTAAGAAGAACACAGCATATCAAAATTTATGTGGTACAGCTAAAGTAGTGCAGGGAGGGCAATTTATAGCTTTTAAAATCTATATTACAAAAAATAAACGTTTCAACCCAGTAACTTAAGCTTCCATCTCAAAAGGTAAACCCAAAGCAAGTAGAAAAAAAGAAATAGGGAGGAAATTAGAAATTATAGTACAAACAAAGGAAATGGAAAATGACAACAATAAAGAAAACAAGACAAAAGTATGTATTTTAAACAGATTAACGAAATTGACAAATCTTTAAAGTACACTAACGAAACAAAACAAAAAAAGAAGATAAGCTACCAAAATTAGGAATGAAAGAGAGGATATCACTACTGACACTACAAAAATTGAAAGGATTTTAAGGGACTACTATGAACAACTTTACATCAGCATATTAGATAACATGGATAAAACGGACAAATTCCTGGGGAAAAAAAAAACATCAATTTCCAAAATAGGCTTAACAAGAAATACAAAATCTGAATAGATCTTCCCCACCCTGTGCTGGCCAGATGTCATACGCTACGCAGTGGTGGTGAGTGGGACAATGACAGTGGACTGGGCTGGGCAGGCAACCTTCATGACACACGACACAAATGTTTGCTCAAGGATTGAAGAGGAAATGCGTTGACTACAAGGAAGACATGGAACGAGCCCTGATCAGCTTTAAGACTGTCCTTTCCTATAATCTGTAATGACAGTCACTTCTGGACATGTCCCTAGTTAAGCTACAGCTCTGCCATGTGCTGGTCCAGCCCAACCTCTGCCACTGGGTCCTCATAACCAACACTGTCCTGCAGATTCAAGAGAGATGACCCAGGATGGAAAATAGTGGATGGTGGTGCCCCAGGATGAGGGGCAGGTGCTTCTAGACCACCTGGTCTCTGCAGAGATCCTGAGTCACTAAGTGGGAAGAGCTCCCTGAGCCACTAGCTGGGAGCAGGAGGGGATGTACCCTGTTCCTGGCTTGGGAGACAGCTCAGGAAACCAGGCCTAGTTTCTGAACTTTCCCTGGTCACCTCAGCACAGTAATCAAGGAACCCACAGAGCAGCATCTTAGAAATGGACAGCCCTCAAGCAAATAGAGGAAGCTTTCAAAAGTTGCTAGATAAGATATTTGAAAATCTGGAGAATAAAAACCCCAGTTCCATGGAAAAGCTTTTTTCAGATGTAGATAGTTCCTACTATGACCTGGATATGGTGCAATGGGCATGGTGAGCAGCACTGATTAGGATCAAAGAATCCTAATATTCATATGAAAATACAAAGGACCTAGAATAGGTAGAATAATTTTGAAAGAAAAGAACAAAGCTGGATGATTTATACTACCTGAACTCAAAACTTAATATAAAGCTACAGAGTGGTATTGCTATAAGGATAAGAACAATGGAACATAATTCAAATGCTAGAAATAAGCATTAAATTTATGATCAATTGATTATCAATAAATTTGCCAAAACAATTCAATGGGAAAATACAGTCTTTTCAGTCAATGGTACTGACACAACAGGATTATCTACATGTAACAAAACTAAGAAAACTTAGACCCTCACTTCACAGTATACATAAAAATTAACTCAAAATGGATCACAGCAGATAGAAATGTGAAACCTAAAACTATGAAACTTCTAGATAAAAACCTGCATGACCTTGGGTTAAGCAAAGAGCTCTTAGATAATATCAAAAGCATGATCACTTTTAAAAATGATAAATTGGAATTCATCAAAATCAAAAATTTTGTGCTTCAAAGGATATCATTAAGAAAAAGAAGAGACAAGCCACAAACTAAAAGAAAATATTTGCAAATCATATATCTGATAAAGCCCTTGTATTCAGAACATATAATTCTTATAACAATAAGTAAACAATTTAATAAGTGGGCAAACAATTTGAATAGACAGTTTATCAGAGAAGATATCCAAATGGTTAATAAACATACACATAAAAATATATTCAACATCACTAGCCATTTGAGAATGTCAAATTAAAACTGCAATGAAATGCCACTACCTATTAACTAGGATGGCTGTAATAAAGATAATAAGTTATTAGTGCAGATGTGGAAAACTGAAACCCTCATACATTTTTAATAGGCAGGTAAAATGTGACACACTTTTAAAACTAGTTAATAGTTTTTTAAAAAGTTAAATATAAATTTACCATTCAATGCAGCTTTCCACTTTTAGGTGTCTACCCCAGATAAATAAAACACATGTCCACACACTTTTATGTAAATTCAAAGCAGTATTACTCATAATAGCAAAAAACTGAAAGCAATCCACATGTTCACCAACTGATGAATAGATAAGCAAAATGTGGCATATTCATAAGATAGAGTTCTGTTCAACAATAAAAAGGCATAGATTACTGACACATGGTACAATATAGATGAACCTCAAAAACATTACATTAAGTGAAAAGAGTCAGACATAAAAGACTATACAATGTATGATTCTATTTATAGTAACTGCCTAGAAAAATCAAATCTATAAAAGCATATTAGTGGTTGCCAGGGTACAAGGGGTCCTGGCAAGGTGATGGAAATGTTCTAAAACTGAATTTTGGTGAAGGTTGTACAACTATACATTTACTACAAAATATTCAATTGTGCACAATACAACAGGTGAATTTTAAGGCATGTAAGTAACAAACAAGAAGAAAATACAAACACATCTGACAAAGGAATAGTATCCAGAATACATAACAAACTCTTTTGACTCAGTAAGAAGACAACCCAATTAAAAATGGTCAAAAGATATGAAAGGACATCTCTATTGGCTGCAAATGCCATGAGGGAAAAAAAAGAAAAGAAAAGACATCTCCAAAAAAAGAAAATACAAGATTAGTCAATGCACACATAAAAGATGTTCAACATCATTAGCCATCAGGTAAATGTAAATTAAAATCACAACCAGATACACTAGAGCAGCTAAAACTTAAAAAGACCCACAATACCAAGTAGTGGAAAAGACATGAAGCAATTGGAACACTCATACATCGCTGGTGGGAGTGTAAAATCCATGATCATGGAAAATTTGGCAGTTTCTTATTAAATCAAACATAAACCTACCATTCAACCCAGCAATTCTACTCTAAGGCATTTATCCAAGGGAAATGAAAACATGTCTTTATGAAGACTTGTATGTGAATGTTCACGCAGTTTTATTTATGGTACAAAAAAATGCAAAGCAACCCAAATGTTCATAGTAAATGAATAGGTAACAAATTGAAGATTGTTAATACAATGGAATTTGGCTCAAAAACAAAAAGGAACAGCAGAATGAGTATGAAGCCCCAGTGTCTCTTCACCTCATCCTTCCATAGCGGTGTTAGCCACAGCATCACTCTTCAGTGGCAACATGAGGCTGCACCCCAGGCAAGCTGCTAGGTTGCTGGTATGAAAAGGTGGGGCTCAGTGCGCTGAAGGAGTGTGTGTAAGATGGGGACAGCTACCTGGGAAAGGGTGGTGTCCTTAGATAACCTTCCACATACCTATATGCTGCTTGTGTGTGGTGTTGGCCACCTCTCCAAGAGCAGAGCAGTGAGAGTAAGCACTGGTCCTGTGGGAAGAGCAGTGGGGAACGAGACCTGGTACCATCTCCTGGTCCTCCCTGCAAAGAAAAGAAGAAATCTAGCAAGAGCTTGACTAACAAATGCCTGGACTCAGATAGGAAGACTTCCTTTGTCTGTTGCTTCATTCCTGGAAATTGCATTGGAACTGTCTGATTAAGAAAAAGCAAAGAATTCTGAAAGAAATAAAAATAACAGAGAACAAATATCCCAGAATTCCTAATAGAATAAATTACTGGCTGGTGGCTAGAGGTACCTGGCACTTATCTCTTCCAGAAAGGACCAAAACAGTGAGTAGAAGATCACACATTGAATACAGTGTCTTAGAGAGAACACTGGAATTCAGCAGGACAGTGTCAGAGAACATCTGAGGCATGGAAGGAGAGAGAATTGAAGCAGTCAGCCTGGTTGGGATAGGCTCGTAGCCAGGAGAAACTTTCCAGTGCAGGGAAAAGGTAAGTGAGAGATTCCCCAGTTCACTTTTCTACTGCAAACTGCTGCAATGTTAGCCTGGGGAGAGCCCCTCAGCCCTCGCAGACCCTGAGACTAGTATAGGGAAATGCCTGAAGTCCGTGCAACAGCATTGTTCCAGAGAGGGAGTTTGTTTGGATGGGTCCCACACACTCCCTGAGACCCAAGCAACTATAGCATGGTGCCATTTGAGAGTTCAGCTCCCACCACACTACGTTCTTCCCTGGGGCCCAACACCCTCTGTATCTCCACATCCCTAGAGCCCTGCTGCCATTCCGCCACATCCACCAAGAGGGCTGCAGCAGAACAATGCTGGCTGGACTCAGCAGTGTGGCTGGGCACCCAGCACTCTAGCCCAAGCAGTGTCCTACATCTCAGGGAATGGACAGTGCAGTGCACCAGGGAGGCTGCTCTGGGACAAAGGGAGCTGAAGCACACACTCCTCAGAGTCTGAGAGCGGCCTGCCTTGGGCCACTGCCACCAACAGCAACCCAGCCCCTTCCCTAGCAGCAGAGTCACCACACACCTGCATGTGCTCTCAGGAGACCTAGGGACCAGCTTACCCCAGTGCCACACAGGGGCCTGAGGACAGGTCTGCTCCAGGCCCCACTGCTGACACCTGCACATACCATCTGGGGGTCTGAGGTCAGGTCTGTCCCACCCACTGCCACTGCTGCCTCTATCCAAGTGCACTATCCAGGAGCCTGAGAATTGATCTGCCCTACCTGCCACCACTGGCAGCCACACACAGCAACACGGGCCCTGACAATGGGCCTGCTCTGCCCACCACCACCAGCACCTGTGCCTACCTTCTGGGGGCCTAAAGACAGACTCACCCTTCCTACCAACACCCAGACATGTCATCTGGGTACCTGAGAATTAACCCACTCTACCCACTACCATCAACATGCCTTCCCCCTCCACACAACTTAGGGGGCAGAAAACTTGCCTGCCCAGCTCACTGCCACCACAACTGGTACCCACACATGCTGGTTGGGGGACTGAGGGTTGGCTCACCACCACTATTGGCATCAACAAAGCCATACATACTGACCAAAGGCCCAAGGGCCCACCAATCTCTCCAGCCCACTGCCTCCAAAACCAGCCCAGAGCAAGCTGCCTGGAGGCTCAAGGATTAGTCCACCTAGACCTACTACTACTACAGTGCCCATGTATGCTGCCCAAATACCCAAGGGCCAACATACCTAGCCAACTGCCTCTACCACTGGTGACTGAGTACTAGCCCATCTGGTGTGCTCATCTCCAGCAAAGCCTCACCACACCCTTCACTAACAACTATAGCCTAAGCCACTGTGAACTCACGGACACTACTGATGCTGATTACACCCATAGAAATAATACAACGACTACACCACTATGGCCACTCAGAATCAAAACCAAATCACCCTACCCAACCAACACTATAGATACATCTATAGGAAAAAGTCTTTCTCTATGAAAGCCAATCCATAAAAAAGGAAGCAGCAACCGTTACATGAGATGTGCAGATATCAATGTAAGGACACAAGAAACATGAAAAAGCAAGGAAATGTGACACTTCCAAAAGAACACAATGATTCTCCATCAAAAGATTCCAACAAGAAAAAAAATCTATGAAATTCCTGGAAAAAAAATGCAGGATAATGATATTAAAGAAGCTCAGTGAAATATAAGAGAATGCAAACAATACAAAAATTAGAAAAGCAATTCATGACCTGAATGAGAAATGTATTTTTTATTTTATTGTTTATTTAATTAATGTATTTATTTATTTTTAAGACAAGGTCTCACTCTGTCACCCCAGCTGGAGTGCAGAGTGGCACAATCATACCTCACACTGCAGCCTCAATCTCTCCCAGCACAGGTTATCTTCCCACCCCAGTCTCCCACATAGCTGGGACCACAAGCACGTGCCATCCCATGCCTGGCTAAGTTTTTGTTGTTGTTTTTGTAGAGACAGGGTTTCACCATGTCACCCAGGCTGGTCTCGAACTCCTGAGCTCAAGCGATCCTCCCACCTTGGCCTCCCAAAGTGCTAGGATTACAGATGTGAGTCACCTCACATCTGTATGCGTGCATTCCCGAGTGTGAAATTTAACAAAGAGATAAACATAAAAAAAAATTTGATTCTCTCTTGTTGCCACTATGTAAGAAGTACTTTTATGGGGCTGGCAAGATGGCTGAATAGGAACAGCTTTGGTCTGCAGCTCCCAGTGAGATCAATGCAGAAGGCGGGTGATTTCTGCATCTCCAACAGAAGTACCCAGCTCATCTCACTGGTACTGGTTAGACAGTGGGTGCAGCCCACAAAGGGTGAACCAAAGCAGGGTGGGGCATCACCTCACCCAGGAAGCACAAGGGGTTGGGGA
Source organism: Piliocolobus tephrosceles (assembly GCF_002776525.5). Taxonomy (NCBI): domain Eukaryota; kingdom Metazoa; phylum Chordata; class Mammalia; order Primates; family Cercopithecidae; genus Piliocolobus; species Piliocolobus tephrosceles. The sequence goes on along the minus strand of NC_045447.1, from coordinate 65,332,641 downwards.
ACTCCCTTCCCTAGCCAAGGGAAGCCATGAGGGACCGTGCCATGAAGGACAGTGCTATCCAGCCCAGATACTATGCTTTTTTCATGGTCTTCACAACCCACAGACCAGGAGATCCCCTCGGGTGCCTACACCACTAGGGCCCTGGATTTCAAGCACAAAACTGGGTGGCCATTTGGGCAGACACCGAGCCAGCTGCAGGAGGTTTTTTTTTTGTTTTTTGTTTTTGTTTTTCATACCCCAGTGGCACCTGGAATGCCAACAAGACAGAATTGTTCACTCTCCTGGAAAGGGGGCTGAAGCCAGGAAGCCAAGTGGTCTAGCTCAGCGGATCCCACCCACACAGAGCCGAGCAAGCTAAGATCCACTGAAATTCTTGCCGCCAGCACTGCGGTGGGAAGTCAACCTGGGATGCTCAAGTTTGGTGGGGCATCCTCCACTACTGAGGCTTGAGTAGGCAGTTTGCCCCTCACAGTGCAAACAAAGCCACTGGCAAATGTGAACTGGGCAGAGACCACTGCAGTGCTGCAAAGGCACTGTAGCCAGACTGCCTCTCTAGATTCCTCCTCTCTGGGCAGGGCATCTCTGAAAGAAAGGCAGCAGCCCCAGTCAGGGGCTTATAGATAAAACTCTCATCTCCCTGGGACAGAACACCTGCGGGAAGAGGCAGCTGTGGGCGCAGCTTTAGCTGACTTAAATGTTCCTGCCTGCTGGCTCTGAAGAGAGCAGTGGATCTCCGAGCACAGCACTCGAACTCTGCTAAGGGACAAACTGCCTCAAGTGGCTCCCTGACGCCTGTCTCCTGACTGCGAGACACCTCCCAGCAGGGGTTGACAGACACCTTATACAGAAGAGCTCCAGCTGACATCTGGTGGTTGCCCCTCTGAAATGAAGCTTCTAGAGGAAGGAACAGGCAGCAATCTTTGCTGTTCTACAGCCTCCACTGGTGATACCCAGGCAAACAGGGTCTGGAGTGGACCTCCAGCAAACTCCAGCAGACCTGCAGCAGAGGGGCCTGACTGTTAGAAGGAAAACTAACAAACAGAAAGGAATAGCATCAACATCAACAAAAAGGACATCCACACAAAAACCCCATCCAAAGGTCACCAACATCAAAGACCAAAGGTAAATAAGTCCATGAAGATGAGGAAAAATCAGCACAAAAACGCTGAAAATTCCAAAAACAAGAATGCCTCTTCTCCAAAGGATCACAACTCCTTGCCAGCAAGGGAATAAAACTGGACGGAGAATGAGTTTGACAAATTGACAGAAGTAGGTTTCAGAAGGTGGGTAATAATAAACTCCTCCAAGCTAAAGGAGCATGTTCTAACCCAATGCAAGGAAGCTAAGAACCTCACAAAAATGTTAGATGAATTGCTAACTAGAATAACCAGTTTAGAGAAGAACATAAATGACCTGATGAAGCTGAAAAAAAAAAACAGCACAAGAACTTTGTGAAGCATACACAAGTATCAATAGCTGAATTGATCAAGCAGAAGAAAAGACATCAGAGATTGAAGATCAACTTAATGAAATAAAGTGTGAAGACAAGACTAGAGAAAAAAGAATGAAAAGGAATGAACAAAGCCTCCAAGAAATATGGGACTATGTGAAAAGACCAAACATTTTTGATTGGTATACCTGAAAGTGGTGGGGAGAATGGAACCACGTTGGAAAACACTCTGCAGAGTATTATCCAGGTGAACTTCCCCAACCTTAGCAAGATAGGCCAACACTCAAATTCAGGAAGTACAGAGAATACCACAAAGATATTCCTTGAGAAGAGCAACCTCAAGACACACAATCATCAGATTCACCAAGGCTGAAATGAACGAAAAAATGTTAAGGGCAGCCATAGAGAAAGGTCAGGTTACCCACAAAGGGAAACCCATCAGACTAACAGCGGATCTCTCTGCAGAAACCCTACAGCCAGAAGATAGTGGGAGCCAATATTCAACATTCTTAAAGAAAGGAATTTTCAACCCAGAATTTCATATCCAGCCAAATAAAGCTTCATAATCAAAGGAGAAATAAAATCCTTTACAGACAAGCAAATGCTGAGGGATTTTGTAACCACCAGGCCTGCCTTACAAGAGCTCCTGAAGACAGCACTAAATATGGAAAGAAAAAACCAGTACCAGCCACTGCAAAAACATACCAAATTGTAAAGACTATCGACTCTATGAAGAAACCGCATCAACTAACGGGCAAAATAACCAGCTAGCATCATGACAGGATCAACTTTACACATAACAATATTAACCTTAAATGTAAATGGGCTAAATGCCCCAATTAAAAGACACAAACTGGCAAATTGGATAAGAGTCAAGGCCCATAGGTGTGCTGTATTCAGGAGACCCATCTCACGTGCAAAGACAAACATAGGCTAAAAATAAAGGGATGGAGGAGTATTTACCAAGCAAATGAAAAGCAAAAAAAAAAAAAAAAAAAAAAAAAAGCAGTGGTTGCAATCCTAGTCTCTGATAAAACAGACTTTAAACCAACAAAGATCAAAGAGGAAAAAAAGGGCATTACATAATGGTAAAGGGATTAATGCAACAAGAAGAGCTAACTATCCTAAATATATATGCACCCAAAACAGGAGCATACAGATTCATAAAGGAAGTTCTTAGAGTCCCACAAAGAGACTTACACTCCCACACAATAATCGTGGGAGACTTTTAACATCCCACTGTCAATATTAGACAGAATGAGACAGATAATTCACAAGGATATTCAGGACTTGAACTCAGCTCTGGACCAAGCAGAACTAGTAGACATCTACAGAACTCTCCACTCCAAATAAACAGAATATACATTCTTCTCAGCACCACATCACACTTATTCCAAAATTGACCACATAATTGGAAATAAAACACTCCTCAGGAAATGCAAAAGAATGTAAATCATAACAAATCATCTCTCAGACCAGAGTGCAATCAAATCAGAACTCAGGATTAAAAAACTCCCTCAAAACTATACAACTACATGGAAATGGAAAACCAGCACCTGAATGACTACTGGGTAAATAATGAAATTAATGCAGAAGTAAATAAATTATTTGAAACCAATGAGAACAAAGACACAACATACCAGAATCTCTAGAACACAGCTAACGCAGTGTTTACAGGGAAGTTTATAGCACTAAATGGCCACAAAAGGAAGCAGGAAAGATAAAAAATCAACACCCTAACATCGCAATTCAAAGAACTAGAGAAGCAAGAGCAAACAAATACAAAAGCTAGCAGAAGACAAGAAATAGGTAAGATCAGAGAAGAACTGAAGGATATAGACATGAAAAACTCTTCAAAAAATCCATGAATCCAGGAGCTGGCTTTTTGAAAAAATTAACAAAATAGATAGACTGCTAGCCAGAATGATATAGAATAAAAGAGAGCAGAATCAAATAGATGCAATAAAAAAATTATTAAAGGAATATCACCACTGTTCCCACAGAAATACAAACTACCATCAGAGAGTACTATAAACACCTCTACACAAATAAACAAGAAAATCTAGAAGAAATGGACATTCCTAGACACATACACCCTGCCAAGACAAACCAAGAAGAAGCTGAATCACTGAATAGACCAATAACAAGTTCTGAAATTGACGCAGTAATTAACAGCCTACCAACCCAAAAATTCCCAGGACCAGACGGATTCACAGCCGAATTCTACCAGAGATAAAAAGAGGAGTTGGTATCATTCTTTCTGAAACTATTCCAAACAATAGAAAAAGAAGGACTCCTCCCTAACTCATTTTATGAGGCCAGTATCATCCTGATACCAAAACCTGGCTCAGCTACAACAAAAAAAGAAAATTTCAGGACAATATCCCAGATGAACATCGATGTGAAAATTCTCATAAAATAGTGGCAAACTGAACCCAGCAGCACATCAAAAAGTTTGTCCACCATGATCAAGTCAGCTTCATCCCTGAGATGCAAGGCTGGTTCAACATATGCAAAACAATAAACGTAATCCATCATATAAATAGAACAAATGACAAAAAACACATGATTATCTCATTAGATACAGAAAAGGCCTTAGATAAAATTCAACACTCCTTCATGCTAAAAACTCTCAATAAACTACGTATTGATGGAACGTATCTCGAAATAATAAGAACTATTTATGACAAAACCACAGCCAATATCATGCTGAATGGGCAAAAGCTGGAAGCATTCCCTTTGAAAACTGGCACAAGACAGGGATGCCCTCTCTTACCACTCCTATCCAACATAGTATTGGAAGTTCTAGCCAGGGCAATCAGGCAAGAGAAAGAAACAAAGGTATTCAAATAGGAAGAGAGGAAGTCACATTGTCTCTGTTTGCAGATGACATGACTGTATATTTAGAAAATCCCATCGAGTCAGCCCAACATCTCCTTAAGCTGATAAGCAACTTCAGCAAAGTCTCAGAATACAAAATCAATGGGCAAAAATCAAAAGTATTCCTATACACCAATAACACACAAACAGAAAGCCAAATCATGAGTGAACTCCCGTTCACAATTACTACAAAGAGAATTTAATACCTAGGAATACAACTTACAAGGAATGTGAAGGAACTCTTCAAGGAGAACTATAAACCACTCCTCAAGGAAATAAGAGGACACAAATGAAAAAACATTCCATGCTCATGGATAGGAAGAATCAATATGAAGAAAATGGCCATATTGCCCAAAGTAATTTATAGATTCAATGCTATCCCCATCAAGTTACCATTGGCTTCACAGAACTAGAAAATACTACTTTAACTTTCATATGGAACAAAAACAAAAACAAAAACAAAAACAAAAAAAGCTGGTACAGCCAAGAGAATCCTAAGCAAAAAAAAAAAAAAAAACCCAAAAAACAGAAAACAAACAAACAAAAAAACAAAGCTGGAGGGATCACGCTACCTGACTTCAAACTATACTACAAGGATACAGTAACCAAAACAGCACACTACTTGTACCAAAACAGAGATATAGACCAATGGAACAGAACAGACCTCAGAAATAATGCCACACATCCATAACCATCTGATCTTTGACAAATCTGACAAAAACAAGTAACGGGGAAAGGATACCCTATTTAATAAATGGTGCTGGGAAAACTGCATGGCCATATGCAGAAAACTGAAACTGGACCCCTTCCTTACACCTTATACAAAAAATTAACTCAAGATGGATTAAAGACTTAAATGTAAGACCTAAAACCATAAAAACCCTAGAAGAACACATAGGCAATACCATTCAGGACATAGGCATGGGCAAAGACTTCATGACTAAAACACCAAAAGCAATGGCAACAAAAGCCCAAATTGACAAATGGGATCTCATTAAACTAAAGAGCTTCTGCACAGCAAAAGAAACTACATCAGAGTCAACAGGCAACCTACAGAATGGGAGAAAATTTTTGCAATATACTCATCTGACAAAGGGCTAATATCCAGAATCTACAAGGAACTTAAACAAATTTACAAGACAAAAACAACCCCATCAAAAAGTGCTTGAAGGATATTAACAGACACTTTTCAAAAGAAGACATTTGTGCAGCCAACAGACACATGAAAAAAAGCTCATCATCACTGGTCATTAGAGAAATGCAAATCAAAACCACAATGAGATACTATCTCATGCCAGTTAGAATGGCGATCATTAAAAAGTAAGGAAACAAGAGATGCTGAAGAGGTTGTGGAGAAACAGGAACACCTTTACACTGTTGGTGGGAGTGTAAATTAGTTCAACAATTGTGGAAGATAGTGTGGCAATTCCTCAAGGATCTAGAACCAGAATTACCATTTAACCCAGCAATCCCCTTAATGGGTATATATACCCAAAGGATTATAAATCATTCTACTATAAAGACACATGTGCATGTATGTTTACTGCAGTACTGTTCGTAATAGCAAAAAAACTATGATTTTTGCCCATCAATGATAGACTGGATAAAGAAAATGTGGCACATATACATCATGGAGTACTATGCAGCCATTAAAACGGATGAGTTCATGTCCTTTGCAGGGACATGGATGAAGCTGGAAACCATCATTCTCAGTAAACTAACACAGGAACAGAAAACCAAATACTGCATGTTCTCACTCATAAGTGGGAGTTGAACAATGAGAACATACGGACACAGGGAGGGGAACATCACACACCAGAGCCTGTCAGAAGGTTGGGGACTAGGGAAGGGATAGCATTAGGAGAAATACCTAACGTAGATGATGGGTTGATGGATGCAGCAACTACCATGGCAAGTGTATACTTATGTAACAAACCTGCACATTCTGAGGATGTATCCCAAAACTTAAAGTATAATAATAACAAAATAAAAGAACTTAACGGAAATGTCAGAACTGAAGAATTCAATGAATGAAATAAAAAACTCAATAGAGAGCTTCATCAATAGACTAGATAAGGCAGAAGAAAGAATTTCTCAACTTGAAGGCAGGTCATTTGAAAAAATTCAGTCAAATTTAAAAAACGAAGAAAGCCTATGATGACGTACGGGACCTCATAAAGTGACAAAGTATTCCAATCTTGGGAGTTCCATGAGAGGAGATGGCCAAAAGCACAGTAAGCCTATTTAATGAAATAATAGCTAAAAACTTCCCAACTCTTGCCAGAGATACAGGCATCCAGATAGAAGAAGTGCAGTGATTCCCAAGTATATTAAACCTGAACAGGTCTTTTCCAACGCACACACAATATAGTCAAACTGTCAAAAGCCAAAGACAAAGGAAATAAATCTAAAAGTAACAAGAGAAGAGCATCAAGTCACATATAAGGAAATCCCCATCAGACTAACAGATTTGTCAGTAGAAAACGTATAGGTCAGAGAAAATGGGATGACATTTTTAAAGTGCTGAAACGAAAAGAAACATACTCACAACATGAATGAATCTCAAAAGTATTATGCTGAGCAAAAGCCAGTGAAAAACGAAGGACAAAAACCAGGCACAGTGAATTGCACCTATAATCCCAGCCACTTGGGAGTCTGAGGCAGAAGGATTGCTTGAGCCCAGGTGTTCCAGCTTGCAGTGAAGTTATGATCATGCTACTGCATTCCAGCAGCCTGGACAACAGAAAGAGAGACTTTGTCTCCAAGAAAAAAAAAAAAGGAGAATTTCATTCATGTGAAATTCTGTAAAAGGCAAATCTAGCTTACAGTCACAGAAAACAGATCTGTGTTTCCTTGGAGGCGTGGGAGTTAAGGAGGGGGAGCTGTAAAGTGGCCTGAGAAAACTTTTGGGGTGATTGAATATTCCATATTTTGAATATGTTGATAGCTACATGAATATACATATTTCTAAAAACTCACTGAAATGTACTTAAAATGAATACATTTTGTTGTATTTAAACTATCCCTCAATAAAGTGATTTTAAAATAGGAGACAGAAAATAATCTATTAAACTCCAAATTATATTTTAAAAAGTATGACGATAGAAAATAAAAACATAGGCTGGGCACGGTGGCTCATGCCTGTAATCCTAGCACTTTGGGAGGCTGAGGCAGGTGGATCATGATGTCAGGAGATCGAGACCATCCTGGCTAACACGGTGAAACCCCGTCTCTACTAAAAATACAAAAAACTAGCCGGGCGAGGTGGCGGGCGCCTGTAGTCCCAGCTACTCCGGAGGCTGAGGCAGGAGAATGGCGTAAACCCGGGAGGCGGAGCTTGCAGTGAGCTGAGATCTGGCCACTGCACTCCAGCTCGGGCGACAGAGCAAGACTCCGTCTCAAAAAAAAAAAAAAAAAAAAAA
>NC_045447.1:65233108-65324789 GCF_002776525.5 Piliocolobus tephrosceles | reverse complement strand
AAAAGAAAAGAAAAACGTAAATTCTTATTTCAAATAGGAGTTACTAACAGATACCATTTCTTACATGAATATTACAATTAGAAATACATAGGCAAATGCTTCTGAAATTTTTAACATAACCACTAGAAGAATTAAATGCAAGCTATACTTCAAGGACACAAATGACACTGCAAATCAGATGTGAAAAAATGTGCTAAACAAAAAATTGTTGTGGTATTTTTCCCCAGTGTGGTTTTTACTTCTATGAAGACCCAGTAACAGTTAAGCACATCTGTAACATGAAAGATTTGGATTCAACCACTTTTACATAAATGCAACCAAAGCTCATTAATTTACCCTCATGTGATTATATAAATTATTGAGCTAATCTTGATTTGCTAGATACATAAAATATGAAAATAAGATCTCAACAGGCAATACTTATTTTTATAAGGACTTTACAAATTTATATTCTACCTGTGAAAGATTAAAAAAAGGGAATCACTGCTCTTAAGAAATAAATACAATCAAGTGGACCCTGAACTTTAGAGGGGTCGAACTCTATTCTTTAATGTGATTTATCTCTGGCTACCTCATAAGAGCATATTTTTTATTCATATTTACAGTCTTAGATGTTGACTCATCCCTTCATTTACCTTTTTAAGAAAATATATCCTTCATGAATTATTGAGTTATTAGAGTCATGTTTTTATTCACTTTTTCTCTTGATATTTACAAAGACTTTTCTCAGAAAATTACATTAGATTCCTGGCAAATTATTGGACTGTCAAATGATGCAGGAAGATGCAAAAATATGTATCAATAACAAATTGGAAAAATTCATTACATATAATGATATCAAGGGTTAGTGAGGATGTGGGGGAAGATGAAACGATATGATGGTTGGAGTGTAAATTGGTTTGACTACTTTTAAAGAGCAATTTGGGAAACCTTTTACAGTTGAAGATGCACATACCTTACCATTCCACTATTTCACTTCTCTTAGAACAAGTTAATAACAAGGGAAATAATCCACTTAGTGAATAATATATAAACTACAGTTTATTCAAATAATTGTTCTGTGGGATTTATAATGAATGACCTAGATCTACATGAATAAAGATGCTTTGTTTTTAAAATGTGATGCTGATTAAAATTTACATAAATGTAAAATTTTAAAATAGTATCATTTATGGATGCTACATCCATCATAAAAGTACAAAAACATCCATGAAAATAATTCACACTGACTTTAGGATGGTGGCTACCTCCAGGGAGGAAAACGGCAGGTTGAGGATTTAGATGTATCTGTAACATTACATGATTTTAGAAAACAAAGTGAGAAAACTGAAACAAAAAAGCAAAACATTAGCATGTAATTAATCTTGGTATTTTTAATTATATAAATTTAGTATTACACTCCTCAGATATTATTTTTCATACTTCATATTACTTTCTATTGTGGCAAAAAGTACATGAGATCAATCCTCTTAGTAAATTTTTAAATATACAGTACAGTACTGTTACATTTTAAGTATAGTACAGTACTATAAGCATAATGTTATGCAACAGAGCTCTAGAACTTTTTAAACTTGCATGATGGAAATTCTATACCTTTTGAACAACAGTTTCCCAATTCCCCCTCCCTACAGCAGCCACCATTCTACTGTTTCTACTAGCTTGACTACATTAGATACTTCATATTGGTGAAATCATGCAATATTTGTCCTTCTGTGGCTGGCTTATTTCACTTAGCAAAATGTTGTCAAAGTTCAAGTTACAGCATCTAACAGTATTTCCTTCCTTTTCTATGGCTGAATAACATTCCATTATATGTATATACCAAATTTTCTAAATTCATTCAATCATCATTGGACATTTAGGTTGTTTCCATCTCTTGGCTATTATGAATAATGCATCAACGAAATGCAGAGTGCAACTATCTCTTCCAGATCCTGGTTTCATTTTTTTTTTTTTTTTAATATCCAGAAGTGGGAATCCTGGATCATATAACATTTCTAATTCTTCTAAGGAACTTCCATACCGCTTTTCAAAACAGCTGCACCATTTTACACTCCTAGTTAACAGTACACAAGGGTTCCAATTTCTCCACATCCTCACCAACATTTTTTTTTCAAATGGCCATTCCAACAGTTTTGAGATGTTACCTTGTTGTAGCTTTGCATTTCTCTATTAGTGATGTTGAGCATCCCTTCACGTACCTGTTGGTCATTTGTGTGTCTTCTTTGGAGAAATATCTATTAAAGTCCTTGGTCCATTATTTAATCAGTCTTTATATGGATTTATATGGATTTTTTTCTTGCTATTAAGTTGTAGGAGCTCCTTTGGTATTTTGATTAACCTCTTAGCAAATATGTGGTTTGAAAATACCTCCTCCCATTCGATAGGCTGCCTTTTGATTCTATCAACTCTCCTTAGCTGTACAGAAACTTTTAAACTTGATGTAGTCCCACTTGTCTATATTTGCTTTCATTGCTTGTGCTTTTGGTGTTATCTCCAAGAAGTCAACAATGTTATGAAGCTTTTCCCCCTATGTTTTCTTTTAGGAGTTTTATACTGTCAGATCTTATGTGTTATTAATATTTTGTCCATCTGAAATAATTTAGTTTCTCACTATACACTATTACAGAAACAAAAGTTTCCAAAAATGTACAAAACATTGAAGTTCAGAAAAATAAAGCTACATTGGAGTTTATGAAAATAAACTCCAAATGGATTCAAGAGCATAATATTTAAAAAAAACAAAAATATCAAAGTTTTTTGGAAAAATGAAGGAAAATACATAATCTTGATTTAGGAAAGACCTTTCTAAACAAGGTAATAAAACCCAGAGGTCATAATAAAAAGTATTAAATTTCAAGGTAGTTTAATTCTTCCATACAACATAATGATTGGGCAAATTTAATTTTCCAAAGATGTCCTCAACAGTATCTCCCATCCTATATACTTTTCCTGTGAAATGTGACTCTGACACTCTTCCCATGAAATGGAATTATGTTCTCTCCCACTGACTCTGGGTAAGCTTGTGACTACAGTTAAGTTTATGACTTCTGAAGCTAGGTGATAAAAGGTGATATAATTTCTTTCTGGTTGTCTTGGGCCACTGTCTTCTAGAACCCAGATACCACGCTGGAAGGAGGCCCAGTTATACGGAGAGGTCCGTGTAGGTGTTCTGGAAAATAGCCCAAGCTGAGCTCCCAGTTAACAGCCAGCATCAACTATCAGGTATGTGAGTAAACCAGGCTTCTGGTGATTGCAGTTGCCAGCCATTGAATCTTCCAAGATCTTTCAGTCTTCCAGCTAAGACCTCAGACACCATGGAAGACAGAAAACCTCCTGCGCCCGTTCTGAATGCCTGACCCACAGAAACTGTGACCATAAAAAAATGGTTGGTTGTTTTATGTCACTAAGTTTGGGACTGTTATACAGCAAAAGTAACTGGAACAATCACCATAAAGAAAAACAAGTGACTGGGCTAAATTTTAGAAACGTATTAAATAGATTAAAATATAATACCCAGGAAACACATTAATAAAAAGTTACCAACATTCGACAGGAAAGGTAATCTAGTCAAAAACCATAAACAAGGAATACACAAGAGAAAAAATTAGATGTTCACTTCTATTACTTGCTACAAATTTTAAAGATTAATAGTATTCGTGTGAGAATGTGTGTAAAGAATTTTGGAAGACATTTTGGTATTTCCTAACAAAATTAAAAATATGTACATCCTCTGACTTGTCAATTTGACTTCGACTTTATAGAAATACTAGCAAATGGGCACAAAGATTTCTGCACAAGACTGTCCTCCATAGCACTGCTACTAATAGAAAAAAAAAATCTTTATGATGTCCACTATAGAGGGATGGTTAAATAATAGTTTGTTGATATGAACTGTACAGAAAAGAAGAGGTTGGGCATGGTGGCTCACGCACTTTGTGAGGCCAAGGTGGGCAGATTGCTTGAGCTCAGGAGTTGCAGACCAGCCTGAACAACATGGCAAAATCCCGACTCTACAAAAAATACAAAAATTAGCTGGGTGTGGGAGGATGGCTTGAGCCAGGAGGTGGAAGCTGCAGTGAGCTGAGATTGTGCCACTGCACTACAGCCTGGGTGACAGAGGCAGACCCTGTCTCAAAAAGAAAGTTACTATATGTTAATAGGGATAACCATATATCATTATATGATAGGAATATCATATAATGCGTATGATCATGTGAAGAAAGGGGAGTGGAATGATGCACATCAAATTATGGCCAGTAGCTACTTTTGGGGAGGAGGGTGGGAGTGGAGATTTTGGTAACAGGAATTTTTTCCATTTTGTTCTAGATGGTGATAAGTGCTATGGAGGGGGCGGAGGGGAAAGTAGGGACAAGAGATCAGGGCTGTTGTGGGAGGGTTATGTAAATTTTAAAAACTGATCAAACTACTTTTCATGTTTACATAAAGTATGAAAACATGTATCAGAATGCTACATACCATGTTTAAAACAGTGGTCACCTCTGAGGAGGAAAAAGAAGATTCTACAAGGCTTTGAATACCAAAAAGTAAGAATCACTGAAGACCCTCTTAGAAGGTTCCTATCACAGTGATTACCCAAATTACTGAAGACTTTCAAATGTAAAAAAATGCACATGAAAAGTAAATGACAAAAATTAGAGCACTTCACAGCACAGTACTGTGCACTGACTGGATCAGCATTTTCCACATTGTGGGTACTTTTCCATGATGAGAATATCAGAAATGCTTTTGAACACTGAAAAACTCTCTAAAAGCCAGACATCAAGTTATAAGTGCAGACCATCCAAAAAACCTTGATACTGGTTACTCCTAGACACCATTTAAAATATGAACCTGTTTAACATAATGAGGATATCTGGTCTACACCTACAAAGCTTATACAAGTTATAAAACAAATTTCACTAACTTGTTGGTCCTGACTTCAGCTAGGATTCCCCATCCATAGTTTCAATGTGGAACTATAAAACCTCCATCTCGAATTACGTACTAAAACCTTCAGTTATGGCCAGTAGCTACTTGTGGGGAGGACAGAACATGTCTAATTTTTTAAAGTTGTAAATTTCAATACTAAGAAAGATAAATACCACCCAAACCATGCTACAATTAAACTTACTACTAAAGACACATTCAAATACATACCTACAGTAATATCTGAGTGCTTGGAATTGTATATTCCAAGTTCCTAATTTCCTCAATAGTCTGGCTTTCTAAAAAAATGCAAAACACATTGCTATTTTTATTGTGTTTGATCTTTAAACAGAGGTGCTTTCTTGTTTGGAGAAGGGGCCTAATTTGAAAATACTAGTCATCCAGAGGACATACAAAGAATGTGCTGTGACTGATACAAATATTTTTTTAAGTTAGCTTAGATGTATTTTTTTTTTTTCAAGCTAACATATCCTCTATCCTTCCTCAGTACTGTTTGCTCAGCTGGATGTCCACAGGGTCCAATTTTCCCTCCAATTGCCCTTGCACGCTAATATAATTGCTGCTCATATGGGTAATTGGTCAGCCTAGAGCAGCATTTGTATGCATTTGTTCATCTACAGTATCTGGCAACTTCTCAAATGATTTTGCACTCTTATAATAGTATCACACATTTTTTGTTTTTGCCTCTTTATAACAAGGCTAAGTAGATGTGAATCTGTAAAGGATACATATTTTAAGTGTTCAAAAGGTGGAATATACAGATACAAATTCAAATTATTTTTATGCAGTGGACGTTTCTTCTCACTTATCAGAGTAAATGAATCTAGTCTCAAAAGTATGTTGCTCTGCTCTGCCTTCCCCAATTGCTTTCCTCCCCAAACAGAGCCAAATTAACTAGATTAAACCACAATTTAACTTAAAAAAAGTGACAAGTCAGTTTCACTTAACACTGACGAAACAGTAAAAACCATTACTTTTACTAAAGCTTGTTCTTGAGCACACTTTAAATATTCTGTTTGACAAAATGGAAGTACACATAAAGCACTTCAGGTGAATTCCAGAGTTTAATAGTATATTACTAAAGAAAAGCACTTGTGTGACTGAGTTGCAAGCTGAACCAGCCACTTTTTTTCATGGAACACCACTTTATACTTGAAGGAATGACTGACAAACCGCAGTTTTTCAGAGTTGGGTATTTGGCAAGCATCTTCTCAAAAATAAGTGAAGGTAACCTGTCACTTCAAGGACAACTACTGACAGTATGTGGTTGCCAATGACAAAATTCAAACTTTCACGTGAAAATTACAATTCTGAAAAATGTAATCTGTCACCATAAACTTAACTGCTTCCCAATACTTACTTTTCTGACAAGGTCAGTGGTAATATTAATCAATTTAATTTTATTTTGTATGGCTAAAAGCTATACTTCTGACAAGACCAGTGGTAATATTAATGAATTAATTTTGTATGGCTTTTTCCAAACTGAAAAAGAGACCAGTGGATTTTAAGAATATGAAAAGTTCCTTGGTATTGTTTCTGACTCCACATTGCAACTAACTAAACTTTAAGAAATCATCACTTGAGTATTTGTGTAGTACCACAGAATATCCAGTTACTTGAAAAGATGGTAAGAATATTTCTCCTTTTTCCAACTACATTATCTGCACAAGATCAGACTTCTCCATATACTTCTAACAAAATAATAATTCAATTGGTCTAATGCAGAAGCAGTATGAGACCCAACTTTCTTCCATGAAGGCAGATATTAGAGCTTTGCAGAAACATAAAATCATGGGTCTCTAAATAAAAACGTTATTTATGTTAACACGCAATGAGATTATGTTTAAATGAATTAGCAACCTTTTAAATTTTTTCCCATTTTGTTTCAAATTCTCATAGATCCTGATCAGTTTTATTTTCTATTACAATAAATACTGATAAACATAACTTACATAAGCAAAAATTGTTTGGGGCCTGCAGTAATTTTTATGAATGTAAAGGAGTCCTGAGACCAAAAAGTTTGAGACCAGTTGTAACTTATCACTAAGAAAACATTATTATAAATGCTAGCTAGAATCAAAACAAAGGAAATTGCAAAAGAAACAAGATTAAAGATTTATAATCCTTAAAAGTTTGTCAGAAGGCACACTTTCTGACATCTGCTTTGACTTACCAATAGAGCAAAATTTATAGTTTTATTTGGCAAATCTATCAAATAATTTATCTACTAATCTAGAATATTTTTCAAAATTACTTTTCTGGTAATAAAATTTTTTTAAAGAATTTAAAAAATAAAGTTAAACCTCTGTCTTTCAATCTCAGGGCAGTTTCTACTAACTCACTGTTTGTAAGACCTACTGATTGATTTGTCTTTTCAGAGCTGATGATTTTGGCCAACTCATGTTTACTGGCTTTGTGACTTCTTACAAGAAAAGTAATTAGTTTAGGCTTAAGAATATTTGTCAACAAAAACTAAGTACTCTTAGAATATAACTTCTTAAGAGCAAAGTCTTTAATTCAATATTGCCACATCTGAAACAGTGCCTAGATGCAAACTTAAAGTTTCTGCATTTTATTGTATGTAAATTATTGCCCTCAAGAAAAAATACTTCTATAAAATAGTGTCTGCCACAATAAATGTTAAATAAATTGGGTGACTGAATCCAGCCATCTGGGTCATCTCTAAGATAAATATGCCTAACTAGAAATATTGCGTTTGTCAATTTCAACCCTAGTATGTACACCTAGTTCTTTTTGAACAGTTAATGAATTTTGTGATTATGGTAGAACAATATCCTAAGACTAAATTGACCTATTACATTGGTAGTGCTGAAATCTAGGATTTGGGTTAATTTTCATAAGTAAAAAAGGTAAGATGAGAAAAACAGTCCTAGGTTTTAAAAAAATATTTATTTAAAAATAAGATTTAAAAAAATACAGTACGTAATACATTTTGAGAAGTAAAAATTCCACAATTTAAATTAAAAACAATCTGCAAAGAAAATAGAAATATTATGTGAATAAAACTAAATCACTACAATAAATTAAAAACAACAACATTGTTCTTAAGGTAGATACATGGTTTGATTTTCATATTAAGAACCAGTGTAGACTTTTCATCTAAACAAACACATATCAGCTGCATGGTTCCCACTTGTCATTTTCACCCATTTTACTCCCTCAATCTATTCTTATATCCCTCAACCACTATTTTCCCAATTACCATCAGCACAAGAAATGTTGGTGAAGATTTTCTTTAAATTCTCTTAGGGGAAAGACAAGGTAAAAATAAAAGACAATGCAAGGAAAATAGCACTCAGATCTATACATATTATGCACTGAATAATACAATGCTTGACAAATTTAAGAACAGGATCTTCCGATGGCACCTGGAACATACTACTATCAAAATAAAAGCATTTTAGGGATATAATACCAGACAGAACTTGGGGTTCACACACAATTTTAGGAGCCTCAAAAATAACATAGATTTTGGCTATTCATTAAACTTGCCAGTCAGATCACACACAAAAAACACTAATTCCAGGGACACAAAGTGAGCTCATACAGCATGATCCATGTGTGCTCTGTCCTTCCAAGGGCCTATCTTTGTCTAATGGTTTTTCTTTAAAATGTTCATCTCTGGGAGACAGTGAATAGTGGTGAATTCTCTACTACTCAATAACTTGAAAAAGTACTGCATTCAGCCACACGCATTTAAACCATGCATAAACAAGCCAAATTACTCAGAATCAATATACTGGCAACATAATCTAGGGAATATTGTTGGCAGATTAGAGAGAGACAATGTTACTTCATCTCATTAGGCTTTCAAACAAATTTTGCTTTCACCTCTAATGATTACGTTCATCTAGATTTCTACATTTCTACATATCGTTCAAATGATCTGAAGCCACATTTCACATAAACTTCAGACTTGATTCTTTTTTTCCATTCAGAATTCACTGCAAAACCATATACTGTATCTACATTCAAGGAGAGGTTGATTTTAGCTAACAATAATGCAAAATATTTTCGAATGTGATTGTCCGCTTTTCCAATACACACACTGTCACCTTCTTGCCAGAATGATTAACCATTTTAGCTGCAGTTGTAAGGACACTGAGTGTTTTGAGAGTTTTAAAGGGAAAAATTTGGAACCAAAATAGTATACACAGCAGTATTACATTCGGACAATTACATTTGAAAGGTGTTTTAAATTATGAGTACACTTAAAGGGTGTTTTTCTTCATTTTTGTAAAATGAACTACTAAGCAAAATTAGTTTTAAAAATAATCTTACTCTAACTTTCTATGTAAAGTGAGCAACCATATCCAGACTTTTTTTTTTCATTAAGTTCAATTTTCTGTTATCAGTTTTGCTTAAATCAAGGTACATATGCATTTCCTCTTGGGAAAGCATCTCTCTCTGTCTCCGTATCTCTCTCTATATATATCTACACACACATATGTACACATACATATATATGTACACCTACATATATTTTAAAGGTGGTCTTTTATCTTTATTTGCAAAGTAGACAAATGGCAATATTATTCTTTAAAGCCACTAACGATTACACACACACACACACACACACACGCTGAATTCTTGATTTGTAATGAGAATGAACCTTTAACTCTTCATTTTAGTATTTTGTTTCAGTGTTCATTAAAGTGCCCAATAAGCTATATAGTTCATTTATATAAATAATATTAGAGTTCTTATTTTTTAATTCATTGTTGCAGAAATAAAACAACTTGTGAAAAGTGCTTCAATTATCTTTTGTAATTTCAGCCTATCAAACTACCTTTTAAAGTAGCCAAGCTATATTAAAATACAAAATTAAAATCCATACATGACTAACTAAAAAAAAGTCCAAATGAGAAACATTTAAAATCCATTAAATTGCCACAGCGGCATGCAAAAAATAAGATCTGTTAATCAAACTGTTCTTAGTAACATTAAATTCTACTTTATAAACACACAATGATGTGAGAAGAAAACGCAGTCAACCCAAAAGAAAATTAACTCTTTGGTACAGGAATTAAAAATGTCACTCAATGCTAAAGTGAATAGCACCAGGATGTTTTATAGTTGTTGAGGTTATAAAACACTAGCTTCAGGCACCAGTAGGTTAAAATATCATCCAATGCATACTGGCAAGAATATATAGCTTGCAATACGCAGATAAGCCTTCCATTTACTTAGCAGCCTGCAAAATAAACCCTGTATTTAGTCAAACAGGCAGGCGAAGCCACAAAAAAGCCCACAACTTTTGTTAAGCTATTTTGTCCACATCTTTGTTTATACATAAAGCTATCAATACCAAAAAAACCAGTGTTGAACTGTTATAAGCACGACATTACATGTTACAGATATTCAAAATACCAATACAAATGGAGACCTTCAGGGTATCAAGAACTCCAAAATATCCCAAATGTTAAAGTGAAAGCCACCCTTATATATTGTTTATTTTTCCTCTGGTGACAAAATTTTCTATATACTCAGTATCTTTTCTTTGCAAAAAGAGATTTCCAGAAAAGGTACCAGTTTTTGCAAAGTTTGGGCAACCTATTCATTTCTCCTCTGCATTAAATAGCTGTGTTTTCCACATTATTGTTAACAATTCACGTTACCATACTCGAAACAATTATAATATTTAAAACTAAAATATTTATCAAAGGCATCTGACCAACTGAAGAGAAACATCAATATAAATTCCTTAAGTTAAATAATTCAAACTAAACGTTTATATGCACTAACAACTCCTCCAATAAAAATGGTATAAATAAGAGATAAGGCTAAATGATTACAGCAAAGAGATTTTCTGATGTCAGAAACTGGCTCCAGTCAACTCTGTTGCTGAGATGCTGATTATTCATGCCCCATCTAGCCTTCTCTCCATCTTAGTAAGTTTTTGGATACTCACTACTCATTTGTACCTACTCTCTAGGATGGACAAGGGAAAAAGAACATAATAATAGTAAAAAAATGTAATGATAATGGAAAATACCAGTAATATCAATGACTTTTTAAATACCATTGTTATTTCTGTTTCAAATTAGCAGGCAGTATTGCAACATCTGAAAAACTGACAAAGATGTAGTAAGTTTTGTTGTTAAAAACTGCACAATGATAATAAATCAGAGAAAAGTCTCTTTCCTGAAGTTAAACCATCATCACCTCAAAAGTAGCAGAAATGCTAAATACTGATTAATACATAGAATTACAACATTGGTTCAAAACAGTTCAAGCAAGTTGGTTCTAATACTTTCTCACATTGTACTGTGGAATATTCTAGAATTCAACTGAGAATGACAAAATATAGAGCATATGAAATTTGTGATTTATAGATAAATTCAGAGGGTGATTTCTAGAGTAAAAGTTAACAAACTTGAGCATTAAATAACACATTCATGAATTATACAGTTAATACTAGCAAGTAGAACACATTAAATGTACATGGCTTATTTGCTACACTTACCAATACTTATGTTTTTTTAAAGCAGTAGTAGAGTTGTGAAAATCTAATATTTGTATCTATTAGCAAACTACTCAATGTTTCTATGTGTGAATTTTATAAAATAAATTCTAGATATATCTATGTATATTAGAGGTCATGTCAGAAACGTATTTAATAAAGTAACTATAGGTTATTAAACTCGGTAAACTTGAGCTAATCTACTGACACAGGAAGCGCAAGAGAAGCAGTGACTAGAGAAAAGTCCAGAGAGAGACTAGCAGCTCTGTTAATTAATATTAATGGCATATTAAACCAGAGCTTGATACATTGTGATTTTATAGCAATACATGTGAAAACACTCAAACTACCCCAAGAGCTAACATACAGAAAATTGTGTGGCCATAATCTAAATCAATTCACACTTCCTGGTTTGAAATGTTGTCCTAACTTAAGTCTTTATGATTAGCATTCAGAATTAATACACCCTTTGGAGCAAAACATATCACCAACTAGTTACTTGTACGGAAGTGACTTGAATGTCTAACAAAGAATAGTTATCATTAGCCATCATACTTAGAGAAAAATGCCTCTATGCATTGGCAAAAATACACTGATGTTAATTCTGACAGACATTTTAACTCAGCTGTTACAGTCAACACTATGTATTATGTTCTCTTTCATTATTAAAAATAAACTATGCTTTTTTCTGAAAAAGAGTTAATATGTTAACTACAATTTAAAATAGCTATTTCTAATGTTAAGCACAAATATTTTTAATACAACTCTTAAGCAAAATAGTATTTTTATTATAAAGAAACATCAGCTAACTTGATATTTTTAAACTATAAGTCTGGGTTACAAAGTAACAATCGCTCTATAAATGAATGTCTACTGCTTGAGGGGTCCTGAACTCAGTTCATCTTTGCCTACAATCTTAAGCCTACCTGAAGCCCATAAACATTTTTGTTTGAAGAAAACAACAGTGACAAATATGATTGTTAAGGAGGTGTAACTTACAGTATCTAGGTAAAAACCTTTCATTTCCAGAAGGCCGACAAATGACTTTACTGATGTAAAAACATCCTTTAACATACATTTTGCTTAAAATCAAATAGAACGTTGATAAAGAAATACTTCAGTCCAACATACATATTACATCAGTAATCTTACTGCTCACAATTATTTTCTAATGCCCAACACCTTTAGTTGTTTTCATAGTTATCCAGAATACATAATAAATTGGCTACCAAAACTATAGATATAACTCTGGGAAAGGTTAAAAAAAAAAAAAAAAAAGAACAAAGAAAAGAAAAGGAAAAGTATACAAAGAATCGTTAATCTCTTAGTTATTTAAGGCATAAGCCAGTAAAAAAAAATCATTTCAAAACTGAGTAAAATAAACTAAATGTAGTTTTTTAGATGTTCATTAAAACACAGTAAATGCTTGGTTGTCTTTGTAGCTACATTTCTATGTTTTGTAATAAATTGGTCACTTTAAAGTAACAGCTTTTCCAATTCTAAGGAATTACTCTGCCAAAGGAAGGTTTAAAATAAAATACATAAAATAGTTTAGTTTATCCTAATCTAATATAAATTTGTGATTGACATCAAGAATATAATGGGAATGTACATAAATGAAGCAACACAGTCATCACATTCTACGAACTAGAAATAACATCATAAAAACAACATGTTCATTTTCATAAAATTTTACATTTTTGTACATATACTCCTCCTAAGTTTATACTTTTGATATGTTCAGAATGTGGCTATACTATTTACTTATGGGGCAGTAAATCTTTAGAGCCATTATAATTACATCAATTAGCCAAAAGAGGGCGCAGAAAGAACACCAGTAGATATGCTTAGGAAACTGACAGTTGGTTTTTCTCTAGTGTAGTCTAACAAGAATTAACAATACCCACAGGAGGGTTAGGTATGCTAACTGGGGAATACTGAAAGTCACAGTTTAAGTATATATAGACATACTTTAATATACATTCTTATGTAAATATACTGATAGATAGCATTTCTGCCATTCAAATAAAATAAGCGTATGCTTTTCTATTGCATTAGTGTGTAGTCCAATAATTTAGGGGAACTGACTACAGAAGGATCAGGACCAGGAAAGGTAAAGAGGAAGAGGGAAAAGAATATGTCCTAAAAGTGGTAAATCTAGGAAAAATAAGAACACAAATCATCACAGTGGGAAAGAGACCCCGCCCAGTACCTTTCAGTGTACCTACTGCTACTACAGGAAGTATAAATTAGCTACAAAGTTCTTTAGGGGATCTTCACTTGGTTCTGCTGTTTTCTCAAGGTCCTTATTTGAAAGGAATGTATACAATATAAGGCATTCAACTGATATCTACCTACATTATCTATATATTACTTCCTTATAAAAGTTCTGTCACCAGGACAAATGGTGGCCAAATAGCTTGCACAAATTCCAACCCATTTGTCTGACATTAACATTCTAATTTTGTGTTTCACTAAGCTTTATAAATATATTTCTTCTATTTAATTTACTATGTCTCTTTTCAGTACCAATAAATACGTTCGTCTGTCACTTCGGAGTTTGTAAGTAACCAAGTATTCCAATTAGAACATGAAAAACATGATATTGACATCTCTGAGAAGTACTTACTCTTATTATTTCAGAATATGCTATAAGATATTTACAATTTCTGAAAGAACTAACCACAGTATAGACAACTGGTTAGCAATGGTAACCTTCTGTTTAATTATTTCCCAGGTATTGTTCCTTACTTTCAAAATTAGCTAAAAGGAAAATATTAGCATGGTTCACGAACAGTAGACTTTTTCAATCTTCTCTTCAAGGGAAAGACTGTGAGTACATAAATTTTTTAAAAAGATACATGAGTTTTGCAGTATTCTAATGGAAAAAAATTAAAAGCTGAGTTTTCAAAGCATACTAAATGTCTTTTCATACAAATGTTCTATGCCTTGTGAGAGAACATCACTATTATTAACTTACATTTGTATAAGGTTAATGATAAACACAGATCATTGTATTTTCTTATTTTAGGGTCACTTCCTAACACTAGCTACTAGTAAAAGGTCTCTCAATGCAAATTAGAGCCGGCCAATTAAAATTTAATTTGAATTTAGGGATTATTAAAGGTACACAAAGTTAGTGACTTTTTTCAGTAGTAGCTTCCTATAAATAAAATTTCTATATGAGTTGGCCAATATATATAAACTTTCAATGTGAAATTTTACATCTACTAGTACATAAATAAAAGTAAAAAGTATAATCTTTTCAAAAGCACAATATTCCTCTTTATACTGTACATTACATATTATCTAGTTATACTAGTATTTTAAAAACATATGCATTCTAATGTAACTGCACTAGAAAAGGTAATTGTGAAGTTATTGCAAATTCTCTCCCCTTTTTGCTCATTAAAATCTTAGGGTAAAATAGGAATACATGCCCACCGGTCAGGAGTTCTTCTGGAAGCAAATATTTCAATCACAATCAATAATTACAACAGTAATGATGAAAACTGAAAAATTATTGTGAAAAAATTTTTAATATTTCCTTTATAGTAAGGTAGGTAGTTGGTGTTTTACTTCAGTGGTCCTTTAATGTTGGTTTTGGTGAAGAAAAAAGAAGAAAACATAAGAAAGCCACTCCTAAGAAACCAATGCCCGTTTTTTGTTGCTGTTGTTCACTCCTATTGCTGCTGCATTTTCAAAAATGTTGCAGCACATTTAAAAAAGGAAAGGTTATTTTAAATTGGATTTGAAAAAGAAAATTTACGTATATTACAAGAAGGTGTATCAACTTTTGTAAAACCTGAATAATTAAACTTAGATTTGGTTACTGTTTAAAAGTGAAAATTTTAAATAAACATCTGAAATTTACCATAAATTAGAATCTGTAACACTGTCAGTACTAAAAGAAATTATGTACAATTATTTCATCCTAATCACTGCCTTTTGAGTTTAATAACAAAAGCATTTAAATAAATCCCTGTGGAAAGCTAATTTGAAAGTAAACATGCTTTAAAACTTAAATATAGATCTTGCATTAGTCCCACAACAGGATCAAGATCACTATTAACATAAAGCCTGGGGCACATTATGATGCCTAAGATTGGTGGGTGGATTTTAATTGACTTGAAGACTGTCATAGTTCTATTATCATAAAACCTGTAACGCATTTCCAGCATGGAGGACCCATCTGTGCCCACCATCCATCTGTTTAGACATGATTGGCAAAGTGGTAGGGAACTCGCAGTGGTTGCCTCTGCCTGAAAGGAATGAACCACAGGATCTTCCAACGAGTGCCAAAAACTTCTGAGAAGGTCTGCTGCCATGGCTTTCGGGGCCTCGATCTACAGAAGACAGCATTATTAGTGAAAGACAGCACTCCCATGGTGCACTTCAGTCAGCTAAAACAATACAGGTTGGCTGGGGATCCATTACTGGACTCTGATGAATTGTGTCCCAGCATCATAAATACAGCTTTTCTTTCATTATGGCATGCAGCTGAGTTTTAACTCTGGATAGCAGATATTGTATCTGTGTCGTCAATCAACCGAGCACAACTTTTGAAGCAGAGGAAAATCTCAGGATTAACAGAATGTGTGTCAACAACACAGTAGCAAATCTCTTTTGATGTACTTTCAGGACAAATAATTTAACTTACTTTAGTTAGACAAGGCACAAGAATGATCAGCATTTTAGTGTGAAAACTATCATGGCTGGAAAACCCCTACTGTAAGACTATGGTAGGCTTGTCTAGCACAGGCCTCAGACTAGGCACCAAAAAAAGCCATCATTATATTATCTTTCTACTACATGCACATATTTCTCAAATATATCCAGTTCTTTCCATTTTTAAATAATACTATATACTTCAGTTTTATACTTACATATCTTCACAACAGTTTGACATCTTTTCAATAGATGTTGTATCCTATTAAAAATAAAAAATTATATTCAGATGTAACAAAGTTATTAAGTCTTTATTCTGTATCCATTCTATGATGTTTTTAATCTTATTCCAAGAATATTCTAAAGATTTAAACAGTTTATATGTGAGTATTATGAATTTTAAATGCTCTTTCATACATTGCTGGAATCCCCTTGGAAAAACAAAATCAACATTATATTATGCAAAAAAAACCTATTCAAATACAAAAACCTCACAAAAATTGTGAGAATATCACTTCATTAAAATATAACCTTTTATTACACTTGCTTTCTTGACGATTCCTTTGAAAGTCTACAATCTATTTTCAATTTAACTGTTAGTGAATATGCATTAAAAAATAAATACTAAAATGACATATGAAATAAACTAATGAACAGAAAACTGCCTAAGAGAGGGCTACTGGTTCTAGGTTTCTGTAAACAACAACAAAACTCAACAAGGCAAACTATGAATTTGTCATATTACAACATCTACTATTCTGAAAACTAAACTGATCAGAGTTCTTTTTTAGCAGAAAAATAACTTTTTTCATAATACAAGTCCCTAATTGTATGCTTTCTATAAGGCTCTAACACAAATATGTTAAAAAAAAAAAAACAAAAAAAAAACAAAAAAAAACATTTCAACAAACAGAAGATTGCTTCTAGAAATGCTGGTTTAATTTGTGTTATCAGAAGACTTATCATTAGACTGGTAAATTGTTATAAGTAATAGCCAAATAATCAAAATACAAATTACACAATCTTATTTTTAGGTATTTATTTGTATTTTAAATACACTTTGAAACAGTGCAAAAGAGTACATTCATTCAAATACACCAAAAGCTGGAGAAGTTTTCCTCTTTTTATCCCTTACTTTACCTTAACACTTTGTTTACATATAGGTAGACTTATTAAGCAGTATGATTCATGCAAACACTTGTGGCTACAAGTAAAATCTCAAGAACTTATTTGGCTGTAAAACTTTTCCAGTGATGCTAACAAACAGCACCTTCACTCAAAAACATCTCTTTAGAGATGTTAAATAAATAGCTCGTAACATTGAATTATCATTATGAATAGTTGCATAACTACAGTTAGCCCATATAAGAGAAAATTAGAGAAAACTGATCTACTTTTAAGATAACTAATAACCAATAACAGAGTTTCATTTACAGATTTTCCAGGAATTTTTTAAAAGTTATAGATTAGCTACATATTCTATATTCATTAGTTTTCCTATGAAGCTTTGTAATTCAAGGTATCCAGTGACAATTCTATTAATAATTAACCTTTCTCAGCTCTGTTGTAATTTCCTCAAAATGTCTTACTTTATGAAAACACAGTCTACAAACATATGAGAACACTGATTAGGGTCTCAGAGGAAATTTGGGCTTCAGGTTCCACATCTGTAAAGGAAGTAAGTGAAGTCATTTTAATGGTTTCTTAGAGTTTTGATAGTGACACATTGTTCCAAAGCAAGTAAAACAGCTTGTGCAAAAGTACAAAGAAAAAGATGAGATAGAAGACAAAGAGAAAGATGAAATAGAACAGCTATTAGGAAACGTATATGAATGGCCTAAGATCACAGATGTGGACAACACTTAAAAACTATAAAGTATTCCATGGTGTATAAGGCAAATGCAAGGTCAGACTACTCTCACCAGCTAAGATTAAGGGCAATTTTTACTATGCAGAAACTACAACTTGCTTCCAATCCTGAGGGATTTATTGGTGGCATTAAAAAAATCTACTTTAAAGATTTCAGATTTAGACTTCATACAGAAAAAGCTTTTATTTCAAGTGTTTTTGATACCTTTCTTGAATCTGTTTTGGGAAATAACTAGAATACTATCTATTAAATCATCATAAGCATGGTTATTCGGTTATTCTTTCAAACCGCGTGATGTTTACCATTACTTTATGAGTAGGATTTGTGAGGTTGGCCAAAATAGGCTATTTTTTTCCTCTAGAAATGGCAAATGCTCATCTCTCTGTAACTCTGCTATCCAGAATACTGTTATAAGTACAATTTGTATTTTAGCAACCAAACATGTCATCAACTTTTTGCACTGGTGCTTACATATAACATACCCAGAGCAATACAAATTAGGTTATCACATTCACTAGCAGGACAGAAACAGCAAACTGGAAGAGGACAGGGGTTACTACTATCAAGAATACGAAAAACCACAAGTTATCCTCAAGTGTCAAACTAAGTTTAATATACTTTTGGAATAAAAAAACACTAAAATAATTAAAATATTTTGATGCAGATAACTTCATTCGATACTAAGGACTCAACACAGTGCTCATCATGAAAGGACCAATAAGATAACTATTATCCTCAAGGAGTTTAAATACAAAGTATAAGTTCTTAGTTTTATGTAAAACTCAGCTATCCAGAGAAATTCATTTGTCCAGGAATGATAACAAACAAGTTTTTACTATGTGTTGTCTATAATAACACTTTTATTTATAAATATTTACACCTTGATTACAGTCTAATGATCAAAATATCTAAGACTTTCCTCAGTCTACATGACCAAGATATATGAGAATGATGTACTATTTACTATTTTAAAAACTGGACGTCTTTAAACATAATGAACTAGAAACAGCAAAACATACAGAAATATAGGCCCTACCTATTTTATCTAATATTTTATCTTCTGATGGGTGGTCTTACCTAAGAAATTATTTTTCAGGCCTAGTCTAAAAAGTTATGTTGACTATTAAAACTGCATCCTAAGTAGTAAAATTATACCTGGAATGGGGGAGAAAGTTCCTAAGAGAAAGGGAGAAAGGGGTGTCTCTTGGCTTGATGTTAGGAAAATGAGAGGTTGCAAGGGGGGTGGGATAAAGAGCAAGAATTTATCACCAGAGGTTTCCTGGTTAACAGACCTGAGAACCCAGTCCTCTTGGCATAGAGCGCTTGATGATACAATCCATCCAACTAACTCATCCTGTTTTGAGTTCATTCTCACCAAGCAACACTTTGCCACATATGTTGTCATACAGGAGAAAGAATGTGCTGAAGAGTCCTTTGGCACACCTGACAATCGCACATAAAGGAATAAACAATCTGTTATATGACTATCTCTTTTGAGTCTGGAAGTAAGAGCCATTGCCTCTGGACCTGTTTAACCCTGCAAACAATTTCAAACTGGAGTTTCTAGACCCGCCAAACTGCAGACCTGAGGAAAGTAAAACAATTATTTTCGTTAGACTACTTGAAAACAGTTCAATCTAACCTCAATTATTCCCTGCATTCTTTATTATTATAGGTCTTGCTGATGCTTCTAAGTCTGCTACACATAGTCACCTAATGACTCCACGGTGATTTAATCTAGAGTTTAAAACACTGTTCTATACACAAAATCAACTCAAAATGGATCAAAAACTTCAATTAAGACGTGATCCTATGAAACTACTGGAAGAAAACAGAGGAAATGCTTTATGGCATTGCCTGGATAAGGATTTTTTAGGTAAGACATAAAAAGCAAAGGTAACAAAAACAAAACTAGAGAAATCAGATTACATCAAACAAAAAAGCTCTGCGCAGCAAAGGAAACAACACAGTGAATGGCTGGGTGTGGTGGCTCACACCTGTAATTACAGGACTTTGGGAGGCCGAGGCAGGTGGATTGCTTGAGGCCAGGAGTTCAAGACCAGCCCAGCCAAAACAGTGAGACCCTGTCTCTACAAAAACAAAAGAAAGACCTTTAAAAAAATAGAAGGTATGGCATGGTGGCATGTGCCTGTAGTCCTCGCTACTCAGGGGACTTAGGTGGGAGGTTTGCTTGAGCCCAGAAGTTCAAGGCTGCAGTGAGCTATGATCATGCCACTGCACTCCAGCTTAGGTGACAGAGTGAAATCCCATCTCTTAAAAAAAAATACATTGAAGAAACAACCTAAAGAATGGAAGAAAATCTCTGCAACTATACATCTGACAAGGGGGTAATACATAGAATACATAAGGAACACAAACAACTCAACAGAAAAAAGAGAGAGAAAAGAAAAAAAATCTGATTCTAAAATAGAGAAAAGATTATACAAATGACCAACAGGTATATGAGGAAATGTTCAACACCACTGGTCATCAGAAAAATGTAAATTAAAAACCACAATGGGAAATCATGTCATCCCAGCTAGAATTATCCCAGGGTATTATCAAAAATACAAAAGGTAAATGTTGGCAAGGATGTAGAGAAAAGGGAACCCTTACACAGTCTGGGGAAGAAACCTTACTCCTGTTGGGGAAAATGTAAATCCATACAGCCATTATAAAAAAATGGTACGGAGGCAACCTCAAAAAGTTAAAAATAAAACTACTGTATGATCCAGCAATCACAGCACTGGGTACACAGTCAGCCCTCCATATTTGTCGGTTCTGTAGCTGTGATTCAATCAACCATAGATCAAAAATATTTTAAGAGAAACTATTTTTAAAAATTAAAAAAAATACAGATAAAAATAATATAGTTTAACAACTATTTACATAGTATTTACACTGTATTGGGTATTATAAATAATCTAGAGGTGATTTATAGTATAAGGGAAGATGTCCATAGGTTATAAGCAAATACCATACCATTTTACAAAAGGAATAGGAGCATCAGTGGATTCCGATATCCCTGCGGGGTCCAGAAATCAATCCCCTATGGAGAGTGAGGGACAACTGTATATTCAAAGGAATAAAATGAGTATGTCAAACTCCCATGCTTATTGCAGCACTCTTCACAATAGCCAAGATATGGAATCAACCTGTGTCTAACAGCAGATGAATAAAGTAAATATGGTATATATACACACTGGAATACTAATCAGTCATAAAAAAGAATGACGTATGATCATTTGCGATCACATGGATAAATGAAATAAGCCAGTTACAGAAACAAATACTGACTGTTCTCACTCATATGTAGAATCTTTAAAAAGTGGATCTCATAGAATTATGAATAGAACAGTAGTTAGCAGAGACTGGGGAGGGTAGAAAGAAAGGAAGGATGGGGAAGAGGATGGTCAATGAGTACCAAGTTACAATTAGAAAGGAGTAATAAAGTGTGGTGTTCTATTGCACAGCAGTGTGATTACAGTCAATGAGAAGGTACGGTATATCTCAGAACAGCTTGAATATAGGATTTCAGATGTTCTCACCAAAAATAAATCATAAATGTTTGAAATGATGGACAAGTTCATTACTGATTTGATCATTACATTATGTATAAAAATACTGAAACATCACATTGTACCCCATAAATATGTACGATTATTATATATTAATTAAAAATAAAAAAATTGAAAACACTACTCAGGCAAGTGTTTCACAATTCGAGATTTGCCTGCTTTATCTATTACTAATTTATATTAATTCTAAGAAAGACTTTCATTTCACTTCTTAGCACCTCTGATTAGTTATGAACAGTAGTCATTTAACTTTAAATTTTTCCATAGCACTTAATTAGCAGCACATACTGTACAAAATGGTCAACTTAATATAAATTTGCGGCACTAAACTAACTGGACATGAAGAAATAGCATGATTCCTTATTTTTAGTTTTGTTTTCAATCAAAAGAGGGAAATGTTCTGTTAATCTCAGCTCTGTCTTCCTTTTAAGTCAGAACTACTTTCCTCATTTCAAATTAATGGTTCTTTAAGCACCCATTTCCAACAAAAGACCAGCTACGTCTTTTATTAGAGATCTGAAGTTCACATAAACATCTAATCAATCATAGAACAAAAGTGAGAAGGCAACAGATCTTATATTTATAGACACTGAAAATCTCTTTCCAAAACAATTCCCACACTTCTCTTAATCATGCGACTTTCTGACTATACAACCTAGAAAAAATTGCTAAAACTCTATACCTCCATTTCCAAATAACAATGCTTACCTCATAGGTTTTTGTGGGGATTAAATGAATTAATAATGTCGAAACCCCTTAAACTCCTCAATAAATGGCAGTCTTAGATTTTAGTGATATTGCCTACTACCTACTTTCTGAGACAGCTTGGAAATAAATACCTCAATTACCTCAAAATGTAACTTTTCAACATTATGTTTAAACACAGAAACAAGTGGTTTTATAATGAAAAATAAAACAATAGGGACTACAAGAGACTACACATACAAAATCCTACGCCCTCTAAGAGCTTGTAATTCAGTTGAAAAAACAAGTCCTAAACATGTAAACCATGATGCATTTATTCATTTATCTATCTATCAAAAATTTACTAAGTATTATGACACAGTCCTTAGCATCATGGAACTTACAATCTAGTCAAAGTAGTCAAGTATACAAGAAATAATTATATAGGAATATAGAGAGGAAGCCAGCGAGGATGATTATACACAATAATGTTTTGTATAAATAAGTCTTGCACTAATTAGAATATTTGGAACAGCTGAAAAACTATGTTTATAATCAAAACTCAAATTTAACTACTCTTACACTTTTAACACCACAATTATACTTTGATAAGATTTTTGGTTATTAGTAGAAATAAGATGGGTACTTAACATTCCCCTTTGGCTGAGATTCAGGGAATAATGTATCAATAAAATGTACATAAATTATTGTGCTCAAATACCATAAGCAAACCATAAATATAAGATTCACTGCTTTCTGCAATCCTATATTTTAATGTCAGATTGTGTATTTGTGTGGATTTAAATCATGAAATATAAAATGAATGTCTAGGAAAAATGGTTAGTAAAAGGAAAACCCATAAATATTTAGTTTCCTTACCAACATTTTTTAAGCATCTATTTAATCACTCAAGCAATTAGTAGTGATTTAAGAACATATAAATCATAGAAAAAGATTTGTTTTTAATTACTTTTATCAAAAATACTTCAAAGCAGTTTATTACACTGAACAAAGAGAAATGATGCAATATAAATATGCTTTTACATAGGAACATGTATATGCTAAAGAGTAATCCAATTCCACACATCACAATTATCAAAATAACTTTGATAATTCTTTTTTAGAAACGGTTATTTCATGTAAGTATGAAATGTAACTTGGTATTTAAACAAATGCCCTTGGCAAGGGGGAACCTGCTTTTTTATAAACTTATCATATACAAAATTCTAAAAAATATTATACCCAATTTTACTGTATAACATTAAAAGCATATTTAAAAAGAAGAGACATTTTAAATTTTAATTAACTTTCTGGATTTTAAAAAAGCTATAAAATTTTTCATATAATATTACAATTACTATATTAGAAATACATTTATTTTATTTTTATCAAGCAAAAATTCAGAGGAAAACAAAAATGGTATACAGAGCTTCCTTTATAGAAGTATAAGTGAGCTGGGGTCAATATAATTAGCAATGATGTTCATGTCTGCAATGCTGACCTGGAGTTGAGCAGATCAAACATAATTGTTATAGTTTACTGAAGGCTATTAATTCAAAATAACTTGGCAGAATACTAGGCAAAATTTAACTAGAGGGATTAATAATTTCAGGACTACATTTCTGTGTATAGATTAAAAGGCAAGTAAATCAACTAATTGATTAGTAAAATGATGTTTAGTAGATAGTCTCCTTTAAACTGATTTAACATTTCGAACGTAAGATACTTTTCATTGAGTAAGATAACCACGTTAAAATGGTCACCCCTGCATTTATGATTTCTCCTGTAGTTACCTAAGTAAACATTAACTTTATGAGTTAAATATGAGCCAGTATGTTTGGGAGAAAATATTTTCTTCTTAATTTGAAAAGCTTTGATTTAAGCTATCTTCAGCAATTCAAATAGACTCCAACAATAATACCTGTGAAACCAAATGCAAAAATCACTATATTTTTGTTTGAGAATTTAGTCTTTTTCAAAATTGCAACTAAATACATCTGTCTCACCCTACCCCCAACCTCACCACAACTGAGAAAATCTCCAGAGACATCATCAAAAGCTTACACTATTATATAAACTTCACAGAGCCCAGAAAACAAAAATGCTTGTATATAAAATTTAGATAAACTGTCAGAGCAGTGTCATGGTACACAATAGCTCACTGTCAGAACCTCACCAGAATGTGCTGTACCAGCTGTTACAGCACTTCTTGATTAACTCTCTCCAAGCCCAGTGACTGAAAACATGACGAATACAATCATCCAGCACTA
The DNA here is from genome assembly GCF_002776525.5 of Piliocolobus tephrosceles. Taxonomy (NCBI): domain Eukaryota; kingdom Metazoa; phylum Chordata; class Mammalia; order Primates; family Cercopithecidae; genus Piliocolobus; species Piliocolobus tephrosceles. Next base: position 65,300,285 of record NC_045447.1, on the reverse strand, counting down.
TCAGTATTGGCGCTCATCAGAATGGACATTATTGTTGGCTATGTGTGAACTACTGCTCGATAATTCAGACAACATCAATTACATTAATAACATCACTATCCATTTCATTCAGAAACAGCAAAAAAAACAGGCTAAACAGTCTGAAGTCTAAAAAATGATTTAACTAACCTGTTTCCCTTAGAAGTAGATCGATTTGAAAACATTTTTATTTCAATATAAATTGTAGTAAAAATGCACAAACATGTAAATTTGAATCCTGTTTAAAATTAAATCGAAAAATAATCACAGGTAATCCTTTTGAACTGGGCTTCAGATTAGTCTATTTAACAGAAACATCTGGTTGTGTTGAAATCTTTTAACCTTGAAAATGAGATTAGAAATCCACTATTTTTAAGTTAAAGTAATTTCTAATTATTTTATCTGGGTCACAGATAATCTACTCTTGCTAGGTCTAAAATGACATCAGATTATCACTGCTATGATTATCCCGTTACCTTCCACTATCAATAGGAAGATGAGATTTTTCTTCCTATACATGAAATAAATGATTTATTTATTCCAAGCAAAAATGAATAATGGTAAAAAATTACTGAAAATTGATACGCCGCTTCCCTGAAACCTCAAGCTAAACCCCAAAGAGACAGCACTTATTTTGCTTGTTTGACATCTAATAGGTCTATATTCAAGCTATGCAATAAAATAGTGTATGTAATGAAATGATATCCATATCAGTAGTTTCCCAAAATGCTTCTAGGATCTGTAGGGTTCAAGAGCAGGGGAAAAAGTAAGACTGCAATGGAAGGATTAAGTTTACTGTGATTCTTTCTCCCACTTCTTTCTTATGCTACCTAACAAATTCATCACTTAACACTGTAAAGAGAGATCTATGGATTCAAATTATGACAAAAACATGTGCAGATGTAAAATTTCTTGTAATCTTAATTTTATCACAAAACAGCAAACTTATTTTATAAAGTAAGCATAATCTATATTTTAATTTAATTAAAATATTAAATCGCATTTAAGTGCTAATAATTCATTAGATTTAAAATTAAACACTGAATGCATTAAACTTTTAAATAATCAAGCCTCAAAGAATCTTAAATCAATGTGAGGAGGAGTATATTCTGGAAATCCTTTTTGATTTTTTTTTAAACGCTAAAAGGATAATGCTTGAGGTTCACTATGAAATCCCAGCCAAAGAGATTTAAAAATTTATTGTAATTCTAAAAAGTACTTGTATTCAAGAGAAAGTAAAGTGACTAAGGGTTAGGATAACAAATACAATATATCCTCTCTCTTGCTTTCTTTCTTAATCATTCTTTTTTGAATGTTTCACAGAGGTGTAATTGCTATAGATAACAGCACTGTCTGGTACAGTGCTCTGAGAGGGTACTACGTATATGCAGAAAGAAATGAAACTTTTGGAGTAAGCATTATTTAACAAATGTGGTTTCTACTCAGTTTTAGAAATATCACATCATAAATGAATCTCTCTACCTTAATAAAAAGTTACGTTGTTCAACACTACAGAAAAAAAAAAAATCCCTTATAATTTGAGAACATGTTGATAGAAGAGAACAGAGTCAGAATCAAACCTGATATACAAAAACCATAAATAACTTACAGAAATACCTTGAAGATATTGCAAGTTTGGTTCTAAACAATGAAGCCAGTATTGCAATAAAGCCAGTAACACAAATTTTTCGGTTTCTCACTGCATATAAGTTATGTTTATGCTATGCTCTATTAGGTGTACAACTCCATTATGTCTAAAACACAATGTACATACCTGCCTTAAATTAAAAATACTTTATTGCTAAAAAATACTAATGATCATTTGAATCTTCAGGGAGATGTAATATTTTTGCTGATAGGGGGTCTTGCCTCCAAGTTGATAGCCTCTGATTGGCCAGGGTTGTGGCTGCTGAAGGCTGGGGTGGCTGTCACAATCAAAACAATAAACTAGTGGCTCATACCTACAATCCCAGCACTTTGGGAGGCCGAGGCAGGCAGATCACAAGGTCAAGCGATCAAGATCATCCTGGCCATCTGTACTAAAAATACAAAAATTGGCTGGTGTGGTGGTGCACACCTGTAGTCCCAGCTACTTGGGACTAAACCCGAGAGACAGAGGTTGCAGTGAGCCAAGATCATGCCACTGCACTCCAGCCTGGTGACAGAGTGAGACTCCGTCCCAAAACAAACAAAAAACCAATAAAGTCTGCTGCATAGGTTGACTCTTCCTTCCATTAAAGATTTCTCTGTAGCATGTGATGCTATTTGATAGCACTTTACCCACAGGACTTCGTTCAAAAATTTGGAGTCAATCCTCTCAAACACTGCCACTGCTTGACCAACTAAGTCTGTATATTCTTCTAAATCCTTTATTGTCATTTCAATAATGTCCACAGTATCTTCACTAGGAGTAAACTCCATCTCAAAACACCACTTTTCAGGCTCATCCCTAAGAAGCAACTTCTCATTCATTCAATACTGATCATGAGATTGTAGCAATTCAGTCACATCTTCCACTTCTTATTTATCTTGTTATTTCTAGCACATCTTTAGTTACCCTCTCCATTGAAGTCTTGAACCCTTCAAAGTTAACCATGAAGTTTAGAATCAACTTCTTCCAAACTCCTGTTCATATTGCTATTTTGTTCTCCTCCCATGAATCACAAATGTTCTTAATGGCATCTAAAATGGTAAATCTTTTCCAGAAGGTTTTCAATATACCTTCTCCAGATCCATCACAGGAATCACTATCTATAGCAGCTATAGCCCATCAAACGTGTTTCTTAAACGGTAAGACTTAAAAGTTGAAATTACTACTCCTGATCCATGGCATGCAAAACGGATGTAGCAGGCATGAAAACATTAATCTCCTTGTATATTTTCATCAGAGCTCTTGAGTGACTTGATGCATTGTCAATGAGCAGTAATATTATGAAAGGAACTTTTTTTCTGAGCAGTAGGTCTCAATAGTGGGCTAAAAATATTCAGCAAACCATGCTGTAAACAGATGTGGCTGTCACTTAGGCTTTGTTTTTCTATTTCTAGGGCAAAGGCAGAGTAGATGTAGCATAATTCTTAAGAGTCTAGGATTTTGGGGATGGCAAATGAGCACTGGCTTCAACTTAGTCACCAGCTGCATTTAATCCTAACAAGAGAGTCAGTCTGTCCTGTCCTTTGAAGCCTTGAAGCCAGGCATTGACTTTTCCTCTGTAGCTACAAAAGTTCTACATGGCATCTTCTTCCAAAGAAGGCTGTTTTGTGTACACTGAACATCTGTTGTTTTGTGTAGCCACCTTCATTAATCATCTTAGATCATTTGGATAATTTGTTGCAACTTCTATATCAGCACTTGCCACTTCACCTCGCATTTTTTATGTTATGGAAATGCCTTCTTTCCTTAAGCCTTAAGAACAAACTTCTGCTAGCTTCCAACTTTTCTTCTGTAGTTTCCTCACCTCTCCCAGGCTTCATAAAATTGAAGAGTGGGGGCCTTGCTCTGGATTAGGCTTGGTTTAATGGAATATTGTGACGTGTGATCTTCTGCCCAAACCACCAAAACTTTCTCCACATCAACAATAAAGTTGCTTCAGTTTCTTATCATTTGTACGTTCTCTGAAGCAGCATTTTAAATTTCCTTTGAAAACTTTTCCTTTGCATTCATAACTTGGCAATTTGGGACAAGGGGTCTAGTTTTTGGCCTATCTCAGCTTTTAACATGTCTTTCTCATTAGTTTTAATCATTTGTAGCTTTTGATTTGAAGTGAGAGGCATGCAACTCTTCTTTTCACTTAAATACTTAGAGGCCACCATAGGGTTATTATTTGGTCTAATTTCAATATTATTGTATCTTAGGGAATAGCAAGGCCCAAAGAAAAGAGATAGAGGAATGGCCAGTGAATGCAGCAGTCAGAACACACACAACATTTACTAATTAAGTTTGCCATTTATATGGGCGCAGTTTGTGGTGCCCCAAAATAATTACAATAGTAACATCAACAATCGCCAATCACAGATCATCATAACAGATATAATAACCATGAACATGTTTGAAATATTATGAGAATTACCAAAGCATGGCACAGAAACAACAGGTAAACACACACTGGTGGGAATATTGTACTGAAAGACACACTCAATGCACCGTTGCCACAAACCTTCAACTAGTTTAAAAAAAACAAAAAAACAAAAAACACTATTTACAAAGCAGAATAAAAGTATGCCTGTATAGCATATATACTGTGGATAAGAAATTAAGTGTTTATCAGAATATATTCAGTAAAAACGTATGAAAAATATATCAAAACTACTATCAAGCAACAGTAAGAAAGTGTGCTACTGGCATAAAGGTATCTCTATGTCATAAAGATAGACATATAAATAAAATAGAGTTAAGAGTCCAGAAAATATCCAATTAATTTTCAACAAAGGTGTCAAGACTATTCAATGGTGGAAAGAATTGTCTTTGTAAGAAATGGTGCTGGGACAACTAGATATCTACATGTAAAAGAATGAAGATGGACCCCTACTTCACACGATCTACAAAAATTAACTTAGAATGAATCGTAGTACTAAATGTAAAGGCTAAAATAATAAAACCCTTAGAAGAAAATACAGGAGGGAATTTTGTTGACCTTGAATTAGGCAATGGTATCTTAGATAAGACACAAAAAGCACATACTACCAAATAAAAAAAATAGATAAATTGAAACAATAAAAAGTACAAACTTCTGTGCTTCAAAAGACACTGTTAATAAAGTGAAAATGTAATTAAGAGAATGTGAGAATATTTGCAAATCACATATTTGTAAATAATATATCTGAAAAGGGACTTATATCTAGAACATATAAACAGCTTTTTTAACTCAACAGTAAAACGGCAACCCAATTAAAACATGATCAAAGGATTTCTCCAAAGATACATAAATGGACAATAAGCATGTGAAAAGGTACTCGATCTCATTAGTTAATCAGGGAAATCCAAATTAAAACCATGATGAGGTACTATTTCAAAACCACTAGGATGGCAACCATTTTTTAAAAGACAGGTAATAACAATTGTCACCAAGGCTGTAGAGGAATCAGAACCCTCAAATACTGCTAGTGGGAATGCAAAATCATGCAGCAACTTTAGAAAATAGTAGCAGTTCTTTAAAAGTTAAATGTAGCTTCCATTAGACTCAGCAATTCCACTTCTATATACCCCAGAGGAATGAAAATATATGTCCACACAAAAACCTGTAGGTGGGCTTCAAGATAGCTGACTAGAAACAACTGGTACTCACCTCCTCCACAAAGAAGAACCAAAATAGTGAGTAGATAATCACACATAAAATATATCATCTAAGAGAACACTGGAATTCAACAGAGAAGTGACTGGTAACACCATCCTAAAGCAAGGACTGAGAGGAAAGCAAGGCGGCCTGGTTAGCCAAAACTGGCTGGAGGCATGCAGAGGCTCCCCAGTGCAGGAAAAGGGTAAGTCAGTGACCCCCAATGGCCAACATTCCCACTGCGGACTCCTGCACCCTAGCGAGAGGAAAGCCCCTAGACCCTCTCAAGTCTCAAGACTAACAGGAGCTGCCTGGAGAATACATGAAGGCACCGCCCCAGAGAGGAAGATCATGCTGGGTCCCACACAGCCTTCGAGCCCTAAGCGGTTCCAGGAAGGCACCATATTAAGAGTCCAGCCCCTACCAGACTGCCAGTGAGCCCAACAGCCCCTGCATCTCCACATTTCTGGAGCCCCACTGATATTCCCTGCCCACAGCCACTGCTGCCATTGGCTGCCACCACCAAGGCTGAAGCACAAACCATTGGCAAAGACCCTGCTGACCCCAGCAGCAAATCCAGGGTGCATTTTCACATGCCCCAAGGACAAACCCCCCACCCACAGCAGCCATTGTGCCCTGGCACTGCCAAGCTGACGTGCAAGCAAAGTGGGCAATCCCCAGCCCATTGCATACAGCTGCAGCCACTGAAAGCAACCCCGTCCTCCCCAGTAACACGGCTGCAATGGATGCCACTCCCACCCAAACATTTTACCTTGGGCCTGGAGATCACCCCACCAATGCCTACCATAGCCAGTGGGTGAATGTACCACCAGGGGACCTGAGGCTAGGTCTCCCCAACCCCAAACTCCAGTAGCTGAGGCTAGGTCTGCCCATATCCAAACTCCAGTACCTGAGCACACTGTCCAGGAGCCTGGGAACCATTTACAGCTCAGTCTACCATTGTCAGCATCTGAACACTCCTCTCTGGGGCCAGAGGTCAGGCTCACCCAGCTTGCTACTACCACCATAGCTGGCACCCACACATGCTACCTGTGGGTCTGAGGGCTGGCCCACCCAGCCCGTCGCTGATACTGTCAACACCTATGCAAACCACTTGGGAGCCACAGGTTTGTTCTACCAATACTACTGCCATCACCCATGACATGCCCATTTCCCAGGACCCAAGAACCTGTCCACCTGCCTGGCGCATTGCTGCCACTATCCGCACCTGAACAAGCCACCTGGAGGCCTAAGAATTGGTCTGTGTGGACCTGCTAACAGCAGTGCCAAAGCCACCCTGGTGCCCATGGACAGACCCACTTGCTGCTGCCACCACTAAGGACCAAGGACAACCCCACCTGACAACCCAGTCCCTAGCAAAATTTCATCACAACATCCACTAACAAATATACCCTAAGCCACTGAGGAAATCAAAGATACCACTGATGCTGCTTACAGCCAAACAAATCATACAGCAACTATAATACTGCACATTCCCAGAATCAAAACCAAAGGGCCCCAATCAACCAACACAATAGATACATCTCCAGGAAAAAGTCCTCTCCTACAAAAGCAAAAAAATTAGAAGAAACATCTATTGTTTCTTCTACATCACACATCACAGATATCAACATAAGGACCCAAGAAACAAAAAAGCAAGGAAATATGGCACTCCAAAGAAATATAATAATTCTCCAGTAAAACATTACAATCAAAAAGATACATGAAATCCCAGAAAAATAATTCAAAATAATATTAAAGAAGCTAATTGAGATAAATAGAATACAGCAAATATGAAGCAATTAGAAAAATAATTCCAGATCTGAATGAGGAATTTACTAAACAAATACAAATAAAAAAGAACAAAACAAACTGAAGAATTCATTAAATGAAATACAAAATATATTTCAAAGTTTCAATAATAGACTAGATCAAGGAGAAGGAAGAATTTCATTACTTGAAGACAGGTATTTTCAAACAACTCAGTCTGACAAAAAAAAGAAAAAAGCATTTAAAAAATGAACAAAACCTATGTGACAGATTGAACACCATAAAGTGACCAAATACTTTAATGTGTAATGTCCCAGAAGACAAAGAGAAAACAAAAAACCTACAAAACCTACTTAAGGATATAACAGCTGAAAACTTCTCAAGTCTAGCAAGTGATCTAGACACCTAAGTACAGGAAGCTCAGGGATCCCCAAACAGATACAATGCAAAAAGATCTTCTCTGGCACACCATAATTAAACTATCAAAAGTCAAAGACAAAGAGAATTGTAAAAACAGCAAGAAAAAAGCATCAAGTCCCATATAAGGGAATCTCCATCAGACTAACAGTGGATTTCTCCACAGAAACTTTATAGGCCAGGAGAAAATGGGATAATATATTCAAAGTGCAGAAAGGAAAACACTTTCAGACAAAAATACTACTTCCAGCAAAATTATCCTTCATAAATAAAGGAAAAAGGCAGTAGATAACAAGCAAAAGCTGAGGGACTTTATCACCACTAGACTGGTCCCATAAGAAATGCTTAAGAGAGTCCTACATTTGGAAACAAAAGGATGATAGCTACGATCGTAAAAACACATGAAAGTATAAAACCCACTCTTGGGAGGTTGAGGCACAAGAATTGCTTGAGCCCGGGAGATACAGGTTGCAGTCAGCCGAGATCACAACACTGCACTCTAGCCTAAGCAACAGAGCAAGACTCTGTCTCAATTTTTTTCATAAAAAATTAATTTAAAACCCACTGGTAAAGCAAACATACAAATAAGGAAGAGGAAGAACTCTAAAGTTACCATTACAGAAAACCACCAAACCACACTGATAAACAATAAAAGAGAAAGAAAGGTACAAAGAATATACAAAACATCAGAAATCAATTAAAATGATAGGAGTAAGCCCTCAGATATCAATAATACTCTTTAATGTAAATGGATTAAACTCCACATTTAAAACATATAGATTTTCTGAACTGACTAAAAAAACAAACAAACATGACATAACGATATGCTGCCTCCAAGACACTCATCTCACCTATAAAGACACATATAGACTGAAAGTAAAAAGACAGAAAAAGATATTCCAAGCACATGGAAGCCAAAAGTAAGCTGGAATAGCTAGCTATACTTACATCAGATATACAGACTTTAAGTTAAAAATAGTAAAAAGTTACAAAGCAGGCCATTATATGATAGTGAGATCAATTCAGCAAGTAGATATAACAACTCTAAATACATATGCACCCAACACCAGAGCACCCAGATATATAAACCAAGTATTCGATTTAGAGGGAAAGATAGACTCTAATACAATAATAGTTGAGGACATGGACACAGGATTCTCAGCATGAGACAGATCTAGTAAAATCGTTAACAAAGAAACATCGGATTTAAACTGCTCTCTAGACCAACTGGACCTAACAGATATTTACAAAACATTTCATCCAACAGCTACAGAATACACATTGTTCTTATCAGCAAATGGAACACTTCCAAGATAGACCATAGGTTAGGACACAAAACAAGTCTCAAGAAACATGAAAAAAATCTAAATTGTATCAAGTATCTTCTCAGACCACAGTGGAATAAAACTAAAAATCAGTAACTAGAGGAACTTTGGAAACTATACAAATACATGGAATTTAAGCAACAACCACTGGGCCAAGAAAGAAACTAAGTAGGAAATCACTTTCTTGAAACAAATAAAAATGAAAACGAAACATATCAAAACCTATGGACTAAAACAAAAGCAGTGCTAGGAGGGAAATTTACAGTAATAAATGCCTATATGAAAACAGTAGAAAGATTTCAAGTAAACAGTCTAATGATGCACCTCAAGCAACCAGAAAAGCAAGAACGAACGAAACCCAAAATTAGTAGAAGGAAAGAAATAATGAAGACCAGATCAGATGTAAAAGAAAAAGAGACTAAAAAAATAAGCAAAGAGGCAACAAGACAAAAAGTTGGTATTTTGAAAAGATAAACAAGTGAATAAATCACTTTCGAGACTAAGAAGAGAGAAGACCCAAGTAAATAAAATCAGAAATGAAAAAGGAGACATTACAGCTGATACCACTGAAATACAAAGATTATCAAAGATTATTAAGAACAAATATACACCAACAAACTGAAAAACCTAGAGTAAATGACAAATTCCTAGACACATAAAACCTACCAAGATTGAATTGGGTAGAAACAGAAAACTTGAACAAACCAATAAAAAGTAATAATATCAAAGTAGTAATAAAGTCTCCCAACAAAGAAAGTCCAGGACCCAGACAACTTCACAAATTCCACCAAATGTTAAATTAAGTAGAACTAACACCAATTCTCCTCAAACTATTTCAAAAAATTGAAGAGGAAGGAACTGGAACTCTCAACAAACTAAGCACAGAAGAAACATACTACAACATAATAAAGGCCATCTATGGCCTTTTGTGTTGTTGATACTATCTTGTATCAAGAAAAACCTAAAGGCTCTACCAAAAAACTCTTCAATCTGATAAATAAATTCAGTAAAGTCACAGGATATAAAACCAGCATACAAGAATCAGTAAATCAATAGTGTTTCTATACACCAATAATGAACTAGCTGAGAAAGAAATAAAAAACAATCCCATTGACGATAGCTCCAGCAACAACACTGTAAGAAATTTAACCAAGGAGGTGAAAGAGCTCTATAAGGAAAACTGCAAAGCACTAAAGAAAGAAATTAAAGGAGGAGGCAAAGGAAAGCTATCCCATGATCATGGATCAGAATTATTACTGTTAAATGACCATACTGCCCAAAGCAATCTACAAATTTGATGTAATCACTATCAAAATACCAACATCATTTTTCACATAATTAGAGAAACAATCCTAAACTTTGTATGAAGTCAAAAAAGGGCCCGAAGAGTCAAAGCAACCCTAAGCAAAAAGGACAGTGCTGGAGGCATCACATTACCTGACTTCAAAATATATTATGAGGCTATAATAACCAAAACAGCATAGTATTGGTATAAAAGCAGATACATAGACACATAGACCAAGGGAACAGAATAGAGAATCCAGAAATAAATTCACATATTTACAGTTAGCTGATTTTTGACAAAGGCATCAAGAATATACATTGGGAAAAGAACAATCTTTTGAATAAATGGGAAGTGCTGGGAAAATTGGATCTCCATATGCCTAAGAATGAAGAATGAAACTGGATCCCATCTCTCACCATATACAGAAACCAACTCAAGATGTATTAAAGACTTAAACATCAAACCTACAATTGTGAAACTACCAGAAGAAAACCTAGGAAAAATATTTCGGGACATTGGTCTAGATGAAAATTTTATGGCTAAGATCTCAAAAAGTGCAGACAACAAATACAGACAAATGGGACTCTATTAAATTAAAAAGCTGTAGAGCAAACAATCAACAGAGTGAAGAAACAACCTGTAGAATGAGAGAAAACACCTGAATTATCTGCTTGACAAGGGACAGTATCCAGAATATACCAGGAACTCAACTCAACAATAAAAAACGGTACCATTAAAAAGTGAGGAAAGGACACGAAGACACATACCTCAAAAGAAGATATACAAATAGCCAACAGGTATATGAAAAGTACTCACCATCATTAATCAACAGGGAAATGCAAGTCAAAACCACAATAAGGTATCATCTTACCTAAGTTAGAACGGCCTTTATTAAAAGGACAAAAAGTAACAGATGCTGGCAAACACGCAGAGAAAAGGGAACTCTTGTACACTGTTCGTGGGAATGTAAATTAGTGTAATCACTAAGGAAAATACTGAGAATTCTCAAAAAAACTAAACAGAACTACCATAAGATCCAGCAATCCATTACTGGGTATTCATCCAAAGGAAAACACATCATTATATCAAAGGGATACCTGCAGTTGCATGTTTATCACAGCACTATTCATGAGAGCAAGGATACGAAATCAACCTACGTTGTCTATCAACAGATGAATGAATTTTAAAAATTTGGTATATATACACAGTGGAATAATATTATCAGCCATAAAAAGACTGAAATTCTGTCATTTGCAGCAACATGGATGGAACTGGAGGTCATTATGTTAAGTGAAACAAACCAGGCACAGAAAGACAAACACCATATTTTCTCACTCATATGTGGTAGCCAAAGGAGTTGATCTCATGGAGGTCAAGAATTGAATGAGAGATTCAACAGGCTGGAAAGGATGCATGGGAGCAGCAGGGAATGAAGAGAGTGTGGTTAATGGTTATAAACATACAGTTAGAAGAAATAAGTCATAATGCTCAGTAGCACAGGAGGGTGACTACAGTCAGCAACAATGTATATTTTAAAGTAACTAGCAGAGAGGACTTGAAATGTTCCTAACATACAGAAATGATAAATACTCAAGTTGATGGAGGCCCCAAATACTCCGATTTGATCATTATATATTACATGCATGTAACAAATACTCATATGTACCCCATAAATATGTAAGATACTGTGTATCAATAAAAAACTACAAACATGATGTCTATACTCATATAAAAACACTATATTTGTTAGCTTTCAAAAACAGGATACAGAATTGTATGTATTTTGTACTTGATTATAACTACTTTACAATTACATAGGCATATGAAAGTACTAAAAAGCATTGTTAATTTTCTCCTTTAATTTCTAAACTTTCTATAACTTTTCAGAATTACATTCATAATTAGGTAATATATTCATAAATGTTACTTTACATTAAAAATATACTTACTGTGATGATGCCAATTAGTTGAGTGTAAAAGAGTCCAGTTATTCCGACTAACATAGTAATGCCCATAAAGGCAGCTAGTCTCATTATGGCCAATTCGTGTCTAACAACAAAGAGGTCCTATAAAGAAAAAGAAAGTCTTAAAAACAATTCAGAGTTGCTTATATTGCTTACAGTTGCAATAATAATCAAGACTTGAGCCATACATAACACATCTTCCTTATTATCTTAATAGAACTCCTCTCCCTCTTTTATACTTGTTCTATTTAAATCAATGTATAAATATTAAAAATTTTCAAAAATAGGTATTTTAATTTACAATAATAGCAAGCTGGAAAATATAGGAGTTTACTACTCTACTGCATCAAAACTCCTCAATCTTAGGTGCCAGTTAGCCTTGTTTGCTTTTTGAATCTATTTTGGGCAAAAAAAAAAAAAAAAGAAAGAAAAGAAAAAGAAACCCAAAACAAAACAAAACACAGATGGTTGCACAATCTTTGGTTTACAAAAGGAATTTTATTATTTTTCTGCTAAAAAGTTTAAATACACAGCATAATTCATATTAAAGTTCAAGTGACCAAGATATCTAGAAATCATTAACACGGTCAAAGTGAAGGGAAATCATATACAATAGGATCATTTAAGAACAGCTCTCTTCAAGCTTACTTCATTCACTCTTCCATCCAGTCACCCAACCACCATTGCCAAGCACTGTGTTACGTAATAGAAATGTATAAATGATAAAAATATGGTCCATGCACTCAAGAAGTACAGTTTATTTAGAAAGAGAGCCCAACTTTGGAAAATTCCAAAACAATGTGATATATTCTATAATAGGGATGCATGCAGAGTATGGTAGAAACACAAAGGAATGCCTAGATAGGAGGAAGGAATTGAAATGCTGCGATTTAAAGGCAGGTCTTCTGGCTCAGAGACTGAAAATGAGTGTTCTAAAAGTAAACCAAAGATACTGTGGTAGGAAGACAGAAAAACAAGAAGCATTTCATTTACCCTCACTGTTACCAACCAACCAGACCAGAGGAAGGAGAGAGAGTTGAAGAACTAAGACTTCTCCTGGAAATCTGCTGTTGCTAAGCTGTGGAATAAAGCACCCACAGAAAATAAAAGCACCAAGTGGATGGGAAGGACACCCAAACACAACCACCCACATGCTTTATTTTATACTGATTCATGTTAGGGATTAAGGTATCCTAATAGCAACTTCAAAAATAGGAAGGCCACCAGAGATAGTATGCTTGCTTGAAACGAAAGAACTGATACTTTTCTCTGTGTATTATATTGAGTCACCAGCAGACTTAGGCAAAAATCAGGTTCCACATCCACATTACTTATTCATTAGCCTGGAAAAACTTAGAATTCAGCAAGACACTTAAAACATTATGTAGCAGGTAAATATTAGGCAATCATTTTAAAACTTCAGTAAAAAGAACCCAATATAGAATACCTATGAAACATAATAAAACCAAAATGATAGGCCTGTGGAAGATACAAAAAATTAAATTCTGCATTAATGCTATTTAAAAACACAAATTTGTTCTAACATAATTGATACATTAAACAAGTTTGACCACAGCAATCATTCTTATGCATAATATGTAGGAATACACAAAACACACTCACCCGTCAAACATCTACCAGCCACCTCAGTTTATCTTCCATGCTATGAGCCACACCCACCCGCATCTAGTATTACAACTTTCCCTCCAATTTCACAGACCCTCCTTCCATCACTTCACAATAATTCACATTCTGCAACCCTCCTGATGCTCACTTCCATAAGAAAACTTCAGGTCTTCTTCAAGGTAAAGTGACATGTTTATCATAGTATTTATGTATTTCTTAATCATTTAACATTTATAAAAGAGTGCTGTGGTTTTTATTAGGTTCCTATCCTTTTAAGTGTCACAGACAAAGTTTCCGAGTGGTAAGCCCTGTGGTTTTAATGCATGGTTTTACACAGTGAAGTGATTTTTAGGAACGCACATATTGCATTATAGCAGAGCTTACTGTACTAAAATTACCATCTATGACCAAATAAAATCCATCCACTCTTCTCCCAGTGAAAAGATTTTAAAATAATTTTTGGCCAACTACAATTTATAAATGTCAAGGATGGAGATGAGACTAAATGATCCACTTATAATATTACATGTATTCATTTGGTTATACATTTATATTTAAAGTATTTATGTAAAATACAGTAGTAAAAAAACTTTAATCTAGAAATTGCTTTTTATCACTTTTACATTTTCAAAAAAACAACTGTATTCCAAGTTCACACATGCATAATTAACATCATCAGCACTAAATCCATATTTTGAGTCACTTAACACTGTTCTCTAGAGTACATCTTTACTTCTGTCTTAGATTTTTTTTAGATGTAACACTTTTTGAATCCAAAAATTGGCTTAAAAATTTTTATCCAAATCACAGGAACCCATTTGCTATCCCAGATCTTTACTACATAATCAGTGTTATGGACTCAATTGTGTGCCCCAAAATTCATATGCTGAAGCCCTAACCCCTGTACCTTAGAATGTGACTGTAGTTGGAGACAAGGCCTTTAAAGCAGTGACTAAAATAAAAGGAGGCCCTTAGGGTGGGCACTAATCTAATCCGACTGGTGTCCTTGTAAGAGGAGGAAATTTGGACACACTGAGAGACACCATAGATGTTCCCAGAGGAAAGACCATGTGAGGACAGAGAGAAGGTGGTTAAAGACAGAGGCGCCAGGAGAAAACAAACCTGCTGACATCCTGATCTTGGAGTTGTAGCCTCCAGAATGTGAGAAAATGATTATCTGTTGTGTAAGCCACCCAGTTTGTTTTATTTTCTTAAGGCAGACCTAGCAAACTAATATAATCAATAAATGTATTTCTTTATTGCTTACATTTCTTCCATTGTGCTAAGAAATGTGCTCATATACAGATAAATTCATAAAACATGTGTTCAGTTTAAAGAACAGTAACACTGGGCCAGGCACGGTGCCTCACGCCTGTAATCCCAGCATTTTGGGAGGCCAAGGCGGGTGGATCACCTGAGGTCAGGAGTTCAAGACTAGCCTGGCCAATATGGCAAAACCCTATCTCTACTAACAAAAAAAAAATACAAAAATTAGCAGGGCATGGTGGTGCATGCCTGTAATTCCAGCTACTAGAGGGGCTGAGGCAGGAGGATCACGTGAACCTGGGAAGTGGAGGTTGCAGTGAGCCGAGATCGTGCCACTGTACCCTAGCCTAGGCAGCAAGAGTGAGACTCTGTCTCAAAAAGAAGAAGAAGAGTAACAGTATCCTCTCAAGAATCAGAACATCTGAAACCAAGTAGAGCCTCCTGTGTATTCCGTCCCCATTGCTGGCTCTCCCTCACCCCTACCCTACCCTAAAGGTAGAGGTTACTAACTCCTTCTTCATACATTTTGGATATTGCTATATTTCAGTTGCATATTTCAAATATCTTCTGCTCTGAAACTATCCTATTCACCCTCTTGATGGCATCTTTTCATAAACTCAAGTCTTAATTTTAAGTAGTCCAATGTATCAATCTTTTCCTTTAGTACTTTTTATATCCTATTTAATAAATCTTTCCTGATGCTAAAGTAAAAATGGCATTCTCCTATATTATCTTGTAAAGCCTTTTAAAAGCTTTGTAAGTTTTGCCTTTCACGTTAGGTCACTAATTCACATAGCATTATTATTTAAATTTTTTGTGCACAATGAAAGATAAGAATCTGAATTTACTTTTCAAATATGAATATTCAACTGTTCCAAAATGACTAAAAAGCTATCATTTCTTCAGCAACCTGAGATGAAGTATCCATACATACACAGGCTCTCTACTCTGTTCCCTTGGTTTGTTTATCCCTGTAACAGTGACAAATGTCTTAGTTATTATGGCTTTGTAATGAGTCTCAATATCTGGTAGGCCATGTCATCCCATCTTATTCTTTTGCAAGAATGTCTTGATTATTCCAGATGATTTGTATTTGCATAAAAATTTTAAAATTAGATTTTCAAGTTACAACACATACTCAGGCATATATTCACATATGATATATTCTCTCCATTATCTTTCGCCAAGTTTCTCCTAAAGGCCTTGCACTTTGTCAGATTTAATTCAGTAATTTCCCAGTTTTTTATTCTATTATAAATGGCATTTGCTATTAATTTCATTGTCTAAAGGTTTGTTTGTGAGCACATAAAAATAGATTTTTTAAAATATTGTTTCATAGTCACATTTTTTATACTTTCTTAAAAACCCAAAAAAACTATAGATAAATCATTTACACAATTACATCATCTACGCGTAATGACAGTTATATTTCATTTAGCAGTTGTACCTTTTCTTTCTTTCTCTTGTCTTACTGCATTGGCTAAATTTCTAGTACTATGTTTAATAATAATAATGGTGATAGTGGGCATCAATGCCTTGTCCCCAACCTGGAGGGAAGAAGTTAACATCTCCTCTTAGCATGCTATAGTTGGTTGACTTTGTGGTTTTTTTTAAGGGGTTGGGGGAGAAAGACCATTTATCCGATTACAAAACTTCTCCTAGTTCTAGTTTACAAAGAGTGTGTAACCTGAATGAATCCTGAATTTTATCTTTGTCTTCATACACTGAGATGCTCATTTGAATTTTTTTTTCTAATCTGTTAATGTGATAAAATATACTGACTGATTTTCTAGTGCAAAAAACAACCTTTCATTCCTAGGATAAGCTCAACTTGCCCAGGTTATATATAACCACATTACATACTATATACATAGTATGTACATACATACTACGTACTCTACTGGTGGGAGTTTTTATATATATATTTTTACTTTGCTTTAGTCTGTAGAAATTGCTAAGCTGTTTCTTTATTTCATAGGAAAAAACAAACACAAAGAATACCATGACACTCATATAAACAGAGCAAGGTAGGAAAGTCAGTTCTACTGTGTGTATTCTCGACAGGGTAAGTTTTGCTCCCAAGTGGGAGAAAACTGGTTCTTAGAGGGAGAAAAACGGTCTTAGCCATCACTATGGTTTGTGGCCCTACACAAGTCAATCTTATCTGACAAAATCTTCTTTCTTAGTATTTAACTTCATGGGGGTGGTAAGAAGAGAAAATTTCCACAGGAGGAAAATGGGAATGAAAAAAAAAAAGGTTAAAAACGACTGTTCTACTAGATAATAACATTTCTTATAAAACTACAGTTATAATGACAGTGTGGTATTGTCTCTCCAACAGACTAGAAACAGAAACACACACACACATGAATCATGATTATGAGAAAGATGGCACTACAGAGTGGAGGAGAAAAAATTATCTTTTCAATAAATGGTGATAAATCAACTGACTATTCGTCTGTGAAAAAACTGAAACCCTGACTTCCATCTCATGAGAATCACAAAATTCAATTCCAGGTAGAAATATGAAAGACAGAAAAATATAGTACCTAGATGATAATAAGGGAGAACTACATTGGTTTTAGAAAGGATAGAAAAATATTTTATAAATTGAACCCAAAAAACACTACTCAAAAATGAAACGGTTGATAAGGTGGAGTACATTAAAATTTAAAACCTCTGTTTACCAAAAAATACCATTAAGAGAGTGAAAAGATAAACCAAAGAGTGGAAGATGTTTACAACAAATACCAAAAAAGCACTAATCTAAAACACCCTACAATTACCAACAAAAAGTCAAATGGGAGAAATACTTAAATAAGCACACTTTGCCAAATAGGCCAGTCATATCATCAGTAAATATATGAAAAGAGGTTACGTATCATTAATCATCAGAGAAGTGTAAACTAAAACAATGAAGTACTGCTCATACATACCAAATGGCTAACGTTAAGAAGACTTAAATGAGTATTAGTAAGGATATGAGGCAATCAGAATTTATATACTCTACTGGTAGGAGTTTAAATCGGCACAACTATTTTGGAAAACTGTTTAACACTATCTAAAAGAACATACCACTTAACCTTTGAACACCAGCACTTCTAGCTCTACATCCAAGTGAAACACATGCACATGTACAGAGGGAGGAATAAACAAGGCTGCTTACCATAGCATTATTTATAATCTCCCAAAACTAGAAACAAAGTAAATATCCACCAACAGAATGAATAAATGGCTTTATATTAAAAATGAAATATTATGAGGATTCACAACAATGAAAATAAACAGTATCTAAAGTAACAAAAAGGATAAATCTTCCAAATGTTGCCCAAAAGAAACATCCGGATGATTCACTTAACTGTTTTTATTTTTATGCACTCCTTCATATGTGTACCACATTTTACAATATAAAAGGTACAAAAAGTTGTGACGGTGAAACATTGAATATAAAAATACTTTTAATTTTAGAAAACCAAACTCTTAAAATACATATGAAACATAAAAGTTAGTTATAAATGGCCTATAAAAAGACAGACCAAAATTTGTGAAATAAGACACAGAAAAGGATGTGAGAGACAGGAAAAAAGGAGAGGAAGAGTCAGACCAGCTCTCTGATCTCATTTACTACTTTCTTCCTGGCTCACCTTCAACTACACTGACCTCCTTGCTATTTCTCAGACATAGCTAGGGAACTTCCAAACCAGGACTGCTGCATTTGTTCTTCCCAGAAAACTCCCCAGACAACCACATGCATACTCCCCTCACTTTCTTCAGGTTTCTATTTAAATATTGCCTTATCAGAGACCTTTTCCTTGACCAAACTACAGAAAATCCCAGTATTCCCTATTTCCTTGCTGTATTTTTTTCATAGTATTTATCTCTATCTGATATATATGTATTTCTTTATTGTTTTGTCTCCCTTAGCAGCATGCAAATTTCTTGAAGATGGGGACTTGTGCCTGTCTTGTTCAATGATGAGTTTCTGGAACGTAGAATCATCTCCAACTCAACAAATATTTATTAAATGAATGAATGAAAACAAAGAAAGTTGGACAAAGAACTGCTTCTTCCCTCAACATGTGAAGAGACAGAGAACAGTATCTACAAGAATTGTTTCACATGTATAATAGCAGCGATAAACACAGAAAAAGAAACACATAGGCAACATGTACATAAACATAGTTATGTTTATGTTTACACATAAACCAGCAGAGGAGAAGAGGGTCACTCCCATGAAATATTAATAATATTCCTATACTCCTATCTGGTAATCTTTTAGAACTGTATCATTAAAAAATTTTTAAATGTTACAAAACTAGCAGTAGGGGGGCACCACCTCTTAATGCAAGCTAAATGAAAAGAAGAGTCAGATTTGGCTATTTATGATCTAGCAAACAATTAAATACTTGATCTGTGAATTCCTTCAGCTCATTTCTTCCTATAATCTTACCTTCTATCCTAATCTCAATTCTAATTCTAAAACTATATACTGTATCTTATCATTTCTAAGAACTGCAACTCATAACATAATTATAATTTCAAGTATGTCACCTGATGAATACCACATGCTTTTTTTTGAGCTAACTCCCTGTAGACTATCAGTGCTAACAACTCAGCCCCAGTGGGAGCTCCAATTCTTTGGCCCAACCACCATATCACTGACTTTCCCCGACACATTCAACTCCCTACTTGTTTATATTTCACAGTCCATCAAGATAAATTCTCCTTTAATTTACCACCAACTTTCTTGACCCTCTCTCACCACCATTCTACTTCTTTCTAACTTCAAAAACTGAAGAGTGCCTAGAGTTTGGTCTTCGGAACTCTTTTCTTTTCTATTTGTAATTACTGCTAGGAAATCTCCAGTCAGTTTCCATGTCTTTAAATACCATCTTTATGCTGAAAGCTCCCAAATTTATTTATCTAGCTCAGACCACCCCATTGAAATCCAGATTTTTGTATCTAGCTGCTTAATTAACATCTGTCCCTGGAAGTCAAATAGGCAGAGTAAACATGTGTAAAACCAAACTCTTTAACTTCTCCCCAGAACCTATTCTTCCTTCAGGCTCCCCCTCTCAGTAATCGGTATCTCCATTCTTCCAGTTGTTTGGGCTGTGAAGTCTTGGAAATATCCTTGACGTTTCACATTCTATCTCATAGCCCACATTCAAATTATCACCAAATTCTGTTAGCTCTTCAAACGATAATAGACCACCTGTAAGCGCTTCTACCACTATCATAATCATTTCGTGTTTGGACTGTATTTTAGCAGCCTGGTAGCTGGTCTTCTTGCTATTATCCTTGTCCCTCAGTTTATTTTTCATAGCAATCAGGTTGTTTTTTTTTTTCCTAAAATGTAAATGAGATTCTGTAGTGGCTCAAAACCCTCCAACAGCTTACAAAGTCCCAACCACTATCTTAATAAAGCATACAGTCCAATCACAGCCCCTACTACTCTCAATTCATCATCTCCTATTGCTCTGTCCCTAACTCACTCCATTCAAGATACACTGGTCTCCTTACCGCTCCTTGAGAATGTCAACAGGGACTTGCTTGAGTTCCAGGTCTCTGCTCAAGTGTTCCTATGAGAAAGGTCTTTCTTGACTATATCCACCCCTGTACCCTGCTTTATTATACTTCATAATACTTATATTGTTTACCATACATTTGTTTATTGACTGTCTTCTCTAATCAGAACGTAAGCTCCTTAAACACAGTAACTTTGTTTCAGAGCCTAGACGATGGGGAATAATATGTACACTCAATAATATGTACTGAATGACTGAATAAACGTTCCTCACAATTTTTTAAAATTAAAAACTGTGTTTTACAAATAAAATTTTATATATAAAATGACAATTTTCCTATCAATGAGTCTGAAGCAATTTTTATTTATAAACCATAGCTTATACTTACTTTTCTGTGTTTTTATGAGACTACTCTGAAAAGTAAAAATATGTGTTTTCTTTGTGATCTTCCTCCTACCGAAGAGTTTCTCAACCTCAGCACTACTGGCACCAGGCTGGGTAATACTTTGTTGCAGGGGACTCTCTTGTGCATTGCAGGACATTTAGCAGAATCCCTGGCCTCGGCCCACTAGATGCCAGTAACACTCCCCTAGTTGTGACAACCAAAAACGTCTCCAGACATTACCAAATGCTTTGTGTGGGGGAAAGTCAACCTCCTCCCCACTGAGAACCACTGTACCCACTGGTAAAGGATTTTGTTTTTCTCTGTTGTTCAAGAATAGAAACACCTAGAGACAGTATAGATCATAATATTAAAAAATAAAAATAACAGAAACAGCTTAGATCACATCTGAGATATTTAAAGCGTACAGATTTGAATTTTCAAAATAACAAAATAACCAACTTCACATGCTGAGGGTAGGTTCATAAGGCAAATACTCTGACATTAAAATAAGCAATCTTAATTTAATCCTAAAATAAAATCCTATGATATCTGTATGGTTATGAGCACTTTTTGGAATGAGCCTTAGCTTAAGTTTATTATATTCCAAAACATAGGAAAAGAAGTTACACGCTTATTCTACATAAAACCCCTCCACTCCTCAACTCAGTGCTCAGGTAAAATGTACTTTTTTCAGTCTTATTACATCCTAATGGCAATTAATATCTACAGTGAAACAAATAATTATTTATACCTCCCTAATGGCTATCACTGAGTGTTCAGAATTATCCACTAAATTTTGGTAGTCATATGTATGCAACTACCTTACAGAGCATATTTCACTAGCATCTGACTGTCAGGTTCATAGCTGAGGGTGAAGTATTCCAGAAAAATCATTTTGTCTGCCTGACCATATTTTAGCAGTAAAAATTCTAGAAAAGTTTGGGCAATCCAATAAGAGAACAGAGTAACATACTTCCTTACTGCATTCACCAATTAATGCAGTGCTACAGTGTTTGGTAAAAGTAAAAGTAAGACAATAAAATTGCCGCCAGGTTTTAACCATTTAAATTCACAGTAACTGTAACAGTCTTACAGAGAAATAAAAACTGATAAATTTTCTATGTTAAATGCTATTAATATTTATAGCTTACTATGGAAACGTGTTTAACAAGGACATACACTCAGTCAACCTGGTATTGTAGGACAGGATTAAGATTTATTATAAAGTTTCTGTGTTCCATCTCTCACTAAAAGCATAGAGATATACTGACAAACAGAATTGGCAATTGTTAGAATAATAAATAGATTATTCTTATTTCTTTAGAAATATAAACTGTATATCCGACATTATTCTTTTCAAGCAAAAAACATAAAAAATGTTACTAAGGAATAATATTTCTACTAGCATCTCAGGAAACAGGAACAAAAAAGCCAAATTACTTTTATATTAGCATTAAAAATAATTTTCGTCTCACATCAACTTTAATTCCACAATATTCTTGGCTATTCTTGACTCTTGGCTATTCTTTCCAAAAATCTAAAAAGCTAAATGTGTATTTCAGCAATTTTTTTCCATCCTTCAGTGAACAAAATAAATGACCTTCTAGATATTAAGAAAACAAAAGTTATTACTAAGCCTACAATATTTTTTCAAATGGCAGAAGTACTCAGACTACTTTAAAACTGATTATAGGAAAAGATTAAAATAAATTATGAAAAGATTTACCAATATTCAAAGCTACCTGCAGCCAAGTCTTCTGACTATTTCTATTTTTTGTTAGCCAAAAGGCTAGGCAAATAATTCTGTGGCACAGTTCTGACATCAAATCCCTAGCAACGCTATTAGATATCAGCCAATTGGAATAATAATAATGTATCTTCCTAGCAGAAGAGTTGGCTAGGCTGCTAAACATTATTTATTTTCCTCTTCTGAATTTTGGCAGCATTTCCTTTATTGAAATTCTCTCTCCTCTCTTCCCCTTCTGTCACCCACTGCTCTCATAGCCTTAAATGCAGCTAGTATGCTTTTCCCCTTCACATAAAAATAAGTATACAATAACTAGAAATTATCAGAACCACTTCATCTAAAAAGAAGCTAAAAGACATAATTTCAGAATTAAAGTGGTATGCCATCAAAGATTAGCTGTATAAACTCTGATACTAACAGTCACAAATTATTTTTTTAAAAGCTTATATTTTCTCATGTAGAGAAACAGTAAACATTGCCCGCATCTGATTTCCAGCAGGTACACATTTAAAAACTAGTTTTAACCCACTACAATGCCTTTATAAGATATAACAGACTGCCTCAATGAAAAATGAAAACAGCAAAATATTAATCTACCAATCAGGAGGTTCACTGAGCTTTCTCTGAAGAGCATATATTATGATGTTTAGTATTTTTAAATATAATTAATATTTTTAATCCTACAATAATATTGCTAAAAAATTTCTTGAGGGAAAAATGCAAAAAGCAGTATGGAATGGGAGCTTGAATAAGACATAGTAATAGCAAGAACATGATTTAGGGACATGGGCCCAAATCACACCTCTGCCAAGTGGCGATTTTGTGATTGGACAAGGTATTGAATTTCTCTGAATTTCAGTTACCATACCTGTAAGATGATAATCATACTATTTATCTCTTCAGAAATATTTCAAATGAGTAGACATTTTCCGCTAATCTAAGTAATATACAAATCCAGAATAATATAAAAAACAAAACACGTTACCAATAAAATATTCATGGATAAATACACAATAAATTTAAGGTATACTCTTTAAATATAGTGGTACTTTCCTTCATATTTAATTTAAAACCATAATTTTCTAGTATTGGTTTTGGTAAATAACCAGTATCCAATAAAATGAAATACATTATTAGAATTTGGTAATACACCAAATGACTAGGCATCTGTTTATAAGCATTTAGAGTAACTATGTGAAACAGTCAAATATGGACCTTGGTAAAAAATGAAAGCTCATTTTCTTCAGTATCCATCAATTTTATTTACTTAAATGCCAAATCATTACCCAATCTACAGGTTTTAGAACCTAGACAGTGATTTTCATGCCAATAAATATTTAAAGTGAAACATTACTTTCGAGAGGGGTTTTAAGTAAAATTCAACGTTATACTGGAATGATAAATGCAAATGATGCAAACTAATTTAATGTCTAACACCTGAAAAACTTCTCCAAACATCTCAAAGTTTATAATATTTATTGATTTTGTGATTCTAACAAAAAAAGTTTAATTTATCTCCATTTATTTAGAAAACAAAATTATTACTCAAGTTTCTGCAATTTTTCTAGATACACATTTTTTAAACTATTTGAGAATTTCGGGATTTTTTTAGTTACTATTTCTGAGGAAGACAGTAAATACTAATTCTTTTTAGGTTCATAGGTCTTTTTTTAGTGTAAGACTCAGAATATAAATCAGTATCTATAGCTTAAAAAATAAATCCTAAATTTGGGCATTGATTCATGATAAACTATAAATTCCTTATCTCCTGCACATCTTAGTCCTTACTTCCCTCAACAAAGGATAAATTCAAGTATTTCCTCAAAACTTCACATGGTAAAAACATATAAATCTTTGAATGCCCATAATAAAAGAATATTTTAAAAGATTAAGAAGAAATCTAAAAAGCATTAAGTTACTATAAAAAACAATGGGGCACTTGCAAGGAAATTAAAATAATCCAGCTCAGAAAGAGCTCTCCTGAAAACAGAAGGCGAAGAGAAGAGAGAAATGGAAGAAAATTAGGCTCCCAATCTGTTCATTTCCCAGAATTTGTGAACAACCTGCTTTCTCTCAACTGTCTTTACCATGAGCATGAGCATAACCCACAACGTACCAGTTTTCTACTGAATACAGGTTAAGTGCCATTACAGCAATGGTCAAAGTGCAACTCATTTTTTGTTGTTGTTGCTGTTAAATGAATAAACACTTTCGCCTTAAAAAAACAAGAAAAGAAAAACAAGAAAGTTAACACTTTCTTTTCCAACCCAGGCAATTCCATTCAGCTTTGGAATTTAAAGATGGGCTAGAAAAGATACTATGCTGCCACCTATCTACCTGAAATGGTAGAAAGAAAATGCAGACTACAGCTTTCGCTTCAGTCTGGATGACAGAAGAACACAGGGTCAAGGTCCACAGCATGCTTTCACTGCATCATTACTCCCACAAAAAAATATGTATAATAATCATTAACGTAATATCCAAAGATAGGTAGGGACTTTGGAGGATCTTATTCCATATCCTGAATAATAGAAAGAGTAATAAGATGAATGAATGAAATTCCTGATACTATCTTTATTCACACAGAGTTTTATACACATACACATAATCAAGAGCTTGATACAGATTTTTGTTCTAGAGAAAAATGAAAGAAACCCAGGAAAGGACTTGCAGAAAACACTGATGGGACAGTAATATTCCACCATAAAACATTATTTTTTTCAATGTCAGTGGTAATAATGGTGACTTTTGTTCTGAAATTATTTAAATTTTTTCTACCTTTATGAAAAACAAAGTAAATATAATTTACAAAAGAACTGTTGAAGTAAGAACATTATTTTATTATTTAGCTTTAAATAAGTTTGTTATACAGCTGGAATTTTACAATGGATTTGCCCTTAAAACCAATTATTCCAGTTAAAGTCTCAAGGCTTTTGTTGTTTTTTTGGCCCAGCAATGACTTCCTTCATCTCCCCATTTGGTTAATCTCTACCTCACCTATAAAGTCCACCATGAGTCTCATTCCCTACACTACAGCAGTTCTCAAACCTTATGGCCACAGAAGTTTTGCACTGCACAACTCCACAGGATACTATTTACATAGACTATGATGTGAGTGTTACCTCCTGGAGTTATGCAATTAGGCAGCAATGATTAAAATCACCTGGGAAGAAATTTTTTTAAACAAAATGTTATTGCCATTGACACCTATGAGAAATAGTTTGTATGGGACCAACCTTCACACCAAAAACACTATTAAAAATCAGATAAAATCCAATTAATTAATAAATACACAGCTGTTTGAAGACATTGGCAAATAGCCAAAGTCTCCAGAACTTATAGGGCCAAAATCTCAGAGAAAGTAGACAGGCATTAAGGTGATCCATATATTCTGCACTGCTTTTTTTTTTTTTTTTTTGAGATGGAGTCTCGCTCTGTCACCCAGGCTGGAGTTCAGTGGCCAGATCTCAGCTCACTGCAAGCTCCGCCTCCCGGGTTTACGCCATTCTCTTGCCTCAGCCTCCCGAGTAGCTGGGACTACAGGTGCCTGCCACCTCGCCTGGCTCGTTTTTTGTAGTTTTTTAGTAGAGACTCAGTTTCACCGTGTTAGCCAGGATGGTCTCGATCTCCTGACCTCGTGATCCACCCGTCTCGGCCTCACAAAGTGCTGGGATTACAGGCTTGAGCCACCGCGCCTGCCCTCTGCACTACTTTTTATCTGAAAGTACTTGTCAATTCACACTCAGTACTGAATGAAAAGCCAAGTAGAACTGGAGACTCAGAACATCCTGCAAAATCTCCAAGGCCAGGAAAACAGTAACTGTAGGGCACAATCCACAATAAACACCTCAGTTTTTCAGCTAAGATCCCGAAGGACTATACTATTAGAATAAAGGCAAATTGAAACTAGTCTTTCACAAAGACAAATCCAGCAATCAACATTCCTTACAAAGTACCAATAAACACAATAAACAGCATCTTCCCAAGAACTGCTATATTGAGACCACTGTTCTGTTATTTAGCATTAGAAATTCTTGTTATACAAACCCGATTGGATAAAAATGAGCCTTCTCTTATATCCTATCAAAAAAAAAAAAAACAAAAGAGTAAAGCAAATCTGAGGAAGGAACACATCAACCACATTTTCTACAATTTGTCATGCAAAATGCTCAGTATTCTGACTTAGGCATGTCAGAAGACAGGACCAAATATCTGGAAATTGAAAGGAAAAAAGAGTCAACAGAAACGAACCCACAAGGGGATCTCAAAATTAAAGTAATCAAACAGAGACATTAAAATAACTGTGATTAACATGTTCAAAAAAATAGATGACAAAATAGATGATTTCACCACAGAAATTATCAATGAAAGAAAGTAGCAAATGGAAATTCTAAAAGTGAAAAATATAATAACTGAATTAAGACTCTTTAGAAGGATTTAGAAGAAATTCTAAAAGTGAAAAATATAATAACTGAATTAAGACTCTTTAGAAGGATTTAAGGGTAGATTAGACATGGCAGAAGAGCTGATTAGTAAACCAGAGGATAAATTAATAGGAAATATCCAGAATGAAGCACAGAGAGGGGAATAAAAAAGTGAAGAAATAAATTTAGAACATATGCAGCACAATGAGACCTCATGTACATGTAAGTAGAATCCCAGAACTGCAGGAGAAAAAATTGAGCTGAGGTAATATTTGAAGTGATAAAGGCCAAGAAATTTCCAAAACTTAAGAATGACATCAGGCCACAGATTCAAAGTTACATAAACTCTCCAACAGAAAAAATGCAAAGAAAACAATACCAAAGCACATCATAGAATCACAGAATAACTGCTAAAATACAAAGACCAAAAGAAATCATAAAAGCAGCCAAAGAAACACACATTTCATTGGAGTAACAGTAAGACCAACAACTGACTATACAACAGACATGATGGAAACCATAAACAACGGAATAACATCTTTTAAAAACTAAACAAAAGTAACCACCAACCTGCAATTCTGTGCCAAACAATAAATCCTTCAAAAATGAAGGAGAAATAAAAACATCTTCAGAGAACCAACACTGAGAGAACTTGTTCCAACAGACTTGCAATAAAAGCAGAAAAAATAAGCCTAAAGGAGGCTCAGACATAAGGAGTACTAGAAAAAGCACCAATACATAGATAACTCAAAACAAATACTGACTATAGGTAACATATAACTTATATAAGAATATAACACATAATGTATATGCAACAATGATAAAGTCTTGTTACCATGTGATTTCTTTTCTGTATCTACTTTCTACCCCAAAACACAAAAAAATGATGATGACAGAGGGTGTTCCAAGGCCACTGCTTTCATTAGGTGCACAATGGTAAAGTACTAACTTATACTTCAAAAAAATCAGAATAATGTTTTCATTTTTGGGAAAACTATAAAAAGAATAAAAGAGAAAGCCACTAGAAATAGAAAATTGGAATTTTTTTATTAGAAATTCCAAAACAGGCAAGAAAAGGAGAAAAATGGGAACATAGAACAGATAAAGTCAAATAGTAAATAAATAGGAAGATGACAAAATACCAGTTACACTAAGTAAAAATTTACTAAATATTTCATATTAAAAGACAATTTTTTATCATCTGCTGTCTATAAGACACATGAGACATAGTAACCAAGAAAGGTTGAAAGTATTAAAGACAGAAAAAGATATACCATGAAAACACTAACTAAAAGACAACTGATAAAGTTAAACTAGTAACAGAAAAAAAATTTGAAGGCAAGAATCATTATTAAGAATAAAGAAGCATGTTTTATAACGATACAAGAGTCAATCCACCAAAAAGATGTAATGAAATTTGTATGTACCTGTAATATAGCTTCAAATTCTCAACTTCTAAATCAAGGAAATGACTCGAAGTCATTTCAATGTATATTGAGTAACTACTGAACTTGCTTCAGATCATTGGAATATTTAGAGCTACACAGATTATAAAATACTTTCTTCAAGTTTAGTTATAATTCTGGTCCTAGAATTTAGCTTTACTCTATTAAACTTAAGTAGGTTAGAACAGTGCTAATAAATATTCAATTTTATGTATTTAAATTCGTCTGTCTTTTCTTACAACGGGAAATATTGTGGTAAAGCTCTTCTCTCCATATACCTAATTTGATAATATATATGAATTACTTCGTTCATTGAGATAATATATCATAAACAAAACTAAAAATTACTTGATTACTCAAAAGGAAGCAAAATGATCCTGGAAATTTCATAACATAATCTCTCTGAGTTTTCATTTCATTACTGCTAATATGGTGGTAATTATACAAGTACCCCACTTGATACAACAAGGAAACTGTAAGACTTAGGCTAAGAGAACGATTTCTGCTCAGTACTACTAGACATAAATAACTCTGTCAGATCCCTAGAATTATTTATAATGTAGTGCTTCATTCCTAAAGTAGCTTTGTAACAACCAACATAATGATTTGATTTTCATTTGGTAAAATGCTAACATATTATTATGATTTTTATTTAAAAAAACACCTGCTTGCATCTACAATTGATTGCTCTAAGGAAAATCTGGTTTGACTTTTCAAAACCCACTTTTCACACTCACTTTTTATATACTTTCTTCCTGATATATTTAATCTTTTAACAAACATTTACTATGCTGCTGACCTTTTTCCAATATTTATTATGCATGTAAATATATACATATATGTAGCACATTCAGATATAACCTATAATCCATTTCTCCATTTTAAAAAATGGTGACTGCCTAATTGCCATTAATTTCTCCAGTTTCTACCTTTCGTTTGGAGAAGAAAATTAGTTTGTAATTTCAAACACCTTACTCCTTCATCATTTGATTACTGGAATTTCCTTAGTTGGTCATCAATCTTCCAGTAATAAATGCTTACTGTAAAACAGTCTCTAAAATTTTCACGAAAATTAATAGGCCAAAGAAAACTGTTTCCTCCCTCTGAGAGTTTTCACTAAAATCAAATGTAACATAAATTGAATGTCTATCACATACCAGCTAAGTTTACATATATTATTTCATTTAATCTCATTATTATTCACATTATAATGAGTATAGAAGAAAAGTACCACTCACAGAGGTTAAACAATGTGTCAAAACTCACTCATGTAATAAGAAAAAACAGGCTTTAATCCTAGGTATGTATAAAGACAAGATCTTTCCACTGCCAGAGGCTGGCCAAGTTACTGAAAAGAGCCAGACAGTTAATATTTTAGGCTTTACAGACCATACAGTTTCTGCCACAACTATTCAATTCTGCTGTTACAAAACAAAAGCAGCCATAGACAATATATAAACAAAAGAAAGTAGCTGTTTTCCAGTAAAACTTTTTCTTACCAAAAACAGGCAGAGGACTGAACTTAAACCAAGGCCCAGAGTTTGCCAATACTGCACTATATATACTACAATGCATTCATTACCTCTTCACCGTTCTTTGTTTTTCATTAACATCACTAAATTCTACTTCTCTGTTACTTAAAAAAATTACTACCTTAATCCTACTGAGGAATTTCATTTTAATGCTTTTCTTATTAGGCTCAACTATTTGAAACAGATTACTCTGGGGAATATGTACATTCTTTTACATGATCTAACTTTAATGCCAATTATATCAGAAATTTATCTACAAATAAGATGAAACATTTCTAAAACTATAGTACTAGCATGCATTATATTCTCAGTGGATAACTTTTTAAAGCATCCTGCAAATTCATGTTATCATTGCTGATGAAAGTCAGGGAGAAAAAAAGTTCTTTTTCTCAAGAACGTAACTGTTTGAGAACCTTTAAAAACTACATTCTGGGAGTTGAACAATGAGAACACTTGGACACGGGAAGGGGAACATCATACACCGGGCGGGGCCTGTTGTGGGGTGCGCAGAGGCAGGAGGGATAGCACTACGAGATATACCTAATGTAAATGACGAGTTAATGGGTGCAGTACACCAACATGGCACATGTATACATATGTAACAAATCTACACGTTGTGCACATGTACTCTAGAACTTAAAGTATAATAATAAAAAATAAAATAAAATCTGATGACATTATGCTAAAAAAAAAACATTCTACATTTTTATTCCTGAAAAGAAACAAGAACATTTCATCTTTTTCGTTATCATAGATATTTTTAAACCAAGACACATATATTGAAAGATTCAATGTGTTGCTTTCTAAAGAAAGCCACTCAACACTAATAAATAACCATAAATGAATTTCATGAAAAGGAAATGTCAGACTAGGGCCCACTTTCTCAATCCCAATATAGTTCAAAATTCACCAATTTGGGAGTTTTTTTTTTCGTTGTTTTGTTCCTAATCTTTTGTACTTAAAAGAACCACATGTTAATAATTGTATGCTACAACTGCTCTAATGTTAGTGGATATAAACATTTCTTACCAAATTACGCTTTTTTAGTGGAAGAAAATAGTAATAGTGGCAGAAAGAAAACATCAGTGCGTAGCAAGTAAGAAGTTCAGTGTAGAAACACAACTGCAGAAAGAGCCAATGATTATCTTCACCAACACAATTGTTAATCCTAAAGAAAAAAAATGAAAAAGAAACAATATTTTAAGTTCACCTCAGGATCAACAAGACTAAAATAAAAACAAATAATATCACATATGCTTGACTTCATGGAGATATGCTAAGGCCACTTGAAGGTAAAAACAAACTATACAAGGAAAAGTATAAATATACCATCTTACATTTGTAAAGCGCTTCACAAAGGAAGTCCACATATGTGATCCCCTTCAACTCATAACAACTCAGCGAGACAGGAAGAGCAGACGGTAGCTTCCTGTGTCACTGATATGGAACCAGGGCACAAAGGAGTTAAGCCAGAGGATATACAGTTAGAAGACATAGGGGCCAAGAGAGCAAGAACCCTGCTTCGCTATATATTGCTCTTCCTTTACAGCATTCTAGCTGTGGAAAGCAATCTGAATGCCCTGAAGTAAAACAGCTGAAACATACCACTCTGACATGACTGATAAGCATTCACAACTTTTTTTCATTTTAAAAATCTATCCCTGGTTGCTGAAAATAAAAATGTATTCAAAACTATTTACAAATACATAGAGCTATACTTCCACCAATACAACAGTGAACCCTAACTAGGAAAGAGGATTAATGTTACAATCAAAAATTTTCAAGGCTAGTTTAAGCTGAATATTTTATTGTTCCAAATTTATTGTATCCAAATTGTCAAAGTATCCTAAAATTCCAGCAAAAAACCCTAGTTCAAAACTACAAATGACTTTGCACAAATGTCTTCATTTCAAAATAGTATTATACTGTCAATGAAAAAGAAATGATGTAACAGGTTTCGGTCCTAACTTAAATCGCTCTTTTTAACTTGTCATTAAACCATTTTTTAAAGTCAAATATAGAACTGAACTGAAAAATCTTAGGTATTTCTTAGACTTAATTAAGAGTACATGTTTTGTAAACAAGAAAATCTACTGTGCTTTGTTATTTGCAAGCAGGATTATAAAAGAAGTGTGCTTATACACACTCAAAAATGCTCTTCAACAGCTGCTGATTGAAAGATGGCTTATCCTTGTTCTATCCTTCCTGTCCCCAGGAAGTTTGAGAAACAATGTCTATGATCACAGCATTCTTAACCAGAACAGCTTTAAGAAGCACTAAGGTACTCAATCCATATGAGTTCTTTTTGCAACATTTGAACTACTTAGAAAGAATGATCAAGCTGGGCGCGGTGACTCATGCCTGTAATTCCAGATTTTTGGGAGGCCGAGGGGGGCAGATCACCTGAGGTCGGGAATTTGAGACCAGCCTGGCCAACATGGTGAAACCCCATCGTTGCTAAAAATACGAAAATCAGCCGAGCATAATGGCATGTGCCTGTAATCCCAGCTACTCAGGAAGCTGAGGCAGGAGAATCACTTGAGACCAGGAGGCGGAGGTTGCAGTGAGGTGGAGGTTGAGATCGTGCCACTACACTCCAGCCTGGGCAACAGAGTAAGGCTCCATCTCAAACAAAAACAAACAAACAAAAAGATCAAAGCCAGAAATATAGAAAACCTTGAGGCGTTGTGAGAATTGACCTCCAAACCTAAAACTGTGCTAGGCAGCTAAGTAGTACAATTTCTGAAAACATCAAAAATTCTCCTTGCTTCCAATTTACTCTATACGTTTCCCTGTTCTCTGAACATTTCAGCAGCGCTCTATCAGGAAATTTAATCATAAAAATTCCTAAATCTCTTTAGGTCCCTTGTCTACCGTCCTTTCTGATCCTCCAATCCTTTGTACTTCCCCCTCACTGCGAACAACTTCTGAAAAGTTGACTAAAACTAGAAAGAGAAATCACCCCAAGGTTAGAATTAAGGTTAAATAGCACCTTATTTGGTCACCAATAAGTGAGTCTTTCCTAGTTGATTTTTTTTTCTATCTTAAACTGCTGCATTCGTTTGGAAAAAAGGCATCAATATCCACTTGTATCATGAACATCTGTATCTTAGTTAATAAGAAACACTACAATAAGAGGTGCTTAAAAACTGGGTTTTCTGTATTATTAGCAATTATCTGAATACATATTTCACCTAGCTTTCTAAAAATCTATTACTATTGTGACAGCAAACAGATCACTGAGCTTTAGAAGATTACTTGGGAATTAATCTGTTTAAATTCAAGGCACAGTTTTGAATATCAACTATATGTCATATACTATTCTATCTTGTTGACAGATTTAGAAATTTTTAAAATTTTTATGTAGTAACAAAGTGCTTTTATCGAAAATGCTCTTATTTTTTCCTGTTTCAGGAAATTATCTTCTATTTAAATAATGAGTCTATGCAAAACAACAAATTTCCACTGAAAGTTTGCTGATTAACTGTGCTATCAAAATAAGTTATCAAAAATAAGGAAAACTCTATAAACTAACATTAGAAAAAGCTAAACTCTACTTGAATCAATTTTAAATAAGTGCAATTACAAATTAAGAGGCTCACTATGTACATTTGCATATATGCATGTCTGTGTATACAAACATAAATACTACATACATGTATACAGATACATTTGTCAAATTCTACACTATACCAGTTTAAATATTTATACAGAGAGCCAATGCTAAGAAAACAGAATTAAATACAATATCTTGTTCACAGATTTTTGTGACAGCTTTAAAATGAGATACAATACAGAATTCACACAGCATTTGTTTTCAGAGAGTCTATTTCTCAACTGAACATTTTCTTTAAATATTACAAGAGAGCCCCCTATTGACCAAAACTGTTGACAGTTCTGCAGAATCAGCTAATTATCACTCACATACTTCCAACACGTACATAATGGTAGTAGCTATATCCAACACATAATGCTTAAAAAGCTTTAAGGGGTAAGGAAGAGGTTATCAGGGTGTCTGAAATGTTATTAATTAAACAAATAAAAAGGGAATACAAACATTCGGATGTATATGGTTTACAATTAGAAATAGCTACCATTTAAGTACATCTTACATGTCAGATATTTTATTACATGTTTTATATACATTGCCTCATTTAATACAACCACCTTTATCCTTTTGTATATTAGGTTGCATATTAATTCTTAGTTTTTTTGCTCAAATCTCTCCTTGTTAGCAAATATAGGATTTCTGTGGAAAAATGACATTGGGAGTTGATCAGTCATATAATCTAAATAACAATATCCTTATTAAGATATTGTAAAACTATATAACTTTAACATAACTTTTGTTTAAAGCTGCTAAGTTGTAAGATTTACATTTTATTACCCACCCCCCTTTTCTTTGCTAGAAGTGAATCACTCTTACCATGGACAGTGATGATCCATTCTCCTCACACAGTGGCCACAGCGGCTACAGTGATGGGAACGCTTTGGTCTCATCAGATTACACTTGTTACATAATTCCCAGAACTCCCTTTCTAGAGAAAGAAATTAAAATCCATTTAATGAAGGCAAGTGGGTAATGCTGAAATTTAGCAACAGTTGTTCAGAAGATTTTATAGGAAGACTTCAACATATAACTCTAAGAGATTTTTCTTCTTCTAAGCCTTTGGTGTAAACGTGTTTGCCATAAATATTGTGGTTCTATTCCATATATGTCTTATTTTGTGTGTTTCTAATTTAAAAGACTATAAAAACAAGACACTATTGTTACAGTCAAAGTAAGAGACAGAAAACAACGTATTTGGATCCCGGGTATACTGTGAGAATATAAGTAAAATCCAATGACAAAACCCTAAAGCCTAACCAAATTATTATACTACAACAATTTTATTTAAACAAATCGATTTCTAGAAATTTTATTTTTTGAAGGCTCTAAAGAAGAAATAATGCTGACCCTGGTTTCAGTTGATTAGTAAGTTGAAATCAATCCTATAAACTCATTTGAAAAACAGAGATGGCATTCCCCTCCACACACTTTCCCTAAATCATTTAATTTTTTAAAATATCAATAGATTCATTTAAGAGTGTATGCGACAGGTTAGAGAAGGATGTCATATGGGTTTGGGAGGTGTCAGAATAGTTTCAGTAGTTAAAAATGTTATAAGATGACTATTATTTTTAACGAAAATAAAACAGTTCTTCACAAAACACTGAAGTACCATCAAGTAACAATTTCCTCTAATCTGTAGGGAAATAGCACACAATTAAGTTCTGTGCAAAAAATACGAAGTTTGCATAAGAGAAAAGGCTTTTGTTTTCATTAAAAATTGTCCTAATCAGATCCATGAAAACTATGGAAGAGTCATCTTCCTAGAAAAGACAATTGCCTTTTTATACAAAAATGTACCTTTTAAATATGTTGGAATGGAATTTTACTTTTACAAAATTCTTTTAATTTTCATCATTCGTGTTTACACCATCCCATAACCTCATTAAAAGTATGGGCACAGTAAGATTAGCCTAATTCCTATATTCAGATTGAATATTACTATATGAAGAGTGGGACCCTAGCACATAGTAGGTAGTCACTAAATGCTTGCTGATGTATGAAAGTCTAAAATCAAAACATGAAAGATTCAAAATAAAAGTGAAAGATAATAGTAGACAGTATTCAATTTTCGAAAAAGATTCTCTATTTGAATTCCACTATTTTAGTTGAATGGTCAGGAGCAACATCAACATGCTAGGCTTTTATACAGTAAAGCGTTGGGAAAACATTCCCACTACAGATATTTCTGAAGAAACAAAGTATGAATAAAACCTACATCAAATTAATTGTTCCAATGACATGAAAGTTGAGAAATTATCTCTCATATGTGAAATCTCATTTTAAAAGAAAATCCTTTTTCATTTCTTACAGTTATTTTAATGAAAATAAATCATGCAAAAACAGCAATATTAAAGCTTGACATACAGTTAAACTAGTATTAGTTACCTCTAAGTGAACTAAAAACTCATTTAATATATAGCATATTACAATGTCACAAGCATATCATATCCCACTCCTCTGCTTAGATCAATGCTCCCAAACATCCCAGTGTTAAAACTTTGAATTCACACATTGCAAGGAATATAGACAGGAAGGAGGTTCTCTCCACAATCAACCGATTTTCATTAAAAGGCAATATAAAAACTTTGTTTTTATCAACCCCTTAAAACATAAACATGGTGTATTCATTATTGGTAATTTCTGAGAAATCAGCATATAATTCTTCATTTTATATCTAAAATGTATTCTCAGAAAAAAGGAGAGCACTTGGCTACAGTTAGAGATAGCCTATAATTCTTAATCTAGACCACAGATACAAACTACAGTCTGCAGGCAAATCCAGTCTACCACATGTTTCTGTATGACCTATGAGCTAAGAATAATTTTTACAATTTTAAACTATTGAAAATAACAATTTGTGACATGTAAAAATCATATAAAATTCTAATTTCTGTGTCCATAAAGTTTGATGTACCCATCATTTACATATTGTCTATGGCTGCTTTTGTGTTTCAATGGCAGAGCTGACGAGTTGTGATAGAGACTGTACGGCCCATAAAGCTGAAAATGTTTACTACAGGCCTTTATAGTAAAAAATAATTTATTTGCTAATCTATGGTCTGGACCATAAATTGATTTAAAGAAAGAATTTGAGTCATTCCTTTGATAACATGAAGATACCACGTAAGTATCTAAAATGAGAAATACCTGTAAAAACTCACAGTTTTACATATCTATATGAGCACATACATCTCTATATACTTAGGGAAGAAATGAGAAATCACTACTGTACAAAATCTAGAAATTTAATTGATCATCTAGAAGGTGCTTCTGGCTTGTGTAGCAAGAAAAAAAAATCCATCCATCTTAACATACCCTACATATCTCTAAAGCCTTTCTTAGTCATTTCCCTTTCCTTTCTTTACTCATGTCCACATAGGATCTTGGTGACTGATACATTCTGATGTCTGATGATTTTTGTACTAGCCATGTAATAATATTTTTAAAAAGCCTATGAGAAAAAGAATTCAACTGAAAATTTATGATAGCTTTAGAAAAATTAAAAGCTAACAGATACATTTTTAAGGGAGAGAAAAATCAAAATACAAAACAAAACCAAAAAAAAGGCAAACTCCATAAATGACTGAGGCTGTTTAATGTGAATAAATACATCATTTTGTTTAACCTGGAGATTTATTAATGTTGTAAATGCTTGAATGAATATAATGCAATGCTTGGTTTGTTTAACCCTCAGAAAGGAAGGAATCACCCTCTACTTGAGTCTTTTAAAAGACTCACCTTTTAAGGGACCCTCACTCAATTAATATATTTAAAATCACTAAGTAATGCTTTGAGAAGAAAAACATTACTTGAAATAAGCTAAATCAACACAAAGTTTGGGTCCTAACAGAGATTCCCTGACAAGAATCAGTTGTCAATGTAGGAAATAAATGTCAATAAGTCTCTCACAGATCACCTTTAAAAAGCAATATAAGAGGGAGGATAACACTAAAAACTGTGAGTGAATACATGACCCTGATCACTGAATACAGGCATCCTTACAGCTTGGGGTAAATTTTCCAGAGACTACATCAAAACACGACACATTTTTTTTTAACTTGAAAGAATTTCCTCTGTAATGCTATGTAAAAAAAAAAAAAAAAAAAAGGCTCTAGTAATGACAAAACCACATGTCAAACATGCAAGTGAAAAACTTGATTAAAATGTTCTGAAGTTGATTGCGGTGATGGTTATGCAACTGTGGGTATACTAAAACCCATAGAATTGTACACTCTAACTGGATAAATTATACAGCATGTAAATTATATTCAGTAAAACATTTTTAAACATAGTTAAGAACTTGAACAAAATTTCATAAAATATGGAAGTGATAAAAACATTTTTAACTGAAGGTGTTCATTTTATATTTTATTTCAAATACACATGTGAACAACTCAAGTAATATAAACAAACGTAACAATTTCATTTGACTGTTTCATCTACATGCTCAAAAGTTTATAAAGTCAAATTCTGGGAATCTTTTCATGAGAAAATGGAACATTTCCTTATATTCAAATTGCCTCATATTTAGTAAGTCACATATATACTAAAGTCATTGTGTTTCAAAAAAGCAGAAAGGCATGTAAAATATTTCAGAGTAATTCAATAAAAAAAATAGTTAAAATCACCAAAGTATTAGGGCTTTAAGTTCCCTCTTCTGAAGAATTCAGTTATATGAAATTGCTCAACCTTTAAACATTCCTGAATAAATGTCACTCTTCTATAGTTTCAACTCTCTAGGCATTCAATATTATTTTTCACTGTTAAAATTTTGTAATGTTTTTTTACTAAATTAAAATAATATTTACAAAAGAATCAGGTAACCAGCACCAAAAAGTAAATGATGACTTAAGTTTTCCCCAGATTCATAACAAAGGTGAATAAAAAGCTAAAATTATCAATCTGTATATAGATCCATGGTAATAAGATGACACAGACAAGGTTCTGGGTCTCTGGGCTGGATCTCACACCAACAACCAGCTGTTTAATCCAGGAAGGACAATCTATGCTCCTGACCACCCAGCCTACCTACCTCATACAATTACCATGAGGATCATACGATATGCGACATTTTTAGAAAAAGACTTTGGAGAAACATTAATATATGACAAGTAAGTGTATTTTTGTCAGTGGCGTGAATGGGAAGTTTTTTGAATTCAGGGAAGAAAAATAGGCCACATGTCAGCTGAGACAAGATGTAAAGCAGACATCCAAACAGTCAGCAAGATGCCAGGGTGTCCTACATCACTACAGTCTAGACATTAAAGATAACAGAGTTGTTACATGTAGACTCAATTAATCAATTAGGCCTAACGATATAAATTTTGGGGCATATACAACATTCTTAACATTTTAAATTAAGTTTCCAGTGTCTTTTTTTAATCACAAAATTTCTTATAAAAATTGGGATTCCCTGTATTCTGAGAATTTTAAGATCTAACAGTCTAATTGCATGACAATTTTACTGTAGCTGAGTAGAGACAACTATTTTCAGATAAGGTATGAAATTTTTAATATGAAATACTTGCTATATGGCCCCTCTCATTGATTTGCAGTGTCTGGAACATCTAGGCATTTGAGTCTTTCACCACCGCAAACTAAAGAGTTCATCAGAAACAGGTCTTCAAGTTAGAAAATACCTGTTTCTTTGATTTTCATGGGCCACTGGATTTTCAAGTTCAAGTAGATAACACATGTATACAATATTTTAGAGAGTTTTAGCTAAGCCAGGTGGGAAGAAAAGTGATTTTATACAGATTGCAGAGTTGCCACCCTCCCTGCTCCTGTCCCACTGCAAAACACATATACATACACAAACTTCTAATGACAGTCCTACTGCCTCTATACATTAATAAAAACTTAATATTTAATGTAGTATTCAAAACCTTCTACAGTTATATAAACATCAGTGTAATATTCCCATTGAATCTCTGAATTTTCAAGGCCAACTAAGCCTCTAAATGATGGGTATCGAAAAACAATAATGAGAATTTAAGGGAGACTTTCTAAGTAACTTGTCACTTAATCTAATTTCCTAAGAAATTACTGCATTAGTTCCCAAACTGTGCTACACACTGGAAGCACCTAGGATCTTTCAAAAATACTGGCACCTGGTTCCTATGCCTCAGACATTCTGATTTAACGAAATGGGTTGTGACCTGGACATTGAGATTTTTTGAAGTTCCCCAGGTGGATTCTAATGTGCAGCAAGTTGGAAACCACTAAATTACTATAAAAGTATTTTGGTTCTGCAATGTACTACACAGGCATATAAATTTCTTACTAGAAGAAAGTTCAGAGAGTTTTCATAGCTTATATAGCAAATAATCAAAGAGTGAGCCTCAGGAATGAAAATAAATAAGGCTGTACAATATATACCCGGTATATAATACAACAAGCAATACATTTTTAATTCATTTTTGAGATTTGAATGGTCATTATGCAATAGAGTAATCAAAAATCACCTTCGACTGAAACTAGAATAAATGCTTGCCATTTTTCACTGAATTGTTAGAACTTGGAAAAATAGACAATAGTATTCTTAATACTACAAGTATTTATTCTAAGCAATATTGTCTTTATAACATAACGTAAGTGGCACCATCAAGAAAACTCCTTTATAAAATTAAAATATAACTTCTCAGATAATCATGTATCATTCAACAACTATGTACTGAGCATCTTAAATGACAGAGACTCTTCTGGATATGAGGGATACAGCAGTGAGTAAATGAAGAAAACAAAAACAAAAAATCTATACTCTCACAGAGCTTATGGAGATCTAGAATGGGAGGAGGAAGACAAACAAACAAGTAAACTGAAAAGGAAGACAAGAAATGGGGTGTGGTGAAATTGCAGGGGTGCAGGGGGAGCAGGGTTGCAATTTTAAGTAGGGAAGTTTGGAAAAGACACATGCAAGCAAAGACTTCAAAGCGGTGTTAGATGACATACATAACCAATACATATTAAAGGCAATAAAATATGTAAATAAAGACAGTAATTCTGGCATCAGCAAACCTGATGAATCCAGAGTACCATACCTCCATGTGGGATCTTGGGGTTCTCAGGGAGTCTTCCTGGATCAGTTATTGAGGCCCTCACTAAGGCAACCAGACAGAATATGGCAATGCCATAGAATACTTTAAAATAAATAAATTAAAGAAATTAGTTACTTATCCTTCAAAACGTTTTATCAACAATCATAATTAAAGTTTAAAATGTGTATTTTAATAAACACCATCAGGAGAAAAATTTTCAAAAGATTAAAAAATAAATAATTTAACTCACCAAAGAATACTGTCAGGAGGACTATCTTAAATAGTACTAATTTTAATTATTATTTTACATTATAATAACTCAAACTTCTTATAAATCAGATCCCTTAACAGGGACTTCCTATTAGTAATGGCATAAATGAATGGGCTCACTTTTAATTACTACATGTTCTATTTTTGAAAGGATCAAAATACCAACAATTAAACTTTTTTATTAACTGGGTATCTTCAATATTACTCTGATTTAGTGAAGTTCAACTGTCCCTTTTGATGGATCTTAAAACAATTAATTTGAGAACTAAGACTTAGAAACGTTTTAATTTTAAAATTAATAACCAGAAAACAAAAATAGTAAGGGAAAATAGATTTGGCCACCATAATTCTACATTTTTAAATTAGTAAGAATAGAGGAATTCAGTTGGGGGATTAAAAAAACACTGTACATGTAAAAGGAACAGTCTGAGTGCTCGATCTAGGACTGACTGCATAGCACTGGTCAGTTTTATCATACATATAACATTTCCCATGGTTCGTGTGAGGTCAGACTGAGGTAATGGGCATGAAAACTGTAAATGCCATGTACATGTAAAACATATAATTTCAATTTATTTTAATCATAAGCAAGCCATCACTAATTGGCTAATAACTATCCAGAAGTTCTAAGTGTTATCATAATCAACCTCACAACCAACACTTTTCTTATGAAATTCTTACTTCTCAGTAACATATACTATCTCTATTCTTAAAACGACTACATTTGTAATTAGGTACAAAACAGCAATATTGAAAATACAGAGAGACATGCAAGTTATCACTACTGTGTCAGTTTTCTATTTTTAACAAAACGGTCTTCACGTACTTGGCAGTTAAAAATGGAGATATCACTTTTATTTAACTGCAAATCTATAAAGGCCATTATTTCTGTAAGTTCATAAATTAGTAAATAACTGAATATTGACAGCACTGCTAAAATACTAAATATATTAAAAGGAAAGTTATCATAGTGACACTACACTCCAAAAACGTTTACAGTGAGAAAAATAATTATACAAGAAAATAAAGATCAAGAAACTTACTTATTATTAATATGCCTGGAATATGTCCTTCTTCATAGTGAGGAAAGAGGACAATTTTGGGAATTAAAACAAAATTGTATAACCAAACAAAGACAATCAAACCCATGCAGCACCAACCATGTGGGTCAACAACAAAGTGAATCCGGAGACCCATTTTGCAGTCTTATAACTGCCTGCTAACCCACAAGGAGGGATGATCCTAAGGAGAAGGAACAAAGAAAACAATTACTTACATAGAAAAATTTGACTAAAAACTGTATTTCTGGCAAAACTTCTATAAAATGACATTGAGTTTTCTTTGCATATTTGATATTTTCTTTCTATAGTTGATATATTTATTGATACTTCTCTGTACATATATTTTTACAATAAATACTTGGGAAAACAAACAGAAGTTTCAGGATATTCAAATTTTACCATAAGCTTCAAATAATTTCAATGTTTCATTATGAATTGCTATCACGGGTATAAACTGGAATCATCTACTGAATTTAAAACACAAGTTTGTCCTAAACCCAGTCCTTGCCACAATGAGTTGAACTTCCTGTGTAAACCCAAAAGAAATGAATCCACATGTCCACCAAAAGATTACATACAAAAATTTTTAGTAGCTTTAATCAGAAGACTGATGGTCACACAAGTCAAAATGGTGGTTATCTTGTGGTGACAGGGGTGTATGTTAACTGAAAAGGAACATGAGAGAACCTTTGAGGGGTTTGAAAATGTTCCATATCTTGACCTGGGTGGTACTTTATGGTTATATACATATGTAAACATTCACTGAGCTGTATACTTCAGAACTGTGCACTTTAGTTTAATTTTAAACTATAATAAAGCACTTTTTAAGGATTTTGAAAAATGACAAAAAATGAAAATTACAAATTGTCAAAAATACTAAAATTCATAGAATGAAGCCCAGCAAATCTCATGATGATCAATTCAAGACTCCTGTTTAAATGAGGCTTTTCTTAGTTGAGTGTTAACAATATGCTAACAGATCTCTCAATGAGACACTTAAGGAATTAAAATACTTCTATATATATATATATAGAATATATAGAATATATAGAAGTACCAAAAAAGTGACTTAAAATACAACCATACTTTGGTAGATATAACTTCCAAGGCTGAAATAATAAATTGTTGCATAAAGCCTAGAGGGCACCTTTTACATAAAATGTAATGGTATAATAATAAACTAGGACAATGGTTCTCTAGCCTGTAAGAAAACCAAAAACACCTGGGGAGCTTTTTAAACATACATATGCCCAGACCCCATTCTACATCTACTGAATCATAATTCTTCATAAAGCTCAAAAAGCGATAAAATGTTGTAAAATGCTCTGCAAGAGTCTGATAACAGCTGACTGGTGTCTACGAACCACTGACCCATGAGCTTCACAAACACTTCAATGTTACCACAATGAGTTGAACTTACTTAGTTCAACAAATATTCGCTGAGCCTCCACTACACACCCATTACTTGCTAAACACTGCAGACACAATGATGAAGAAGACATGGTCTTTGCTTAAAACAGTCTAATGGGAAAAAGAATCAGAAAAAAGGCTTAATATGGTAAGTTCCAGATTTGCGGACAAAATGTTAATAGGGGCACAGAAGATGGGACTAGATAAACTAAGACTTCCTATAAGAGATGAAACCTGAATTCAGTCTTAGAAGGTTAGTAAAAGTTATCCAAGCAATGAAAAGTGACAACAATACTGCAAACAGAAGGAATAGCAAGAGCAAGAGTAGAAACTGTGGGAGGTATTACAACCTGCCATCACAAATCATAAAGCTTTCTGTGGAGAGTGAGTGCTAAGAAATACGGGCCTATATCATGAAGGACATAAAGATGCCATGTTAGAATGCTAAGACTGAATTCTTTGGCAATAGAAAGCTATTGAAGCAGAGGATTAACATGATGAAATGTGTACTGTGAATAAATTACTGAAGCTCTGGTGTAAATGATAAAACTAAAGACAGAGATCCATTAGGCTAAGAGAAGGCAAAAGCCAAAATTAGGTTTGCAGAAAGGAGCAATTGTTAGAATCAAACCAGTCTGACTTTCTGGTTGATCAGATATTAGGGGTTACAGAGGAAAGTGTCAAGGGTGGACTCCCAGATTTTCA
The DNA here is from genome assembly GCF_002776525.5 of Piliocolobus tephrosceles. Classification (NCBI taxonomy): domain Eukaryota; kingdom Metazoa; phylum Chordata; class Mammalia; order Primates; family Cercopithecidae; genus Piliocolobus; species Piliocolobus tephrosceles. Next base: position 65,256,187 of record NC_045447.1, on the reverse strand, counting down.
GCCTATATCCCAGTCTACTTCATTCTAAGAACAACTCATAATCAATTGAAAAGCCTCAGGGTACCATCCCTTAGAGGCCTTGCCAATGTTCTTCAAGCTATAAAGCTACTGAAACAAAGAAAAAGACACTAAGGAATATTTAATTTTAAAGGAATATCCCCGTTTTCTCATCCCCAGATCCTGCAAATATTGGGCCAGCAGGAAAAAAAAAAAAAAAAAAAAAAAGAACCCAAATGCAATACCACTCAATGGTTTAAATCAGATATATTCTAACTTGTGTATGAATTCTAAAATAGAAATAGTGCCTAGGCCACTAAACTAATAAAAGTTTCATTTATTTATCTTTTAATTTAAAAATCAAAAGACAGATTGGTATCATTAACATGAAGAAAGTCAGGATAAAGCATGCTATTTAATTTGCTAAGAATCATTTTAATAAAGGAATTTCAAATACAAATGGTAAGCTATCTACACAGTCAAAAAGAGAAACATTCAAGACAATGTTAATTTTTTAGTCTTGCCAACTATCAAGTGCTAAAAGAAATGACAAGTGCTCTTTCAACATGTTCAGTATTATTAATTTTATGTACCTTTCTTTCTTTAATGTTTCAGTTCTATTCAAGACTAAAAACAGAACATGAATTTAAGTACATATGAGAGTAACTTCATTACTTATTTCCAAATTTAGTAACTTTAGAAACAGAAAAGTACATGATCTAGCAAAACAAGTGGTAAAATTATCAAATATTCATTTTTGAACTCCATTTTTATTTTCCTCTACTAGAGAACAACAAATTTTTCTTTATCACTAGAAGAGATCTCTCACAACAAAAAAAAAAAATTACAAAGTGAAAAGTATAGTTTAAAATATATCCATTTTTCCTGGACGTAAACACACATAGATGACAATCTCTAAAAGAGCAAGCATCCCTAAGGAAAAGTGAGCACAGGATAGAAAAATACAACAACAAACAAATAAGATGTTTAATATATTTTTAAAAATACCTGACTGGTAAAACTTAGCTCCACATAATCCTCTCAATTGGGTTGCAGAACACAAAACAGTGATCTTCCAAGTGCTCCAAATCAGATGACAAACCACAAATGCGTAACTGGAAGAGGTGCAAGATCATCTCTCCACTCAATTAATATCTACCAGGCGTGGCTTATGGCTAAAGAGAAACTATTACACATTCTGAGCAATGACCAAACTGAACACAATGCTGTTACTCGGTCTTAAGGACAGCATTCATAAAATACTTTCATTAGCGGGAGATTCCAACATACTAATTTGTATATTAAATGGTGAGCTCATAACTCAAAACTCTAATTAAGTAACTAGTGGATATACCAGTACTTCTACTTTTTTTAAGATTGCTATCTGGTAACTATAGTCGACTACAGGGACTAAATGATGTAAATTACTACAGCACAAACTTTAAAAACAATTATAATTTCACTCTAATAAACCAGACTGAGTAAATATTTATAATGTTCAACTTATTCCAGTGGAATACTACCATTTTTTGCCTTTTCAGGCAACTTTATTTCACCACATATTCTCCTCAAGAAAAATACTCAAGTCACCATGAAAATGACAGAAAACTATTATTGGACAGAAAACTGTAACATCAAGATGCAGATTTTAGAAAATCATAAAAATTAGCCAAAATAATTACCAACAAATATATCCAAACACATATGTCTATGCTTACAGTTTTATATGACTCTTCACCTCAGCCTAAGTGGTCTTGTTACCATTGTTCGACGATATTCCATCACTCATTCCTCCTGTCTGAAACGACCCTACCATTCTGCTTACTCCATCTAAATTCAACTCAGACTTCAAGGGCAATTTGAATCTCATTCTCCATTTGAAATTTTTCCTGGCACTTCAGTTCACAATGATTTATCTTTTTCTTCTAAATTTCATTAAAAGGAAAAGTATTAGAATAGCAAGTGGTTTTATATTCTTGGAAGAAGGAAGGCCTTCACAATGAAGACCCATCAGCCATGTTGACCAGATAAAAATTAACACATCTGAAGCCCAAAACACACGAAAAGCAAAGATAAAAGATAAAGCATTCCTGGAAAAAATACAACACATGACTGACAAGAGGCATACAATGTAAATATATAAAGAAGCAATTCACAAAGGGAAAGAAATCCAATGGCTAATCATTACCGATTAGGAAAATGTGAAATAAATAACAAGGTACATTTTTCATGTATTGTACTGAAAAACTTTTAGAAAGATGATATCCAATGTTAAGAGGGCACAGAAAAAAGGACACTCTCATACATTACTGGTGGGCATGTAAACTGATACAATCATCTTGGGAGGGCAATTTGGCAGTATGTATCAAAAAGTAAAACCCTTTTACCCAGCAGTTTTATTTTTACTGTTACCTACAAAAGTACTCCTGAGACTGTATATACACATACGAGTATGTACAAGGATAGAGCACTTTCTGTAATCATCAAAGCATGGCACAATCTAAATGTCCATGTAGAGAAAAGGGAATGATCAAATAAATTCTAATACACCCATAGTGTAAACTATTTCCAAGCTATTGCAATTTTTTTTAAAGGCAGAAAAGAAGGCAGATTTAGATCTGCATATAACTACCCACAACATACTGCTGAGTGAATAAAGCAAGTGACATAGACAAAATCCATTAGGAGTGGAGAGGGAACAGACCTTAACTGGCTTTCTGGAAAGAGACAGGGATAGAGACAGACCAGAAACAGGCATGAGGGAACTCTCTGTGGTGCAAATAAGTATGTTTCTATTGATAATGGAGTCTGAGTTACAAAGATGTATGAATTTGTCAAAACTCAGCAAATGTACACTTAAGATTGTTGCACGTCAGGTATGTAAATTTACCTTTAAGAAACTGTAAACCAATACTGAGCCCTAATTAACAATATGTATACTGAATTATGTAGAGGGAAAGCATACTGATGTCTGCAATTTACTTTGAAATGAATCCCCCAAATTAATAACAAAGTGGATAGAAAGATACATGAACATGTGCTGAAATTTGTTACAATGTTTTTTAGGAATCTAAATGATAAGTATTCAGATGTTACACAATAAAATTCAATGCTTCTGTTGGAAATTTTTCAAAATTAAGTGTTGGAGGAAGCAAATTATACAATAGTTTATATAACATTTTTGTTAGAAAAAATATGTGTGTATGTGCATAAGTAATTTCTGCACAAGTGCAGGAAAAAAAGACTGCAAGAAATCAGACCAACCAAACTGTTCTCAATGGGCTGAGAAAGGAGTAGTGAGAAGGAAGGCTTTCAAATATTTACGTGTTCTTCTAAGTTTATCAACAACTATGTACTTCTAAATTCTTTTCAAATAAAGATAACCTAAGAGACACTAAACTTACAAACAAAATGTTTAACTTAGGCCTCTTTGTCACTATATATTATCTTTATAGTAAATGCTTTTAAAATTATTACTTTTAAAAATGAAGTACGGAAGGATTTGCTGTAAAGCCATGTAACACTTACGGTAAGATGTTTCCCAAACTTATTATTTACAGATTATTTTTCTCTACGGAAAAAGTCTTATTTAAGAAAACAGATTTGGTTAAAACTTAGTATAAAAACTTTTAAATAAACATAAAGTAACCACATTTGCTAACTGACAATTAAGTGCATCTAAGCATAAGACTCCAAGGATACCATGGCACATAATTCAAAAATATATCATCATGTAAAATCAAAAAGCAAACTTACCACTTGCAAATTCACTGAGGTGTGCTGTAATTTTTCTGGCACCAGCATTTAGACATTTTCTTTTGATTCATTTTTTTCAATGATATGCCACCAAACAGATCTCTCTTCAATAACAGTTTTCCATGAGGATCTGTTAATGGTTTAAGAAACAATGATTTCTCACAAAGATGAAAACGATAAGCAACTAAATATTCTAACTGTGAAAATGCCAATTACAAATGTCTTAAATTTAGAAATAACAACAAAAAAATTCAACTCCATTTGATTCTGTGCTTTCATATCCCACCCATCCCTTCAGAATTTGCATTTGGTTACCATTATACATGAGAGTCTCTCTTTCAAAATCACCCACTTCCCATAAAATCAAATAAGCATTGTATGTTCAGTATTTGGGCTCCAGTACACACTTCCTTGGCCACAAATCACAAAATAACAATAGATTCTGCTAGAAGTATATAATCACAATTCATAAACAAAGATAAACAGCTTAAAATGGAAGTTTTAATTTAAAATGTTTTAAGACAGTTAATCCTCCTGTAATGAAACCATTAAGAGAGTCAAACATAAGTCAGTTTCTACAATTCAGGCTTAAAAATATATACTGTAAAGTCCTGTATATAACATATACTGATGCACTACTTTATTAACTCAATCAACATTTAACTACTATACACACTATGCTTTAACACAGGGTATACATGAAAAAGAGAGACTCTATCTTCAATGGAAGCAGACTAGCAAACAGACTAGACCAGTAAGACAAGTTAAGAAAGAGGGCAAGGGGACAAGACTGTTACCTCATATGGTAAGGATATTGGTTCATAGGTCATATTACAAAATTTATTTCTTAGGGTACATAGCCATCAGGAAAAGATTCCTGAAGACAACAAACCCTGTAAGTTAGCTAGATGAAGAATGGAGACTCTTCAGACCAAGACAACAGAAAAAGCAAAGGCATAAAAGCAGGCAAAGGAAATCTGAGTAAACTGAAATAACAAGAATCACTGCATATAGAATGGGGTAAGATGTTCATCCTTTTGACCACAACCAACTCTAATAAATTTTATAACATTACTAGTACACACAGATATATATGAATAACTAAAAAAGTTTAATGAAGTGATTAAACTTCATTAAACTTACTACATATGACACACGCTGATATTGCTATTCTATTTTTTCTTTTTTTTTTTTTTTTTTAGACTGGGTCTGACTATGTTGCCCATGCTGGAGTGCAGTGGCTATTCCCAGGTGCAATCATAGCACACTGGGCTCAAGCAATCCTCCTGCTTCAGTCTCCTGGGCCGCTGGCACTACAGTTGGGTACCACTGCAACCTATTTATTTTACTTAAATAAAAATGTATAATACTGGTCATAGCCTACTAAACTGATTTCATGACCCACAGGTAGATCCTCAGATTGAAAAACACTGTTAAACCATGCCAATGAGTTTGGATTTCACCTTGAACACAGTGGAAAACCACTGAGGGATTTTAGGCAGTAAAACGCCATGATCAAATTTGCATTTCAGAAGAACAGACATAATCTGAGGGCTGAATTTTGGTGGACTGATAAAGCACTGAGATTGAATACATGCAACCAGGTAGACTGACTGTTAACCCGGCAAGAAATGATGAGGGCACATGGGGTAAGCACCCCAAAAATGGTAACTGATAAGGGGAATGGTGTGGGTGTGTGTGTGTGCGTTTAAGTGGGTGGGGTAGTGACACTTAAGACAGGAGGCATACTGAAAAAGGGCAGATCTGGGAGAACTTAAATAAATAAAACTGATAGGACTTAGTAATCAATTGGGAGCAGAGGGCAGACTAGGATGGCTCCCAAGTTTCACATTAGGATCTAGGTGAAGGGTGGAACCATTCTCTAAGACAGGAAACAAAGGACAAGTTACAAGTGTGTTAGGTGTGCTGGTTACCACAGCAACAGCAAACTATTAAATACTGAGAATGTAAAAAACACATCAAAATTATTACCATTACATTTCTTTTGCCTTTATACATTTGTGGGGGGCAGGGAACTTGTATTTCCTCCCAAGGTCAACTTCTCTATGGTCCATAATTGTTAGATTGTCAAATGAACTTTGTTTCTACTCTTAACTTTTTAAGCTAATTTAAAGTGGGCTCCTTGGCTGCACCTTTGCTTTTTAGAGACTGAACACAGAATTACAAAGTTAAAGGCTGGGTACAGTGGCTCATGCCTGTAATCCCAGCACTTCGGGAGGTTGAGGTGGGAGGATCATTTGAGGTGAGGAGTTCAAGATCAGTCTGGCAAACATGGCAAAACCCTGTCTTCACTAAAAATACAAAAATAAGCTGGGCATGGTGGTGTGTGCCTGTAATCACAACTACTTAGGACGTTAAGGCACGAGAATCGCTTGAACCCAAGAGGCAGAGGTTGCAGTGAGCAGAGATTGCACCACTGCACTCCAGCCTGGGCAACAAGGCGAGACTTCATCTCAAAAAAATAAAAAAGTTAAAGAGCTGCTACCCCAATGGCAAATAAATGAATTCTTTCAGAAAAAAATTCAAACAGAATTAAATGTGGTACAACAAAACGTTTTTGAAACATGGCCAAAAACAATAATGCTGCTAAGTCTATGACTTGAGAGTGGCTTCCTAATGTTTCAGCAAAACAGTAGTTTCTATCAGTAATGTTAGCAGGCTATAGCACAGGTCAATCACCCATGAGTCAAATCCCAGTCACTCACTGGCTTAAAAACAAGAAAAATCCTACTTTACATTTATAGTTATTAGAGCTACACTGCAGACACTGCCTCTGAAATGAGATTCATATTTTAGTATTAGATAAACACCACCACCGCTAGAAATCAAATCTCATCTATGTGGTAATAAAAGTAATGCTGGGCCAGGCACCGTGGTTCATGCCTGTAACCCCAGCACTTTGGGAAGCCAAGGTGGGCAGATCACCTGAGGTCAGGAGTTTGAGACTGGCCTGGCCAACATGGTGAAACTCTGTCTCTACCAAAAATACAAAAACTAGCCAGGCATAGTGGCGCCCGCCTGTAATCCCAGCTACTCCGGAGGCTGAGGCATGAGAATCGCTTGAAGCTTGAACCCAGGAGGCGGAAGCTGCAGTGAGCAGAGATCATCGTGCCACTGCATTCCAGTCTGGGAGCAAGAGCAAGGCCCTGTCTCAAAAACAAAACAAACAAAAGTAATGTTGGGCCTAAACATCCCAAAAATTGGAACAACAAAACAATTCCAAAGTTTCAAAACTATACAATGTCATTAAATATTTTTGATACTGCTATGTCTGAAAGAATACAATCAACAATTTACACGCTAAGTTTTCTTTTTTTTTTTTTTTTTTTTTTGAGGCGGAGTCTCGTCGTCCGGGCTGGAGTGCAGTGGCCGGATCTCAGCTCACTGCAAGCTCCGCCTCCCGGATTTACGTCATTCTCCTGCCTCAGCCTCCCGAGTAGCTGGGACTACAGGCGCCCGCCACCTCGCCTGGCTAGTTTTTGTATTTTTAGTAGAGAGGAGGTTTCACCGTGTTAGCCAGGATGGTCTCCATCTCCTGACCTCGTGATCCGCCCGTCTCGGCCTCCCAAAGTGCTGGGATTACAGGCTTGAGCCACCGCGCCCGGCCTACAAGCTAAGTTTTCAAACACACCAAATTTTTTTTTCCACAGTGCCAAGAGAAAATGCTTATTAGATGAATATATGAAATTTTAAACTTATTAATTACAGCCAACAATGAATTTAGAAAGCAGAGCTACAGCTAAAAACATATTTATAAAACTTTTTGACTTCTGATATCATTCTACTCTGAAAACTGGTCAAGTGTAGGCAGTTAAATAATTCTCCGTAAAAATCACGCTCTCCTTGCCAATTAGGAATTCAATTTTTTAAATATCACACAGATATTCAGTTGATTATCAACAGATTAAAAAATTAATCTTCTACAGATGTTAAAAGAGAAATTATGACACAGTCTCTTATTCAGTTTCCAAGCTTTAGTTTCTTTTCAAGCTTCAGTTTGACCATCTGTAAAATGGAGATAAACCCAGTTGCTGTCACGCTTAAAAGAGAAATTGCCTGGCAAAGCAGCACCTCCAAAATGCTAACTTTACAGGCGAGTGAAGGAGAGAGGAAAGGAAGGGAAAGTGAAAGGTAAGTTTTACTTCTAGTTTTACAAACTCCAGAATGAAACAATGTTTCTGGGTCCCCATCATTAAACGTAATGAACCGGTTTAACAATACCCCAGGGCCTGCTCCTGCCTGTAATCATAACACTTAGGAGGTGAGTTGGGTAGGATTGCTTGAGCCAAGGAAATCCAGAGCAGCCTGGGCAACATAGCCAGACCTAGTCTCTAGTTAAAAGACAAACAGTGGTGGCTCACGCCTGCAATCCCAGCACTCTGGGAGGCCAAGGTGGGTGGATCACCTGAGGTCAGGAGTTCAAGACCAACCTGGCCAATAGGGTGAAACCCCATCTCTACTAAAAATACAAAAATTAGCCAGATGTGATGGCAGGTACCTGTAATTCCAGCTACTCAGTAGGCTGAGACTTGAACCCAGGAGGCAAAGGTTGCAGTGAGCTGAGACTGCCCCACTGCACTCCAGTCTGGGCGACAGAGCAAGACTCTGTCTCAAAAACGACAACAACAACAACAACAACAACAAAACAAACAGAAAACCAGCCGGGTGTGGGAGAACTCATCTGTAGTCCCAGCTTATTGGGAGGCTGAAGTGGGAGGATTGCTTAAGCCAGGGAGATGGAGACCAAGGTTGCAGTGAGCTCTGACTACACTGCACTCCAGCCTGGGCAACAGTGAGACTCTGTCTCAGACAAAAAACAAAACAAGCACAAGAACAACAAAAAAATGCCCCGTTATCTACTTTTCTACAGTCTGAACAAGTTAAACAAAAACTTCAAATATGAGAGCCCTTCAGCTAGTATTACACTAGCTGAAGTTGTATTTCTACATGTTGGCTGGGGGGGTTCTTTAAGCAGAAAACCAAAAATAGAGATTTGATCTAAAATAGAATGACTGAACTAGGCTGGGCATGGTGGCTCACACCTGTAATCCCAGCACTTTGGAAGGTCGAGGTGGGTGGATCACGAGGTCAGGAGATCGAGACCATCCTGGCTAACACGGTGAAACTCTGTCTCTACTAAAAATACAAAAATTAGCCAGGCGTGGTAGAGGTGCCTGTAGTCCCAGCTACTCAGGAGGCTGAGGCAGGAGAATGGCGTGAACCTGGGAGGAGAAGCTTGCAGTGAGCCGAGATTGCCCCACTGCACTACAGCCTGGGCGACAGAGCAAGACCCCATCTAAAAAAAAAAAAAAAATAGAATGACTGAACTAAAGCCCCTAAACTAAATCACTTTCAATTAAAAGCAGGACTGGTGAGCAAAGAAATAAAGTATGAAAGAAAATCAGTACTTGATTTCAGAAGCTAATAAAGAATGTATAATGTAAGCAGGGATTCTGAATCAATTGCTGAGTTTTCCAGGAAGACTGTAAAAAACGTGGGTGGACAAAGTGTCAAAGCATAACATACGTGCATGCACCACCAATAGTTTTAAGAATCCACTCTGTAGACTAAGTTTTTAAATTACATTCTGGGCAAAACTGAGCATAAGCCGTTGCTCTTCTCATAAATTTGCTTTTGTGTTTACCAGTCTCATGAGTAAAAAATAAATACAAATGACTGTATTAGTAGTACTACACTTAAGTATTATTAATAGTGTTAACACTATCCTGTACTAGCAGTACTAGTAGTATTAGCAGTACTAGTAGTATTAGTACTGCTAATACAGGCATTTACCTTTATTTTTCCCTAGTTGCATTAACTTGCTTTAACTTTAGAGAAAGTAGGTAACTGGGGCACTGTTTTTTATGTGTGTTTGTCTGAGACAGGGTCTCACTATGTTGTCCAGACTGGAATGCTGCAATCAGAGCTCACTGCAGCCTCGGTCTCCATTCTCCCCAGCTCAAGCTCACTTCATTAGAATCTTCTAACAAAAAGTAAAAATAGCTTGGGAGGTGTGGGGCGATATGAATTAAAGACCACCAAATATTGTTTCAGTCAGTATAAAATGTCTCTGTGGGAGTTTTCATTTAGGGAGATAGGAGTGGGAAAAGGGACTGAAAGGGCAAGATTAATTGTAGGATAGGAATGGGGATGAAAAACAGATAACTTCTGTTCCAAAATCAGCAGAAGGAAAAACCTTCAGATACAGTAAAAGTCAGAAATGAAGAGGCCCAGGCTTTTCCTGGGTATGAATCAAGTATGTTCTTCTAAGAAGGAAGGGGAAGCCTGCTACTTACCTTCTAGTACCCACTGCACCAAGAGAGATTGGGTGGGGTGGCCGGTAGGAGACTAAATTAGATTTCCTTCACACCAGGCTTTACCAAAGCAGGCATGATTTAAGAACACTAACACCATAAGAAAAATCTCTCCTCACCTGCTTGCTGAAGCTGAAAATCCTGCAGTAAGTGAAAAAGTTCTTCATTCTGTAATTACAGATAAAAAGCTTAAAATCAGAAGCCTGGCTGACATCACACTTGAGCATTTTATATTAGAATTAAAAAAAACTTCATCAGTGAATGGTAAAATACCTATTTTACCCAACCTGCCCTTTTGTAGAAGTAGCAACACATAGATAGGTTAAGACAATCTCTGAAATGGTGAAGAAGGTGAATCTACTCTGAGAGAAACAGCAGAGGAAAAAGCAGCTTGAAAAGCAGAAGGCAAACTTCAAAAATGTCACAATTTTACCCAGGTTAGATCTAAAGAGCGAAACAAACACATAAACTACCATGATACTAAGGTATTTTTGTTCAGGGAGCTATCAATGAGCAGTGATGATTCACATGTCTATGAAAATGTGCTTTTTAAACTAGTCTGACTTAACTTATCAAGAATTCTTAACAAATCACTTTCAACAATAAAAACTTTTTTAACAATTTCACCTGTATTTTAAACTTTAATGAGTTATTTAAGCACTGATTATTCTACTAGATGCTAAATTGCCTATTATAACTAATGTATGTGAAAAGTTGAATCTGAGCCCTAATGTTTTACTAAAACAACATAAAAAGTTACATTCCTTAAAATAAAAGTAAAACTGAATTTAGGGAACAAGCTCTTGGCAATAAAAACAGCCTTTCCTCTGCCTTCCCTATTTTGCCTGGTAGTACTGATACTGCCACTGTGTCACCTCCTATGCTAAAAAGGTTTTCATTGAGTCACATTCAATTACAATTCCAGAAAAACAGCTCCATGGAGACATTACTCAACTTCTCAAGCAGTTTCTTCACTAAACCACTATATAATAAGACTAGCAGGAGGACAAACAGTTTGCTCCTTTATTGACCTTCTCACTCTTTTCCTCTCCATCCAAAGAGGTTTTCGGGAAAATGGCTTACGGATGGCAGCAGCTTGCGTTTGTTACTATTCACTATAACAAGTCCCTGGATTGTAACTGCAGAGGCCATTTAAGTCATGGTCTTTTTCAAGCTATATGTGGGTCACATTTTATAAAACCATTATTTTATTCATGTGCTTTTCCATAGGTTCTGAATCGGTCATTACGAATTAAAGAAATGAGGCAGTAGGCAAATAAGAAGTACAAATGTTATGATTCATTGATTCTTATTTCAGAACTCCTGTTAAGCTGATTATGTGTCTGCATTTTTAAACGCTTAGATTTATCTTATTAAACAAAGCACCTCATAGGCAAAAGTGACACAGTCCTCATCATTTCTTTAAATGATGTTCTATTTCATTTATTCCAACTACAACTTCCCGAGTATGTTAACAGAAATCTCAACAGTGTGAAAGGATCTAATAGAATTGTTTCCATCGAAAATGATGAATTCTGGAAGAGTACTACACCAAAACAATTATGGAGCTATACATTTTAACTTGTATTTTGATATAATTTTACTAATACTTCGTATATGTCTTTAATGTACCTTCAACACGTTAAAGGGTCTTACATTATTTAAAAACATAATATTTTCCAAGTAAGCATGGAAAAGCTAAAATAAGCCTTAAAGAATTTATGATGGTATACAGAAAATAACATGGGTCATTGCCCTACCCATGACCCCATAGCTGGATAGTGACAGAAATGGGACTAGAATCTAGTTTTTTTTCCATGACACCAAATCTCATTTGGTTTTCTTTCCAATTGATTTCTCACCTCAATTCTTCAAACATCTTTTTGCTTTTAAGAGATGGCACAACTAAGGAAAAATAGAGCATCTCTCTGAATTTTATCTTTAAAATAAGTAAAATCTAAAGAGTTGGAAGAATTTAATATTACATCAAAAGCCTTTTAATCCAGGAACGGCACATGCTAAGCAGTCATCAAATGGTGACTGTTATTAATATCATTCTTACCACAAGGAAGGCAGTGAATTTTTAAAAGTGTACCTATTAGCATAGTAGGCTGAGGACCAATTTAACACATCTTTTTAAATTGCACTTAATTATCGCTGGTCGTCTTTGGACTGTAACTTTACAATATAATTTGTGACCCGCCCACAATGACCTTGATTTTTTTTTTCTCTTGTACTTTCAGGGGATGCTATATTGCAATATTTTAAAGTAATAATTGGTTATGTCCTCTCAGCCTGATAATACAGACAACCACCCTGACTCTCATGGGATCTTAAAATGTGACACACATATAGCTTGAAAAAGACCATAACTTAAATGGACTCTGCAGTTACAATCCAGCGACGTATTATAGTAAACAGTAACAAGTGCAAACTGCTGCCATCCGTAAGCCATTTTCCCGAAAACCTCTTTGGATCGAGAGAAGAGGAGTGAGGAGATCAATAAAGGAGCAAACTGTTTGTCCTCTCTGCAGCTTCACACCAGAAGTCCGGAATGAATGAATAGCTCTGGGATAGCACAGAGAAACCAGGGATCCCTGTGTAGGTCTCCAGACGGGGGTGCGGAGACAGAAACTGTAGTTTACAAGCGAGAAACTCAGGAAATAGATTTTTAAAAAATAAATAAATAACTAGCCAACACCGTCTCGACTACAGCAGGAACCCCTCACCGCCAGTTTGAGGGAGGAGCACTTAGCAGGTGGCTGCAGCTCTAGCAGAAGACTCTCTGAGAAAGGCCAGGCCTGGGGCGGGGAGGCACCGAGAAGCCCCGGGGTTCCAAGCAGAGCAGGTGCAAGGGGCGTGCAGGGACAGGTGAGGGCGTCCCGGCGCGGAGGAGCGGCGGGCGGGCCCGGCGGGGCGGAGCGGGGACCGGGGGTGGGGGCGGCCGCTTTGCCCCCGCGCCTGCACACTCACCGTCGCGGCTGGCTCGCCTTTCGCCGCCGCCGCTCTCGCGGCCGCCAGCAGCTCTTTCCCCTCCTCCTGTCGCGCCACCTCCGCCTCCTCCGGCGCCGCCGCCCAGGCCAGGCCGCTCTTCCCTTCCGCTTCCGGGAGCCTGAGAGCCTGGACCGGCCGAGTGGGTGTCCGCATGCCCGCGCGCCCGCGTGGGGAGGGACGACTGCCGCCGTCGCCGTCTCGCTTCGCTCCCGGGAGCCGCGATGGGAGCCGCTGAGGGCCGAAACTCCTGCAATCGCGCCGCGGCCCCAGAACCGCGGGCCCAGTCCGACCGCGCTCTCCTGAGCGCTTGCACTTGGCGCGCCTGGGCACCTCTGCCCCTCCCCAGCCCTGCTTGAGCCGTCCTTCTCATTGTCCCCATATCCTCACTGCTCACCTCTCCCGAGAGACAGGACGGGGACCTTAGCTTAAAAGATTGCATGTATCCTGCCTTCTTCAGGGGATGTGGCCACCAGGCCTCTCTCGCCGTAGGCGTTCTGGATGTCCCATGGTACCTTGCTTCAAAGTGCGGTCTGCAGCATCCTCTGGGAACTCACAATCTTAGAAATGCACAATCTCAGGCCTGCTGAATCAGTACCTGCACTTAAGCAAGGTCACCAGGTGACTCCTAAGAGGTACACCGTAAAGATGGAAAAGCATTGCACTGTGTTACATGGTCTGGTCCGCTTGAGACCCTCTATTGGGTTGCCTCAGACATCCCAGGATATTTCCTGTGCCTGTCCTCAACCTAAATCCACACCCAAACAATCTTTTCTTATATTTTGGGAGACCTCCAAAAGTTTCCTGCTTTCCCATCCCTGCAAAAGCCGGTAACTTTTGGACTCAGCGATGCAAATAATCCACCTCTCAGTCTAACTTAGTATCTTCACCGAACGCCAGAGGTCTGCTAACGTTCCCACCTCACCCCAGCTGAACGGTGTTTGGGGAAGGTTAAACCGTTTGCAGTACTGTGGAGCTAGATCTTTGTGCCCACGTGTCACAGGAGGAGATAGTGTGTTGGTGGAAGAAATACTACCTCTTGTATAAAATCTGTACGCCTTATGTGATTAAAAGTCCTCCACAGACACATCCCTACCTACCTCTCCAGTCTTAGCTCCAACTAATTTGGTTCATTTCCCCATTCTAGAATGTCCTGCTCTCTGATGATCTTAACCCTATCCAGATTTGAGAGTAGAAATCTTGCCTACCCAGAGTTCTCTCACCACTGCGCTTGTAGAGCACACATGGTTGCTTGTTTGGGGCCTCATATTGCCTTTTATTGCTAAGGATTTTTAAACATGTTATGTCCTGGTTTCTGAACTAATTACAAACACCTTGTGACCTTAAAGACTTTGGTCAGTGGTTATCAAAGTGGGATCCCTAGACCAGCAGCATCAGCATCACCTGGCAACTTGTGAGAAATCCATATTCTCTTGCCCCACCCCAGATCTACTGTAGTAGAAACTGTTTAGGTGTAGCCCAGCAATCCATGATCTAACAAGCCTTTTAGGTGATCCTAATACACACTCAAGTTTTAGAATTACTGACCTAGATTACTAGATATCCCCAAAAAACCCAGTGGTAGGAACTGATTTACCCATAAACAGGTTTTACTGCCTTTCAGGTTAACAAATACATTCCCCCATATATGCATAGCTAGGTTGAAAGACTAGTCACAATTGCTTTTGATAGAATTACCTTTATTTTTCATAAATAATTTGATGTAGTAGGATTTTTGTAACTTTGAGAAGAAGCAGATATTACATATAAAGAATCACTTTGAAGGAAGAGGAAATGTGGAGTCCCCCGACCCAATTCCAGCTACCTGATTGCATATTAAATGTGGAATCCCCCCCACCGGATCCAGCTACCTGACTGCAGATTAAATGTAGACTCCCCCTACCCGAATCCAGTTACCCAAATACATATTAAAAGTGAAATCACCCCCACCTGAATCCAGCTACCTGCATTGCATGTTATTTTGCTTTCTCTTCAGATAGCCCTGTGAGAGGGGAATAATTTGTTACAAGTGATCTCAAAATTGCCAAAATAAGAATTAGCTGACAGGTCCATCAATGCACATGACAATTGGAAGTGCATGGATTTTTCAATCCCTTTTTAAAGTAAGTTAACCTGTCTTTTATTAGCCAAATCAGTTCCACAGAGAATTTTTAAGGAAGGGAATAGGAGAGAAGAGGCAGGAGAAACATCCTCAAAAACATGAACCTTTTAGCATGGGCATTTCATAAGTATAATCAAAGGCCTGCCTATCCCTTACACTGAAGGTCAAGTCATCTGGTTCTATCATTCATGCTAAACATTGATTGTGTTGTATTGCAGCCCATATATTCAGGCACCTGGGTAACAATAAGGGAGTAAAGGCGATGTGTCATTTAATCTTTCGAAGAGATTTTCTATTTACTGGGTATATTATGGAAAGATGGTTTAGACGTACCATATTTTTTCCCTCTAGAATTCTAATCTACTTTGTGGGGCCTGTGACAAACTGAAATGTGATTATTAATCAAATTAATATTTATCTGGAAGTAGAAAAGGTAGACAAGGACAAGTAGTATTGCTGCCACTGCCAACCGAGCTTCTAACAAAGGCACAGTCAGGGCATTTATGAAGGTAAACACAGCCAACTCCTGTGCTTCTGTGCCATGACTAGGGAGGATCTGGATTTTAGTGCAATTTCCAAAAGTCAGTGCAGTCCAGAGTTTAATCAGTACTGGCTAATAGCCCTTGGCAGCTTTGGATGGATGGCGTTCTCCACCTGCCCAGCTGGGTCATGCCTTAAGCACCCACATTTGATGCACAGTCATGATTTCTTGGTTGCCTATGGTTGTCTCTCCCATCTGTTTGAGTGGCAGAGTGCCTGTGCCACAACAATCTAATACTCTAAAAGTTGTTCTTAACCTCTTTTGGGTTACACATCTCTGAGTATCTGTGAAAGTTTTGGACCCCAGCAAAGTACACACACACACACACACACACACACACAAATATATATAAATATATTTATATATATACAGGAACATACATATTTATATATATGAAGTTTCACAAGTTGCCCCACCTTCCTATGCCTCCAAAGGATCCAAGTGAAGCTAGGAACTTCAGGCTAAGAAATATCCCTAGAATGTAGAGAGTAGGTAAAATAAGCTTTCCCCCCCCCCCCCCAATATCAAGGAAAACTGAAAAACAAACAAAAACCACTGTGTGCTTAGGAGAAAAAACAATAGCAATGCTAAACAGAGTTGCAAAGAAAG
This sequence comes from Piliocolobus tephrosceles, assembly GCF_002776525.5. NCBI lineage: Eukaryota > Metazoa > Chordata > Mammalia > Primates > Cercopithecidae > Piliocolobus > Piliocolobus tephrosceles. The sequence continues at coordinate 65,239,836 of NC_045447.1, read as the reverse complement.
TTTTATGGAAGTGCTAATGAAGAAACTAGTAATTTCAATGGGATGGTTCAAGGGTGGCTTCTTGGAGAATGGTTCTTGTATTAGGGAAGTAAGATTAGGATTTTGACTGGGAGAAAGGAAGGAAAGAAATTTCAGGAGAGAGGAAAGTGTAAGCAAAAACATAGAGAAATGAAAGTGCAAAAATCCCTCTGGTGTGGCTCAAAGGTAGGATACATGGAAAGAGAGGGCTGGAAAGGTAGAACAGATTCCAAGTATGGTGAGCCTCAAAAACAATGCTATTCCCAATGAAGAGCCCTTGGGCTTTTGGCGAAAGGTAATGCCCCACTCCAAGCTGGAAAAGACTATTAGTGAGGGTAGTGGCATTATCAAAAAGGCAGAGTAGCGGGGCATCTGGAAAAGTTCTAAATATTCTACATTGGAACCTGTTGGTGAGGCCACATTGCTTTGCCTCAACTTTGGATTGTTTGATGTTGGCTCTAGAAGTTTCTACTCCATTAAATCACGATGGACCTGAGATTCTTACGCTTGGTTAAGTGCTAGTGGGGAAATGCATCCTAGTGAATGTTCTGATGAGTTATGAGTCCAGGATGCTGAAAGAGTTAAAATCTCTTTTGGATTAAAAGAGTGAGAATCAATTTGGACTGAAAAGCGAAAAGAAGCCCTGCCACTAATCAGACAGGGAGTACAGACACAGATAAAGCCAGCTGCAAAATTAGCAGGAAACACTTTCTGCCAAAGTCATGCAGCAGCTATAAAGTGCCATAATGATCCCCTCTTTAGGTGATTGCAGACTTCTTACCAGTGATGCCCCTCGACTGCTGGCTATTTTCATTACTAGAGATACCCAATTGCTCAACCATCATTCCCTCATGATAGCATCCAATCCTGGTTAAAACTCTCTTTTCCTAATTCCGCCTCAAAACAACCAATCCAAAATGGATTCCTGCTTCCCTTAGATGCTCTTCAGAATTCTTCAATGGAAGCTCAATTTACAAAAGATGCCTCCTTCTTCCCTCTTGCCTAGGAGTGACATCTCTCCCTGCAGGGAAATAAATCTGAATTAGTCAGGCTACAGGTGTAATCCTCCAGGTTTTGACGACCCATTTGATGATGAAAGTTTTCCACTCCCCAGGACTCATAGTCAAGAAAGAGTCTCCCTTTCCATGTCAATAGCACAATAAAGTAGCTTCCATTTCAAGTAATAAGGCTCATAAGTTCACATAGGGACTCTTCCAATATGGGAGGAAGCAATGCTTTGATAGGTCATCCTCATCCCTCATCTTTTGAAAAAATATGGATTGATGTAGAAAGCAGAGGAAACAGGTGCTTTCTAAGAAAAAAAATTGTGAGTAGAGTCCATTTACAACAGCTTAATTTAAGTAAATAGAATTAACAGTTCTATTTTACTTCCCTATGCCCCAAGTTCATAGGGAAGTAAAATGGGTCTAGAAAATGATTTTAAAAATCCTTCCCTATCAAAGCATAAATAACATATTAAAAGTAGGACAATTTTGATGGTGCCAACCTCTTTGCATGAAGGACGGAGATGGGTGAAATTTTTGTTGGGAGAGTTCATTATAAAGAAAATAGCAAAAAGGAAACAAATGTCCTAGCAATAGATAAAGTGGGCGTCTACGGCTGAACTAGGGAAGCAAGTTCAAGATTGCAATATGGCTTCAGGGAATCTCTGCCAGCAGGAACAATCGAGAACGTAAGAGTGGATTTGGTCACCAAGAAGTGGGATGTAGTACAGGAAGAGAGCGAAGGGCAGAAGCAACCACAGTACCTTTAAGGATCAGATAGAGAAAGAAATGATTCAACAATCTCCTATGTTTTGATTACTTCCAAGTCAATATATCCAGCCCTGCACTCTATTGGGCTCCAGAGCCACAAATTCTAGAAACCCCACTAAACACTTGTTATGAGGGCTCAAATGGATGCAAAGCCTGTAGGACCAGTCATGAAAAATGAAAGAGAGTACTGTTGTTCTTACACATGTCAGGTTAAGGTTCTCTGTCTCCGTTCCTCTAAGAGACTACTTCTTGTTTGTTAAGGAGAATAAAAAATATCTACTAATCTCTTGGATAGTGCCCCTTTTATTTTTAATGTCTTTGCCCCATATATATATATATATATATATATATATGACATATATATATATATATGACATATATATATATATATGTCTTCATTATGTCTTCATTAATAACTTAGCCAGAAAATTGTCACTTTGTACCCCAGATAAAGCAAAGGAAGTTGTAAATGATTTTGTCATTGGTCCACAATTTCTGCCATAGGAAGAGTAAATGATTTAAAAGAAAAAAAAAGAAGTTTCTGCCTTGACTGAGAAGTTATCGGGGACGTCTCTGCAGAGATTTGGCTATAAGACCAAAGGTCATACATCTACCCTTTTTCACTCCCATACATGAAGGGAAAAATGACAAATTGGGGGTCTAGGGCACTTCCCATGCATTCTTTAAAGGATCAGATATAGTTTTGTTTGTTTGTTTGTTTGTTTGTTTGTTTGTTTGTTTGTTTTTGAGATGGAGTCTCTATTGCCCAGGCTAGAGTACAGTGGTGTGATCTCAGCTCACTGCAACCTCCACCTACCAGGTTCAAGTGATTCTCCTGCCTCAGCTTCCTGAGTAGCTGAGACTACAGGCGTGCACCACCACACCTGGCTGATTTTTGTATTTTCTGTGGAGACGGGGTTTCACCATGTTGGTCAGGCTGATCTTGAACTCCTGACCTCAGGTGATCCCCCTGCCTCGGTCTCCCAAAGTGCTGGGATTATAGGCATGAGTCACCACGCCCAGCCAGATATAGTTTTAGCTTTGTGGTCTAGTCTTTTTGCAATTATTCAGTTCTGTCAATGGATTGCCAAGTAGCCATAGACAATATGTAAATGAATGAACATGGTCATGCAATAACATTTTATTTACAAAAACGAGCAGCAGCCCATATTTGGTCCCCATGAATCAGAGTTTGTGAATTCCTGCTTTGTGAATGATTGGAAACTCTTCACCTCAGAATGGAGAAGGATATAGTGGAGGGAGACTGCCTAGTTTTGTTCCCTGACTCTAACACTACTAAGTATGTGTTACTTAATTACTGATGCCTTCATTTCCTCATCTGTAAAAAAAAAATGGATAATAATAGTCATCATATTAGATCGTATGAAGATCAAAGGAATCAATATACATCAAGCATTTAGACCTGAATCTGCCATGAGAAATGACTCAGTAACTGTTATGACAGTTACCTTCAGGTGGAAAGCTGAAGCCAGTGGTGAGTAACATCTAAATATGATTTGCACAGTGCTTTGGATAAGAAATAAGAGTATATAAAGGCCTTTCACTGGCTTTTATCTCTTGCTGTCTCACAAATTTTTACCTCATTGGCATTTTAAAAATCAAAAGAGCCCTATTCCAAAGCAAAGAGAAAATCCCAGTTATGGCAGGTCCCAGAAGAATGTTTCCACAGACCTTCAGACTCAGTGTGTTCAAAAACCAATTTCACTGCCACCCCAGCTCTATTTCTCCCCCTAGTATTGCAATTTCAGAAACATCTGTTGTCTAAGCTTGAAAACTAAGAACATCTGTCTCCTCCCTCTCAATCCATTCGCACCCAGTCACCAAACTCGATCAATTTCACTTCCACGAGATCCTTCGAAGCCATTCATTTCTTTGCATTCCTACAGCACTGAGTTCAGGTTGTCATTATTTTTCACCTGTACTACAGCAGTAGTCATGCTATCTCTTCTTGCCCCCACCCCATCCATTGTGCACAATATCACTCATGAACTCTTCCATAAAAGCAAAGCTAACCACTCTCATGACTCTGCCCATGTCTTTATTGTAAAATGAAATCTTAGCATGGCATAAAAGTTCCTTAACAATCTGACCTCTTCAGTCTCATCTCTGCTGCTGTCTCTCAACTCCTTCCTCTGCCTTTCCTTCCAATGTATGTTACAGTAGCACTAAACTGCTTGCTGGCCCATCATTTTCCCTGCCTCTCCGCTGCTAACTCTGTACTCCTCTTTCAGATCTCTGGTAGTCTCTTACTGCTGAACAACCAGACTAAGTTAGGCACCTTCTGTTGAGCTTCCACGGTATTCTCGTGACTCATCTATCACAGATCTTACCACGCTGTAATGATCTGTTTGCTTATAAATATTCCCCAGAAGACAGTGAGCTCCATGAAAGAACAGATCCAGTCTTATTTGTGTTTGTCTTTCTATTTTTCCCACAATGCTATGTCCATTATAGGTGTTCAGTAGTTTGGTTGAATTAATACACAATGAAACTAAAAAGTACAACGGAAGAATGAGAGTGGTTGGCAGGCCCTTGGAGGAGCGATCTATATCTAGTCTTTGATACTGAAGGGTTTGCAAAAGTCCAGGGAAGGGAGGGAATTGGTGGAGGACAGGCAGCGGGATGGTCAGGAATCCAAAAGTCTGAAGAAAGGTTGATCATAAGGCATGAGGAAAGACCATTAGATTTAGTGACTAGGATTTTCCTGGAAAACTCAAGAGTAGATTTTTAATAACTAGGTAATTAAACTGAGAAGAGAGATTATTTAGAAATAGAGACAGTAGGCATAGCTGGTTTTGAAATGAGTTAACGGCTTGTCTCCTGTTTGTGTTTCAGGATGAGGAAGCGTGAGTTATGTCTAAGATAAGATCATAAAAATAGAAGAAAGGCAAGTTAGAATTAAGAGTTAAAGTATGGGGCAAGAGCACCAGTAGAATCAAGAGTCCAAATAAGAGGATTCCCTTTGCTAGGAGAATAGCTACTTAGTCTCCAAAGTCAGAAGCAAAAGAAGAGCCAGAGAGTACCCAAGTGTGAGATTTTGAAGGAGTGAAGAAGAAAGCTGAGAGTTTAACTTTAATGGCTACTATCAGCTATATGTGGACATAGAATGGCAAGTGCTGAGCTCTCAGAAAGTGAAAGGAAAGAGGAGAGTGCTGAGCTCCGGGAAAGGAGATGAAAAGGCAGAAGGAGACAGTACTTCTTTACTTCACTGAGGTGAAGAGAATGTTGAATGCAGAAATGAATCTCCAAGTCCTTCAAGGAAAATCCTGGTATCAAAAGTAATAAAAAATAATAATACTTTCTGTTATATCTTATGGCTCTATACCACTTTATAGAATTAACTTCTGTTGGTTTACAAATATACTATAATAATTCAACAGACCTGCTTTGAGTTCATTGTACCAATACCTAATAAATGGGAAAATTTAGGCCATCTGGAATTTCACCTTTTGACACATTGTGGGAAACCTCAGCCTTAGCTGATAAAAATGTGGTTCACGTGGATGCAACAGGAAATAGAGACGCCTGAGAAAATCCCATAGGCAATACGGGCTCAAAGTGTGGTGATGAATAGCCTGGGGCAAGCAAACACTCTGAAGGAATTCAGTGGAATCAATGGTAAAAGATTGACCAACTACTTAGAAGACACTGACCACATGTGGGATTTATTAACTACCTATACTGCTTTGGATAGCAATACCTACCAAACTCAAACATATGTGCATATTCTTTGTCAAGGAGTAAGTTTCACTACAACTGCATTACAAAAACAAAAAGTCACTTCCAAACTCTTATCTGCTCTAGCAGGCAACCTTCTTACTCCCCCGTCTTCTTTCCCACTTTTTGCTATTGGGGAAGAACCTGGAGATAAAACTCTACAAAACCACATAGGCAAATAATGACATGGGGTCAACCTCAAGTTTAGAAAACCCTGCCCCAGAAATCATACCCAGGACTGGATTTGTGAAAGCCAGCATTCTGAGAGACTCTTCCTTGAAACCATCTGATCACAGTTGTACTGTCATTTATTAATTACCACGGGAACCACCAGCTGTCATCATGAAATCTTTTATAGGCACACTGTAAATATTAAAAGAGCATATTAAAGTTATACCGTATGCAGCAGCAGCTGATGCTATTTTATGAAGGCAGTATTAGAGAGCATGCAGAATTATCACACTACAACACCCATGATCTCTATTTCTTACAACTGCCCTGGAGCATGACGCTGGACAATTTTAACTCTTTAATCACAGAGGGGAGTAATTTGACTGACACGGAAGCCAATTTTATCACTTAAACCAGAGTGTATAGTTAATTATATAGATGGCTTTTTGTACATTTACCAGTCAACTTTTTATTCTAAAAATGAGGGCAGGAGGATTTTCTTTGAATTTTCCTCGGGCAGGAAAGAGTGTTTCCCGTGTCTTATAGTTGAAATCAGTGTGTAGGAGTGGCTCCTAGGAGCCACATGACCTATCTGTCTTAGTTTAGACTGTGTGTCAAGTGCAGTGGCCATTCTGGCAAGATAGGACACTTGTCTGATGAACTTTGTGAAGTCAACCCAGAGCTAACCTGAGGCTTATTTGGGTTATCTCATAAGACTTACTGCTTGCTCCCCCAAAATCTTCCCCATTGGTCTGTCATAATGTCTGAAACTTGTACCACTGTACTTGAGAGAGAGAGACAACTGGGTCCAGAATCTTCTGTTAAAATGCAAAATATAGATGATATTTTGGAAATATTGATTGTCTTAGGAATGATTATAGTATTCTTATTATATAGGAAGATATTCTTAGGAGATGCTTGCTGGAGTATTAAAGTGGCAGTGTCGGCCAGACGCAGTGGCTCATGCCTGTAATCCCAGCACTTTGGGAGGCTGAGGCAGACGGATCATGAGGTCAGGAGTTTGAA